>NC_056739.1:479555537-479663037 GCF_019279795.1 Protopterus annectens
AGTCTTCATAACAGCTTAGAAAAGTGCAGCATTTCAATTTAAAATACTTATCTTAGCCTGGATGGCACCAGATGCAAGCCCAATACTCTGAGAACACAGGTATGAATGCCAAGTGTTTGAGCTATGTGACACTGAGCCAAGAGTTGAGCAATCCTGCCAAATGTATAGATTCAAAGTGGCTAAACCAACTAGAAAGCACTCTAGTCAATGCAACTGTCTCACTTAAGCCTCCCCATGTGTTTCCCAACTCAGGCAGTTTTACGCTACCTTTCTACTGCCTCTAGTACTGCAGTCCCAGTCTTTTTAATATTAACTTGTTAATACATTTTGATCACTTTCATAGAAACGTAAATGTGCCTATGTCACTAGTGATAATTCAATAGAGGTGTTTAAAAAATATGTAAAAACTCACTTTAGTTAGTCAAAAGTGAAAAGGCACAAGAAACAAAACAAACAACTACCTACAACAACTTTAGGAATCCCTGTGTGTTTCCCAATTTGGACATACCAAGCTACCTTTCTACTGCGACAAGAATTCAAGTCCCAGTCTTCTTAATATAAAGCACACTTTAGTTAGCCAAAGCTGAAAAGCTACCAAAAAAAGAAAAAAAAGAAAGAAAAAACAGACAACTAGCTACAAGTAATCACATGGTTGTTCAAACACAGGCATGCCAGCAATGAGGAACACAGACTTTAAGGTAATTTCAAAGCGCACAGCAGTCCAAGAATTGGCTTAAGATGTCACATCGAGATGCTATGAGTTTTTTGTAATCTCACACTTCTGTCAGAAACCCAACTCAAAAAAATCCATTACTCCACACACACTGCCTTCTCATATACTGGTAGAATCACTGGTATTGTGTGTGCCTCTGCCCACATGAATACTGTTAACAATAAATAAATACCCTTTTGTTAATCAGATAGGCCTACTGGACATACAGTCCATTTTCAGGGGCAACGCAGTAGCAATGTCTGGTTAAGTGACATGCTCAAAGTCACACAGAAGACAAATGAGGGCTGAGAGAATCAAACACTGTATCACAGGAACTGCAGCTCACAGCCCTATGCACCGACTGCCAGATAACCTCTGATTATGGATAGATATGTAGTCTGCGCAACTGCCTAGAACAGTACCAGTGACATAGTAATCATGCTTTGCAAATATATTTGCCCCACAACCCTTATTCATGCTCACACTTCTTCCAATTACTTCATTTTTCTTCCTTCTGACCAATAATTAATCTCATAGCCTTTATTTATTCATTATCCTGACGTGTGCCCTTCTTGCCCCCATCCTTTTTTCTCCTGCTCTCTGTAATCCTGACATCATCACACTTTCTGTACTCCGCACATCTAAGACAAGTCAAGCATGTTCTATGAAGTGTTGTTCATTTGTCTGAGTTGCATTCTTTAGAAGTAAAGTTTGTTTGTTCTATGAAGTGTTGTTCATTTGTCTGGGTTGCAGTCTTTAGAAGTAAAGTTTGTTAGTTCATTTACTGTAGTTGATGAACAAATGTCAGCTTGTTGATCAAGACTGACCAGTTTCAGGCACAATGCAGGTGAAAAGCAACATATTTCACAAGACAAAGCAAAGCATACACTCACAGTAAAATAAGTAGACGTTACAGAAGTACACATTAGTATTAATTTCACACATACAAAAGAGATTGCACACATACAAAGCATACACATGTAACCAAAAGCCATATCATAAACCTTAGAGTAGTTACAGGAATAAGTGCATTACATTAATTTCTGTCTGAAAATATCTGAAAAACATCCTGCTTCTAGAGCTAGCAGAAAGAAAGATCTACTTGATAAAAACAGGTGTGCTTGTCCTATAATCACCTTTCCCAAAGTAACCCGAACCAAATCTTATGCAGGTGTGCATGTCCTAGAATTACTTCTTCCTAAGAAATTTGAATCACATCTAATTCTTGCTTTCTATTAAGATTAAACAGATGAAAGACTGGCACAGATGTTGTAATACAGTGTATTGCTCTTAAACAAGTAACATTGCTTACTGCCAATTTTTAAATTACTTTGTCCCACAATATCATTTTTGTCATATATTCAGACAGAAATGACAGATAGATTGGACCAAAGGGCTCTTTTCAGCTGCAACCTTGTTACACATATAAACAAAAAAAGGAGATGAGTTGAGAGATTAAAATAAACTTCAAGCTGTGAGCTGCACCTCTCCATTGTTAATACAGCTACCCATATGGCTTGAAGTAGGCAGGACTTAAATGGCCTACACAGAGGGATCTTCCCTTAAGTGGAACCACTTAACATCTGAGGTGGCAAACTTGTGTCTGAACAGACATTTATCCACAAGTACACTAGATACTTATGACACCATTGTTGTTTACTATACCCTGTTTTACGTTGCTACTTTGGCTCATTTTGGCTATATGAATGTTGCCTGCCATATATATTTGTGTACGCTAACTGGCCACAGATGTATTTATGCATACTACAGCAAATTACTTGTGTGTAGTAATGTATCCAGGGTCTCACACGAAAAATAGCATTGACTTCAGTGAGACCTACCATGTAAATAAAACAAGTACTTGACCAACCAAGCTCAAGCCATCCACCACTGTTCCATCTTTAGAATTCCTTGGACACCTGCCAAAGCCCACTCCCACTCTGCAGTGATTTGTCTTTGAAACACGGCTTACTTTTCTCAGTGTCTCTAAACAATGTCTCACTTTATAGGTAGCAAGTTAGCTTCTGCATTACAGCTGCATTGCTTTATACTGCTATCTGCCGGCACCCTTTTCAACTCTTTATATTTTACCCGTTTCACTGATCATAGGCTGCTACTAGGTAATAGACCAATTAAGTCTTTTTAAGCCTACCCACTTCAGTCCCAGTGGTACCATACTGAGTGTCGATAGTTGTATTTTACTGTAACTTGAAAATGTTCTGCTACTATATTCAGCTCTGGTGCGGTTTACTGGTCACTTCAGATTACCCATTTCGCACCAGTATGTCAGTGTCACTATTCTGGGCCTGCATTTGGTCATCCTGACTCATCTTACAGAGTAAGAAGACATGCAGTACTGCTGTGATCTGGACCTGAAGAAAACATCAGCAGGGAATTCACAACTGGTAACATTTAAAAGAAAAAATAAAATAAAACAGGACTGCTGGGTGCACACAGTTATTATTAGCTGACAATGTAAAATGTTAGCAAACAATGTGAGCAGAAAGAAGACTGTAGAAAACTGTGGTCCCCCCCCAAAATTAATAAAAATAAATAGTAGAATCTGAGCAAAAACTTAATTGTTATTAACTCAAGCCTGTGCATGTGCCACAATGTAAATCTGAAACATCACGATAATTGACTTTCCAGCAAATCAAAGTATTCTCTCTATTCTGCAATATCCTTACCTCAGTGTTAATATATTTAGTGTAGTGCAGTGTTAATATATTTAGTATAGTGCATATATTTAGCATAGCGCAGTGTTATATTTAGATACATCATCTCCTAAAGTTGGTAACAAATTGAAAAATGCAGCATCTTTTAACAGCACTTAAGACAGATGGTAGAAATGAAAGGGGCACTGCAACTGTATGACAGCCACTAAGACAAATAAACAGCTTTGTATGGTTACTAAAATTTCTTCCCAGAGGCCATTTTATAGGCCACTGTGTTTCATTCTTTGTAGCCAAGATGTGCTACATGAATTAATTGTTTTCTTCATTTGTACAAAACACTAGTAGGACTTCAAAATAAGCCTGAGTTTGGAATAGGGTTACCACCTGTCCCACTTTGCGAGGGACAGTCCCTCTTTGGGCAGTTGTGTCCTGCAAAAAATTTGAAAAAAAATGGCAAATGTCCTGAGATTTTAGGACAGAAATGTCTCCTGTATTTTCTTTAATAGTTGCATAAAACAGTTATTTTCTACCTGAAACACCTAAATGTTATAAGAAACAGAATAAGCAACTCAAATGCTACAAGAATAAGCTTTTATTCTGGCAAAAACGTGAAGTTCTGTCCTTTGTACTGGCCATGGGTATGCTTTGCCCTACAAAATCTGACGTTTCTGCAAAAAATATCCCACTTTGAGCATTTGAAAAGGTGGCAACCCTAGTTTGGAATCACTCTCCCAGTTTTTGAGGCACTGACTTTGTAAGGTGTAGTGTAAACATTTTTTGGAAATATGGGAGGGGCAAGTAATAAAAGTATTCTCCTGTAACAACAACTCAACATTAAATCTCCTGCAACCCACATCAGTACACACCCATCCATCCTCTTCCCATTTTGCACATGGGGTTAGGGTGTCACTTCAGGAGTAACATTCACCTCAAGCCAAGGTTTACACCACCAAGTTAGCCTTGCCACAATAGTTCATTCACACCACTCATTCTCAGCCAATTTAAAGTGTCCAATCCACCTACTGCATGTCTTTGATTTGTGGGAGGAAACCGGAGCACCCAGAGGAAACCCACATGACCACAGGGAGGACATGTAGACTCCACACAGAAGGCACCCAGGCCAAGAGTCAAACCAGACAACCTCTTGCTGTGAAACAACAACACTAACCGCTGCACCACTGCAGCACACACACAATGAAACAGAAATTAAACTCTCGTGACTAAAATGCTAATAAAGTTAAAGTCAATCAAAGTCAATCCAATGTCTATCTAGTTAAGCAGTGTGTTGGATTTCTACACAGCTCCCTCTTCTCTCTTCTTACTGTACCTATAAACAGTGAGTAGGATGAAATAATACTTGTAATAAACTTAAATTACAAAGCAGGTTAGGAAGAATCCTACATTATCCATGGTGATCCTAGTAATTGAGATGCTAACTTGCATTATCAAAGCATTTAAATTTGTATTGGTTGATCAGCAGCACGTTTTAACTGCATTCAGAAAAAAATGGAGTTCGGTTGTGGATTGGAGGTCAGTGGGAAGGGTATTCCCTTTATATACCTTCTTTGCCTTCATAGCATACTTCTTTTTTTTCTGTGTATAATTACCAGGGGAAGTATCCAATAAGGACCCTTACCTTTTCTTAACTTCCCTACACTTTCTGCTTCCCAGTCTTAGCAAGTACAACATCTTGTTTTAACTAGAGCAAAATATTATGAAACATATTCTTCTAATATTTTGCGCCATGTTATCTTCTCCTGCATTACCATCACAGTTCTCCTCCCGAACTCCTATGTACGTACCTTCATTCATTCTTACTTTCACCAATAACCCAGAATGTCAACTTCTTGGTTGTGAGGTGTCAGTGTCTATTCTCACTGCTCAGTGGAAGAAGGCAGAGACATCAGCACTGAAATTAGCATAATTTCACAGCAGGATGCATATTGTCAGCACTCTCTGGAAATGCACATATGTGCAGGTAGTTTGTAAAAATACCAGCTCACCTATGTCATATCTTTGGGATGTAGGAGGAAGACAGAACACCCAACAAAAGTCCGCACAAGAACATGCCAACTTGCACATCAAACATTCCAGCTAAGAATCAAACCTCTAAGGACCAAGAAATGTGAGGCAATAAAACTAATTGCTGTCTCAAAGTCAGCTTCTTATATTAAGAATACATATATGGTTTACAAACATTGGATTGTTTTTGCAAACCTCCTAATTGTGCACTTGATGATCTGTGCAAGTCACTAACTGTACTCCTTTTTAACATTTTCAATGAATTATTAAAATAAAAAGCCATGGCTACATGCATTCAAGGATCCCGTAAAACTACTGGCAAATAAATATGCAGGATTTATTTCTGTGTTGACATAAATTTCCATATATTGAAAAAATACTGAAAACATGGCTTCTGGGAAATATTGGGTGCGGGTAGCACATTATCCCTTCTAACAGAAATGCTTTGGACTTTAAAAAAAAAAAAAAAAAACTAATCTTTTGGAAAGATGATATCACAGTTGTACATTTTTTGGCCTCTAAAGGAACTTTTCCAAATGTAGCCTTTCTCACAGTTAAATGCACACTGCCCTCCCAAGTTTCAAACAATGGCTCAAGGGAATGGAACTATGTGAAAAGAGTTAAAGAAGTAATGTAAAGCTACAGCTCTCAGCTGGATACATATTAAACAAGTGTGTATTGGTACTAGACTTACAAGTTATCTTACTTTTTAGCCATGTTTGCCCTCTTTTCTTAACTACTAGATGTCTGTTACAGCATGAACAGTTATAAAACTATGTGCCTCAAATGTGGAAAAAAAATCCTTAATTATGACATGAAAGTCTGAAAAGTAGTACATTTCCTTAGAAATATACTGCTTCAGTAATATTTTAAATGACATTTGAAACGTGCATCTGTCAGTCACTTTCACATTTTCACACAGCTTTAAGACAATTACTTCTGAATTTAATAGTATGGAATAGATTTTCAGGTCTTTAAATATAAAAATGTTGTGTAACTGCAGAGCTAGAAACAGCTACACAAGTTAAACATTTTTGTTTCTGAATAATTAAACAAGAAAGGATGTAAAAATAGATCTCCAATTGATTTCCACTTCACATTGTCTGTAGGAGAGCAGTTTAGAATAAACAGTTTGTTAACTTACTTTACTTGATATGCAATTACTTTTAAATCTTTTAACATTCCACTTCCCATCAATAGTTGGTGAGACTCTGCCAATATGAGTTGACCAGTAGAATTTCGATCTACTTCTCCTTTCCACACCACTAAAGCCAGAAGGAAACTTAAACAAGTTTTTATCTTCCCTGTGTTTGCTCAGGTGTATCTCTTGTACTTCAGCTCTCAAGTTTCATACAAAAAAAGCACTCTAACAATAAACAAAAGTCACCCTGACTGACTCTTCCCTCTTGAAGTTCCCAAATTTAGTTCTTTGCTACTGACAAGTATGTACAGAGATTTAAGTCATGTGACAAGCTCTGAAATGCTCTCCACCCCCAGGCTCCATGCAAGGGTGACAGATTTGAATGCAGCCTAGCCAACATTCTTATCAAAGCTCTGAAAACACTTCACAAGTCTCATGCCTTCTTAAAGATACACTGCAATCCTGCAACTAAATAAATCTTTTCTGAGCTTGTACATAAAGCAGGGAAGAAAGACTGTGTGTAAGTATACGAATAAGTTGCTTTTTACACCACAACTCATTTGCAGTTTATACTTTTATCACGGAACACTGAAAGTCTCCGGAAAAAAATATCTAACATGCATACATAGTATTCAGTACAGTGCTGCAGTGACAACAGTGCACATAAGCCATAAATTGTTATAAAAGAAAAGGGAGTCCAATTTATTAAAGCATTTCACTTTGTTTACAAGGTTAAAACACTTATCCTGCTGGACCATTTTCAGCTTCAGCACAGAAGATACAACAAAATAAACAACACACATACAAACAGAACAGACAAAAAAAGAGCAAATGTGACATTGCAGCATACAATATGAATATGATCAGGAAACATCTATTAGTGCACAGTATATCCAGGGCTGATGTTAACATTTTGGGGGGGCCCAGAAACTTCCAATTTAAGTATCACCCTGTCACTGCCACCCCTCCCAAGCAAAATGTTTGTTCAAACTGCAGAGTTTTAGGAGTAGTACGCACAGACTGAGCTATAACTGCAGTGCTCTTACATTATGACAGGCCCGTGTACCATACTGTATTGGCCCATCCCAACAGATGGACATTCACAGTGAGTGGCATTTAGCTGCAATGATCATACATAGCCTTAGGTGAAATGGTGCCCTAGACAAAGGGCTCCATTATTCCTCTCACTGAATACTGTTTCACCCCTATACATCCACCTCCATCCTGAGTTTCCCACACCATGCACATTACCTTTATTCCAAGTCGGACTTTCCTAGTCAACAAATGATAAATAAATAAATATTTCAGTTATTGTTACTTGTCTCATGCATTCAAAAGAGATGATAAAGTGTTGTATGAGTTTCAGATATTTATTGTACATAAACACATCAGGAACTGTAACTGGAACATGTACTTAAGCTTACTGATTCACTCATTACTTCAAGCACACTCGCATGTGCATCTCCATTCATGCCTGCATTCACTCTGGCTGACTATACAAAACAGCACTGATCTTAGACGTGCTCGGTAACTTATATGCATGTGCTATCAGGCTACAGTGGCTGACTAGGTGCAATACACACAATGATCTACAGATAGTTTTTGTGGCCAAATATGTCCCATAAGCACAAATGTCAGACAGTAACCCAGGAATCCTAGTATAATATGACTGATTAATTGCATTTTATTTACAATTAAGAGCAGCTGGGCAAATACACCTTACAGTGGAAATCCTGGAATAAAAGCTGCAGAGACCAAATGCAGTCTTGTACACTATATTCCTGGTAGAAGCTAAGTCAGAGATTTGCGAACACTTCTACAGAGATTCTTAACTTTGAAGGTAAAAAGACATTGCATTTTTACCCCTTTCTAAAGTAGTTACAGGATACAAACTAACAGGTACTTAATTTATAGTGTTGTACTTTCAGTTGTGTGCTCCACACAATGGAGGTGGTGCGAAGGTGGGGAGGGGGGCTGATTATAAACAGAGCTGTAGAATAGGCAGTGGTAGCATGAGTAGGTGTGCTTTTATAAAAATAGTGCCATCAGCAGCAAAAGCAGTAGTACATTTTGGTAAGGTGACCAATGTAAGGACCAAGAGAAAAGGGAGCAGACAGGAATTGGAAAGGTATAAACTGATCAGTGTGGGACAGCAGCTGTCATACAAATGGAGGTGCATGGAGCACAGTGAATAGCATTACCTCCTCACTGCAAGAAGACCTTCAGTTCACTTCTTTGTTGGGATGCCTTATATGTAAAATCTACATATCCTCCCTGCCTCTGTGTTGTTTTTTTTGGGTACTCCAATTTTGTCTTACCTCTCAGCCATGTAGTAAAGGAATTGGCATTCTACTTGTTGCCCAAGGGTGTAATTGCAGTGTGTGTGGCGAAGTATGTGTATTCTGCAATAGATCAGTGTTCCTTTCCAGAATAAGGTTCAAAGCTTTGCACCCATGGCTGCCAGGACAGGCTTTAGTGCCCCTGCATTCCTATACAAAATAAAGTGGATTACAGGAAAGTGGATGAATAAAGAAGCATGATGGGACTAAGGAAGGACAGACGATGGATTTTATTCTATTTGAAGGGCATTACTTAATTCCATCTGTAGCTAGACAAGCATGAGCAGGGAAGGGCTGAGGGAGCATCGTTACTTCTGTACTTTACTATAAGCAGCTGAGGGGAGATTGTTACTTATATATTTTCAGCATCCATGACCTAGGTCCAAGGATGGCATCAGGCTGCAAGGATATAATGATGACCAGCAGAGGTCATGTGGAGAAGAGTCAGAGGGGGAGAGAAAAACTATATGAGTATTTTTATTTGAAATATGTGCTTGTGTTGGGGTAATTAAACTGGTGATTAAGGGGAAAATTTGGAGTAAAGTAAAGAGAGAGCATGTGGATGTAGTTACGCTGTAAGATACAAATATTAAAGTACTGGAAAATATTGAAATCAGGAGACAAGGGGCACTCAGGAGATGTTGACACTGAGAGGGGTGATGATAATAGCATGTTAGTCTTTGAAAGAAAGAACTAATAAATACAGTACCAAAGGTAAAGCAGAATGAAAAAGACCAATGGATACTCAGAGAGTAGGCCAGAGATGGGGTAGTACTGGTGCTGAGTATAATACGTATATATACCTAACATGGATGACCTGGTAGTGTGACACTGGCTGTACAGAGTAAACTGTTTAATAAGGAAGCAAAAGTAATTGAGGGAGATTTTAAAGTGTTCTTAGTGATAACATTAGATATGCTGTCTGGGGACTGAGATTTTACTAAGAAGAATTGGAAGACTTTAGTAGAGAAAGTGAAACACAGCTAACTAGTAGATGTATGGAAAATGATACAGTGAGGCAGAGAGACTACACTTCCCTCAGGGAGGATGCAAATAGGCAAGTAGGAGAAACAAGTCTCTAGTGATCAGTGATCAGCAGTGTAGAGCAAAGTATGTACAAACTGGGGCGAACTTTCTGTCAGCTCACATCTCTGGCTTACTACTAAGACTAGAAAAATCACCAAAAAATAGATTAGGCTAAACACATGCACAGTGAAAGGGGAACCTGCAAAAAGTGTACATGGCAAGTATAGATAATAAGACAATAAGGAACAATACAAAATAAGGAAAGACTACAAAGAAAGATTTCTTCTTTTGACTATGGTCTCATTATGGTAGAAGGGACTATATGTCCCTGCTGTCCTTCACTGCAAGTTGTCTTGGGACCAGCTTTAGCTAAGAGGATAGGGACAGAAAAATCCTAAAATATGATTCCATTCATGACAGTTGTATTACAAGTTAAGAGAACCTTGGTCAGAACAAGGATAAGAGGACAAAATTCTGGATCTAGGCCCATAAGTGGTGTTTACTAGTTAGTGTCTGATGGCTAGATGACCTACATAGCTCTGCTAAACTTGGATTAAAAAAATAAATAATAATGTATCTTCCACATGGGCTCTGCACTTGCAAGGCAAAAGATTATTATTTTTTTTTTTTGGGGGGGGGGGGCACTACTATTAAAATGGCAGTTGGAGAAAATGGAACAATGCAGACTGATTCCTGGGATGTAGAATTTAGTATCACCGCTGAGGAAAGAGTCAGCTTGTAAATACAATTGGTATCAGCACGACACACAGAATATCTTCAGAAACTAGACTTCTGAGTCAGGGTGGTCTCTCTCTCTCTCTCTCTCACTCTAGAGATGCCCCTTAGGACAGGTGCCAGGCAGATGTGGTAATACAAACCCCAGCTCCCTCTCAGTTTATGTTAGCAGATGACAGCACAACATTAATACAAATGTGAGCTTCAGAAAGGAAGACTCTATTAGTGCATATGTAGCTGATATCTGTTCAGAGCAGAATGTGGGAGTGAGGCTTGACAGGCTGATACCTACTGATTCTGCGCTACTACTGGGTAATGCTGAAGGTATCTCAGGGGCCACAGATTGCCTGATCTGAATCTGAGAACTAAATTATTTAACTAGAGTGCTTAGCATGGATTAGCCATGATGTCCACTATTTTTGAACACATGTACTTGGTAGCAGAGCATCTGCAGTTAAAGGTCGATGAGTTTCTTTTACATTTGTTTCATCAGAACTGAAGTTGTATGCCCTGGAGAAAGAGGTCAGTTAAAGTAATCAACTACAACTGATCACACTTTAGTGGTTGGGTCAGATGGCTGGTGTGGCAACTGACAGACCCGAGAAATCCAAATGTGTACTGAGGGTAACTTGGGAATGACTAGCAGATACTTCTGAGTGTAATGAGTCCAGCGTCTACATACAGAAGATCTTGTTCATGTATACTTGGGGAAGTCAGGGACCTGGAGTTCAAATGGCCTCTCTTCAAGATTTGAATAGCTGTGGCAACAGTGGTTAGCTGTGGCAAAAAGGTGGCCTTTTCTTGTTGTGATGACTGTGCCCTGGCCCAGCAATCAAGGAGCCTCAATCCTCACCACTAACACCAGGGAGGTCGTCTCCTAGAGGAGGAAAGGATAACTAATACACACAGTAAAGTACAATTTCCTTAAGTGCAGACAGCGATCACAGTCAGTCTGGGGCTGGCTGCTCCCTTGCTTACCAGGTCCCCAATAAGACTCCCCACTGGCACAGCTATAGAATCCAGGTCTCAGCCTAACTGGGCAAGCTAAAACCTCCAGTACCCTCTCTGTCCAACCAGTGTTTCGTGTCCCTGCCCAAGTAGCTGACACAACACACACACACTTTGAGATAAGTATTTATACAACTTCACAGACAGTCCTGGGAAAGGCTGACACAGATTCTCCAGCTGTGCCCCTTTACCCAGACTATACGGTAGTAATTACAGCCACCACCCAGTTAATAATATCAGCTACTAAAAGGCCATTCAAAGGGTGTCCAATTATCACTGTGCAATATTAATATCAAATGGTAATGTGACTATACAGTCTAAGGCTTATAGGAAGGGCTTAGACAGTAAACTCTATAAATATATATAATGTACTCTAAAGCATACTTCATATATACACAAAGCAGCCACAGGTAGAAGGTTTTAAAAATATTTAATAATAAATAATTAAAACACAAGACAAAACTACTACACCACAGAGATATCTAAAAGTTCACAGATCATACAGAAACTTAAAATAATACAGTAGGACAGGTCTGGTTTCAAAGAAAAATACCTAATTAATCTTTACTAGCTTTAACTATTCCTACAAGATATCACAGTGCTACAAACTTACATGTGAGCATAAGCAGAGTGATGATAAGTTAGATGTCCAGATCAAAATGCTCCAGGTCCCTTGTGAGAAATAGAATTTAAACATTACTAACAAACATGTCTCTAAGGCCCTCCCAAAATTTCATCATTTTTGACACTTAGGTTTTCCCAGTATTCATATTGCATCATCTTAACACCTGGTCTGAGTTCTCAGGCCACAAACTGCATTATTTAGCAATCTAACACCTCCTCAGAAACTTACAACGATACAAGACATTTCACATGTATATGCTAACAGAAACTAAAGCAATAAAAGCACCTTCCACATCTAAATCCTGGTCATAAACGTTAGCCTTAAAAGAATGGGCATGAAATCTTCATCCAGCCGCCCTCGGGCCAAATTCTAACATGAAAGGATACAACATGCTTCACTGGGTCAGTAAAGTGCAATGTTGTCACATATTTTGCAGTTCCACATTTCACAGTGTTTTCTTACATTTAAAAAACACAAGCCTGTATTTTACATTTATTTATACAGTTGATAGAATTAGATATCAAATTCTATTTGACTAGGCTGGCAGCCTTCGCCCATCTCTCCCCAGTCGTCACACTTGTCATGGCAGTAAACCTACTACTACTACTGTGGTGAGGGGAAACTGTCACGTTAAAGCAGGATTACTTCCAAGCAGTGTTAGTAGGTGCTTTCCAAATTTGAGAGATACTGACAAGCCAGAAATGCAGTAGTCATAGCAGTCACTGAAAAAAGGGTCTGTGTGTGGAAATAATCTGGTAAGGCCATGGAGACTAACTTGTAGATCACATTATAGGTGCTCTGTCGACCAGCCAGTACTTCCAGGGGAGGGGAGAGACATTGCCCAAGCTATCCTCAAAAAGAAATCATAAAATGAGCTGTTAGTAGTACTGCAGGCCTCCTATTACCTAAAGACTTTGTCAAGAAATTCTCCATTGTTCATCAAACTGTGATCCAGAATTAAGCAATTCTCAAAAAATATATATAAACACCCCAATGTATAAGGCTGTTCTTCTTTACTTCAATAAATATAAAAGACATTGAACAATTTTTAGATGATATTCTACTTGAAGCACCTGCAGGGTGGACTTCAAGTGTGGTTTATCAAGATGCTCCAAGACTACATACATATATCCCCTATGGTATATGTACAGCATCTGCAATAAATCCATGCCAGACATCTGAAAACAAAGTACTGTTAAATCCACTTCTGAAACTTTCTAAACTGGCTTCTACAGCTGACTTAAGCCAATCACCAATTTACCTACATAAGGTATTGAAAAAAATCACTTATATTTTCAAAATAGACACATATATACAAAAAATAATTTGTTAAGTAGATACCAGCATGGTTTCTGGTCTGATAGGAGTACAGTCACAGCCTTAGTACCCTTCACAGACGACATACTCCTAAATATAGACAAAGGCATTCTAACAGGGTCAGTATTCACTGATCTAACAAAAGCCTTTGACTTGGTCAATCACAAATGCCTCCTTCATACCCTAAGAACAGCCAGAGTAAGTATCAAGGCCCTTGAGTGGTTCAGTGATTACATCTTTAACAAATGTTTCATGGTAAAACAATACTTCTTCCTCACAGAGATGCCCACACATTACATTTCATCATCACTACTATTGTCCATATTTACTAGTCTACTCCTCTCTGACTCACCACATCTAAGCACCATACTATATGCTGACAACAGCATAATTTGTAGAGTTAGCCTGTCTCCTTCTACAATTGAAAAAAAAATGGTGGGGGGGGGCCTTGAGTTGCTTTCAAATTACTTAAAAGATATAAACCTTCTGCTAATCTCCACAGAAAATGTTGTGATCTTTCATGCTCATCAAATATTAACAAATAAAACACAATGATAAAGAAATTTTACAGACAACAACATCACTTCCACTACACGGAAATCTAGCTTGACCAACATTTCAACTTCCAACACAACATAAATCAGACAGAATTAAAAATAAACAAATACCTGTACTGAGCCACAAGAATATCACACTTTCTCTCTTCAGAAAAGACAAGTTCAGTTTGAAAAGGCATTCTTCTGGCCTGGCTTGAGTACAACCTGCTTATTATTTCCAATGTCTCAATGAAAAATCAGGCTGCATCGCAAAATCCCAGCAGTCAGCTATGTAGGCTTATTGCACTTTCGTTAAAGTGAGAGCACCACGGACATGTTCCTGCCAAAGCAAAATGGCTCCCAGTGAAACAAAAGTCCCAGCTATTGCATGGTACATTACTAGTCAAATTCATGAAATGGAATTTTTCCTTTACCTTATAGCTGACTATTGATTAGAACTTCCAATAAGCATCTTAGATCCTACCCATCCAATGTTTATTCAGTGTAAACCCCTCATGATAAACTACTTTTCATAGACCATAGTTTTTCCATTGCTACCTATCATCATCTACAAGAATTATTTAAATTAACCTGAAAATTTCTTCACTTATATCATAAATTTCATTTTGAAATTTAAAAATTACTTTACAAAAAAGCCATGTGTATCCATTCTCATAAGCGCGTGGTGTCCTTAGTCAATAATTCCTTCTAAAAGAGCTAATAAATGTACCTCACAATCTGCTGATTCAGAAAGTCACAAGACTAGTGGATGCTAATTTGTAAATAATATAAATACTGTCTGTGTAAATATTTTTCGATGTACATATAAACTACTGTTTGTCAAGAAGACTATAATTTGATAACATAAATTGTTTTGATATTCCTTTACTTTTATAAGCTTTATTTTTTACTGTCTTTTATACAATATTTTTATTAGTTGGTAACCACATGACTAGCCTGAAAAGGTCCAGTAAGGCAAGTACTTTATCTAAAAAACATACTCAAAAGAGTACAGAAAAATAAAAATAAATAGCTGGAAGCCGAGTCTATATCAGAAGCTCAAACTTTCAAAAGTTCAAGTCTCATATGGTCGACACCATATGAGCGAACTTTTGAAAGCTCGAAAGTTTCAGTGGAGATTGTTGTAGGGAATATTTCCCTTTACTTCATTGTAGTGCGATCTCGGAGTTGGTATATTTAAGTAGCGGGGGTGGGTGGGGGGTGCAGAGGTGCTTGCCCCTCCTGCTCAGAGAGTTCAGGTAGGTTTTTTTTTGTTTTTGTTTATTTTTATTGTGTGTTCGATGTTTTAAAACTTCGTTCATATGGTGTCGATCATATGTGCGTCGAAGTTTTAAAACCTCGAGCATATAATACAGACCCCTGGAAACCACATTAGTATGCCTTTGTTTAAATTTTAAGAACTGCACACTGAGTGTAAATCTCTGTGTTCACCACATCTATACCATCAACAGATACTTATTTTATATAAGGATTTTATTGTATTTTATATTGCAGCGAAATGCCACATTTTTCTGTCCTTTGCTTCGTGTCTTACTTTCTCCTCCTTACTCTTCCTTGCATCCATTTCATTCTTACACATCAGCATTATCAACCAACTGACTTATATTAAACACTGTTCTCTTCTTCTCTAGCTACCCCTGAATCAAATTCCGTGTTTCAAAGTATGAGAACTAGGAAAGTAGTCATGAATTATGTCTCAGAAATTGTAAATAAATTACATAAATAATATTTTTCAAAGAGGAAGTAGTCTTGTATCATTTTACTATTTTACTTTTCATTATTGATAGTTTTAAACAATGTACTGTAATGTTTATATTCATATCTGGAGCTTTTCTCTCTTGATCTCTTTTGAAAAGGGGCTTGCAGCCTGATCAGACTGCCTGGTTAACAAATGGAAATAAAATAAACAAATAAATATTCATAAATTAATTGATTAATTAAAATGCAGGCCTTGATTGAGAACATTGTCAAGAGGTGGAAAGAACACTTTGAATGAGGAACTCCTGAATTCAGTGGCTAGTCCCTTTGAGAAGTTAGTGGAAGAAGTAACTGGTGGTTCTGGACCCATTTCTATAGTTGAGGTCACTGTGGCACATCTACAGTTCCATAATGGAAAGGCAGCAGGAATACATGAGATCATTTCAGAAATGCTGAAGGTGCTGAATACTGTTGGGATATCATGGTTAACATGCCATTTCAGCGTTGCTAAGGACATGTGGACAATGCCTCTAGGCTGGCAAAATGGGACGATGGTACCTTTTCAAAAAAGGTACACATGAGTGCATATTCTATTTACTGAGGAATCATATTTCTAAATCTCCCTACAGCAATGATAGAAACTTCATCCAAAACATCATCCAATAGCTGAATGTTTGATTTATGAGGTTAGGTACAGTGCTAATTCCATTATGGCCTGAGACAGTGGCTAAAATTTTTGTCTTTGTATTATTACTGGAGAGATCACTGACGTTCAGCAGATTGTCTATGTGTATTTTGGCCACCTGTAGAAGGCATGTGTCTTTGTCTTGTTGGAGGGATGTTAGAATAGTACCGAGTCTCATGGCCACTGCTGTGTGCTAGTCTATCCCTGTTTTTGTGGAGCAAGAGTTTTATCTGCATTCTGGATTTTAAGATGAATATGTTCAAAGTGAAAGTGGTGCTTGACTGCTTTTTTATTTATCTTTACTGATGATGGAATTGCTTAGCCAAAAGGGCTTGGACCATATTAAGGGAATATGATGGGGCAGAGGGAAAAGTGAATTTCTTTAAATCTCTTTGCAGAGTATTACCTGATATTGATGAGGAATGTAAGCAGTTAACCTGTAGTATTGGTGGAATTCAAGGTTGAGACAGGTAAAGTGAGTAATTATTTCTTTTGATGAGAAAGGGTTAGGTGGCTGAGTACAAGTCATTCAGACCAGACAGAAGAGGAAAATATCAGAGTTTTAAGCAGTTGGATCTGTACATAAATTGGTATGGAGGAATAACTCTGAACAGACACTGTAGGTACAGAGAAAACTGTATCACCAGATGAGAAAGGCTTCTTGTTAACAGATAGTGCCAACATGGTGAAGGTAATGACAGTTACACAACTTTTGTGTGAGTGAGGTATTTATGTACATCTTCAGAAGAAGTAGTGGTGAGGGAAGGACATGAAATATGTCAAAGGTTCATCTACAGTGAGGAGAAAGCCAGGATAAGTAAGAGGAGGCTTGTGAGCAGTGTCATATAAAGGGGAGTTTAATATGATTACATCACTGCAGTTCACTCAAAACAGGGCCACAGAATCATCACACACAAAACAGAGAGAACTCCTTTTATACTCATCCTGTATTTATCAGTTGGATCTGTTAGCACTGTTGTCAAGTCAGAGCATTCACATTTATCCTCTGAAAGAAACTTTAACTGAACTTCGCTGACTTGTCTTTACAGTCTTGATGCAGAGTACCTGGCTGTCAGGTCAGAGGCAGATTAGAACTAGTCACACTGTAGTGTTGTTGGACAACTAAAGCTGTTTGTGAATTATTTTTTGTTTCCGCCTTACCTCCATCACTAATGATCTGCTCTATCCCCAGTGGGCCAACTTGTTCCCTTCCCCCAGGTGTAGCAAGATCCTCCTAAATACCTATTGGCAGGCTAGGCTTCCCTTTCCAGCTAGCAATGGACTTAGTGATATCTCCTGAGTGAGGTCACCACCCCCCAAAGGGGCAAATGTCAGGAGGAGGACATTATATGCTTGGCTGGGTTGAGGATTCAGATACTAAAGGGGAAGGGAGAAATGTTAACAAGGGCAGAGCCCATGATGATGACTTGTACATCATCGTACATGAATCTGCTGAAGCACTCCACAGCTGAACATTCAGAGGTCTACTCATACCTGGGGCAGCACTGACAGGTCTCCACCAAGGAGTACCTGATTATGAGAAGAAATCCATATCCTTCCCCATGCGATGAGTAAGCCGATATAAGATTGACTCCCGTCTACCCCTACTGAGCTCATTCTTTGCCTGAGCAGCTATTCAATCTAAGGTCCACATATTTTCGGGTATTCTACTGAGCCACTCAAACATCACATCACAATCTTTCCTTCAGGGCAGATATGTTTACTTTAAGTTACATTTCTTCACATAAAATTAATATTTTGCAAACATATTTTAGTATTGCTACTTTTCTACTTATTCCCCATCAGTACCTCTTATCATCATCCAATCATTGATCTGCATTATAACAATTCCCCCACCTTACCCCATGCCACGTGTAGCCCCTCCACACATATTAACACACACCAAGTCAACCATCACCCTTTCTTTATTCAGCTTGCCCCTCCAATTCATTGCACCTCACAATCCAAAAAACACCCTAACCTCAAACTCCGCTTCCTAAGAGTACTCTGCCTTAAAACCATTACCAACATAGCAGCTCAATTATTACTAGGAGACTTCCACCCTAACCCCAGCCAATCTACTATCTCCAATGACCCACCCAGCCCCAACCTCCCATTTAAACATAAACCCACTGACATACTTATACTGAGCCTAAAGATTCGTAGTATCATGAACAAAATAGAACAGTTGCATTCAGCTATTTCTATATACAACCCAGATATAATGATCATTACAGAAACATGGCTTAAGCCCCGTATTAAAGACAACTCTATAACCCCACCTGGCTATAACATACTAAGAGTAGATAGAGTACAAAGAGAAGATGTGGAGGCATCGCCCTTCTTTACAAATCCAACTTAGAAGTCCAACTCTTGCAAAAAGAAACCCCAAATTTCAACAATGCTGAAACTCTTCACCAAACTCCTTCTTAACCAGCATAAACAACTAAACTTACTTGGCATCTATATACCACCAGGGGCAAACCTGAAAACCCTAGAATCAGTACTCCACTGGGATTCCCACTCCCTCTCCCAAGAAACTATAGTCCTAGGTGATGGTACTGGAACAGTGCACACTCACCAACAGCCACCAACCCCATAAATCTATATAACTGCACCCAAAACATAAACTCACCTACACGTATAGACAAGACCATCAAAAGAGAATCCACCTTGGAATGGATCCTCACTAACCATCCCAACACTGCCCACCAATGTAGAACACTACCCAACTCTCTCGGTGACCACAATCCAACTTTTCTCCTTCGGCACAAACTTACAAACGGCTACAAACCTGTTCCCAAAAAAACTTCCCCTCAGATCAAGTCTCAGAAACCCTAAAATCATGTAACTGGGCTCCCCCTCAAAACTCTCCCCCTGGATAAAGCAGTGGAATACTTTAACTCCACATTACTAGAGATTCTAAACCGAGTAGCCCCACTCAAAACAATCAGAGTACGCAGTAACCCTACCCCCTGGCTAGAAAAAACACAAAGACCTTACTAAAAGATAGGGATAAAGCCTGGAAAATCTGGCAACAATACAAAACACCCAAAACCAGGCAAACCTTTTCTGAAATTAAAAATAAAGCAAAAAAAGCAGATCAAGATGGACAAACAAAATCACTATAGTTCCTTACAAAGGAAACACGGTAACAACCCACAGAAAATCTGGGCTGCAGTGAACAACATCCTCCAGCCCAGAAAAGCCACTACACTGCCACCAAACATCGAAGGCACAGACCTTCACGTAGCCTCAAACTTCAACAACTACTTCACCTCTTCCATACTGAAACTCATAAATGATATAACACCCACAACCCAACCACACCCCCCAAAATGCCAAACTCACCCTACACCCTTCTCACTCAAACCAGTACCAATATCAATCATTCAAAAACTCTTAGCAAAACTCAAACCAACCACTCTCACTGCCAACAATCTACCTGTCAAATATCTCCAAACTGCATCTAAGGCCATTGCCTACCCCATCAACCTACTAATAAATAGATCTATTACTGAACACACCTTTCCATCCTTGTGGAAAACCTCATATATCATCCCCTTCCACAAGGCAGACCCTCTACCGACCTCTCCATCTACCGTCCAATTGAGATCCTATCACAATGATTCTAGAAAGATGTATCCACCACCATCTCCTCAAACACCTATGATCTAGCAAACTACTATCTAAAACCCAACATGGATTTTGACCATCCCACAGTACCACCATTGCTCTAATTAACTTCTCCAACAACATAATCTCATACAGGAACAAAGGGAAACTTGTCTCCGCCACTTTCCTAGACTTATCCAAGGTGTTTGACATAGTTTCTCACAATAAACTCTTAGCCTACCTCTCCAAACTCAACCTCGATAACCCCACCCTGCACTGGTTCAAAAGTTACCTAAGCAACCGCTCGCAGTCTGTTAAATGGGTCAACTCGCTATCCCTCCAACTCCCCCTCACATATGGCGTACCCCAAGGCTCAATCTTAGGCTTCCTTCTCTTTAACATATTTGCAAACAAACTCCACCTAGCAATCACAAAAGCCGATATTGTCCAATACGCTGACCCTAATCTGCTCAGTACCCAACACCCATCTTCTACAAAGTAAAGCCCAAAAATCCTTCACTTAGATAGAGAACTGGATAAACAATCACCAGCTGATACTAAACCCCAAAAAAACATAACTAATGTTCTTCCACCCAACTAAGCTCAATGACCCTACCTTCTCCATTGTCTCAGGCAGCAACATCCCCATCACCCCAGTACCAGAGGCCAAACTATTAGGCATCACAAGTGATCAACAACTCAAATACAATAAACACATATCCCAAACTATCACTAAAGTCAACAAAAGCTAGGATGCCTCTATCACAGCAAAAATCCTTCCTAACCTCCAAGTCTAGAACTGCCATAACCAGAACCCATCTCTTATCAACATTACTTTATGCCTCCCCAGTTCTAACTAACATTAATAAAACTGACCTGAACAAACTCTCCACTTGCTACAACAAAATAGCTAGGTTTGCAGCCATGCTAAATAACACTCCTACCACTCCCAACCCATAAATAAACTACACTGGTTAGGATTTCTAAACTTACTAAGCTTCTACCAACTCAACATAGCTCATCAAATTCTATATCATCCTGAGAAAACCCCTGCCCTAACTGGCATGTTAAATTTTCACAACTCCAACAGAGAAATACGATCCAGTAACAAAGCCCTGATTGAAGTCAATCCATGCAAGAACAGCTCTGGATAAGCCCTATTCTCCCATCTCTTCTTCTCTTTCGGCTGTTCACATTAGGGGTTGTTACAACGGATCATCTGTTTCCATTTCTTCCTGTCCTCTGCATATCACTCTGTCACACCAACCACCTGCATGTCCTCTCTCATCACATCCATAAACCTTATCTTAGGCCTTCCTCTTTTCCTCTTACCTGGCAGCTCCATCCTTTTCCCAATATACCCAGCATCCTTCCACAGCACATGTTCAAATCAATGCAAACTCACCTCTCTGACTTTGTCTCCAAATCGTCCAACCCGAGCTGACCCTCTAATATACTGATTCCTAATCCTGTCCATCCTTGTCACATCCAGTGCAAATCTTAACATCTTTAACTTTGCCACTTCCAGCTCTGACTCCTGCCTTTTTGTCAATGCCACATCTCCAACCCATACAACATAGCTGGTCTCACTACCTTCTTGTAGATCTTCCCTTTCACTCTTACTGGTTCCCGTCTGTCACAAATTACTCCTGACACTCTTCTCCACCCATTCCACCCTGCCTGTACTCTCTTCTTCACCTCTCTTCCACACTCACTATTACTCTGACCTGTTGATCCCAAGTACTTTAACTCATCCACCTTCGCCAAGTCTACTCCCTGCATCCTCACCATTCCTCTATCCTCCCTCTCATTCACACGCACATATTCTGTCTTAGTCCTGCTGACCTTCATTCCTCTCCTCTCTAGAGCATATCTCCACCTCTCCAGGGTCTCCTCAACCTGGTCCCTACTATCACTACAGATCACAATGTCATCTGCAAACATCATAGTCCATGGGGCCTCTTGTCTGATCTCATCTGTTAACCTGTCCATCACCATTACAAATAAGAAAGGGCTCAGAGCTGATCCTTGATGTAATCCCACCTCCACCTTAAACACATCTGTCACTCCCACTGCAGAACTCACCGCTGTCACAATACCCTTGTACATATCCTATACCACTCTTACATACTTCTTTGCCACTCCTGACTTCCTCTTACAATACCACATCTCCTCTCTAGGCACCCTATCATATGCTTTCTCCAAGTCCACAAAGACACAATGCAACTCCTTCTGACCTTCTGTATAGTTCTCCATCGACACCCTCAGAGCAAACATCCCATCTGTAGTGCTCTTTCCTGGCATGAAACCATACTGCTGATCGCTAATAATCACCTCGCTTCTTAACTTAGCTTCTACTACTCTTTCCCATAACTTCAAGCTGTGACTGATCAGTTTTATCCCTCTGTAGTTACTACAGCTCTGCACATCACCCTTATTCTTAAAAATAGGTACCAAAACACTTTTTCTCCACTCCTCAGGCAACAATCTGGTTAAAAACTCCACTGCCATTTCTCCTAAGCACCTCCATGCTTCCACAGGTATGTCATCTGGACCAACAGCCTTTCCATTCTTCATCCTCTTCATAGTTGTCCGTACTTCCTCCTTGCTAATCTGTTTCACTTCCTGATTCACTATCCCCACATCATCCAACCTTCTCTCTCTCTCTCATTCTCTTCATTCATCAGCCCCTGAAATTACTCTTTCCATCTGCACTACACACTCTCCTCACTTGTGAGTACATTTCCCTCATTATCCTTTATCACCCTTATCTGCTGCACATCTTTCCCAGCTCAGTCCCTCTGTCTAGCCAATCGGTACAGGTCCTTTTCTCCGTCTTTAGTGTCCAACCTTTCATACAATTCGCCATATGCCTTATCCTTAGCCTTTGCCACCTCTCTCTTTGCCATGCTCCTCATCTCCTTATACTCCTGTCTGCTTTCTTCATCTCTCTGACAACCCCACTTCTTCTTCGACAGCCTCTTCTTCTGTATACTCTCCTGTACTTCCTCATTCCACCACCAGGTCTCTTTGTCCTCCTTCCACTGTCCAGATGTCACACCAAGCACCTTTCTATCTGTCTCCCTTACCATCTCTGCTGTAGTTACCCAGCTATTCGATAACTCTTCACTGCCCCCCAGTGCCTGTTTTAACTCTTTCCTGAACTCCACCTCACAATCACCCTTTTTCAACTTCCACCATTTGATCCTTGGCACTGCTCTCACACTTGTCCTCCTCTTCTTGATCACCAACGTCATCCTACAGACCACCATTCTATGCTGCCTAACTAAACTTTCCCCTGTCACCACTTTACAGTCTCCAATCTCCTTCAGCTAAGCCCTATTCTCCCATGAAGTCCCAAAAGCGTGGAATACCCTCCCTCCTGACCTCAGGTTGCAAAATAACACATCCACACTTAAAGATCTCTTCAAATCACACCTTTTCGCTAACCCCTTTGCAACTGCAATGACTCCCCCTGAATCATACCCCTACTGTAGGCAGCTTACCCCTTGAGGCCTCTGATACATACCTTTCACTGTCATCTTGTTCCACCTATGTGCATTGCACTGTATATTTTGTAAATATTGTAAATATGTACTTACTCTGAGTACCTCATGTACATATATTGTACTAGTACTGTAAAATTTGTGATCACATAACTGTACTATGAGCCTGTATTGCATTTAACTGTTTTTGCCTCTTATATGTTAGCATTCTACCACTTGTTATCCTACTACTATTATTGTGTTTAACTGTCTTGCCTGCTAAAAATGTCAGCATCCTACTAATTGTTATTCTTTAATAACCACATCCTACTAATTGTTATTAATAACCACATCCTACTAACTGTTATTCTTTAATAACCACAGCCTACTATTTGTTATTCTTTAATTCCCACATCCTACTAATTGTTATTCTTTAATAACCACATCCTACTAATTGTTATTCTTTAATAACCACATCCTAATTGTTATTCTTTAATAACCACAGCCTACTATTTGTTATTCTTTAATTCCCACATCCTACTAATTGTTATTCTTTAATAACCACATCCTACTAATTGTTATTCTTTAATTACCACATCCTACTAATTGTTATTCTTTAATAACCAAGTATTCACAGTGTAACATCTTGAAGCTTTTCTCCCCAGGACTCTGCTGAAAATGGACACTAGCTGTCCCGTCAGATTATCCTGGGAAAACAAATGCTAAATAAATAAAATAAATTAATGAATTGCCCTCTGCCCCGATACAGTGCATTAGAAATTTGTTTGAAATTTTACGCATTTTAACTAGATCAGGCAATTAAATAATATGTTTCATATGTTTTACCAGTTCATCTAAGGCATTATGTAAACTTTAACAGCATTACATGTAACTACATTCCAGTGATTAATTTTAAAACATTAAGAAATTTTATTTAGTGGCAGTGTATTAAAACATTTCACAGAAATATCCACATTTATAAATTGGTGCAGTTATCCACAGTTCTGTATATATAAATATTTTGGATTCGTTCCATATATGACTCAACCTGTAAAAAGAAATTAAAAGTTATAGCATTGCACACACAATCTTTTTGATCTATTTGACATGTTATGTTATAATACAGGGTCAGGCAAAAAGCCCATTTTAACTGCCTAATACTTATAAAAATGATCACTAAAGTAGGCATTTAATTTCCTCTTAAATGCCTCTAAAGTTTCACAGTTTTTTTCCTAATAGCCAATAAAAGAAAGAAGAAACAAAGAACAAATGTATATTTATAGTAATAATAAAATACTAATAAAATCCATGCATATATATATATATATATATATATATATATATATATATATATATATCGATAAATTAATACAAATTGATATTTTAAAAATCTACTGTATATATATCTACATTAACTTCTTCTTTTAAAGAAAGTGATTATCAAGTGAAATTCCATAATAACAATTTTCAATTTTTAATTGAATAATGAATTATTTGGCGCCAAAATAGAATGTATTTAATACCTGCATTTTATTCTATTGTTATTAAGTTTCTGAAGAAGTCAGGTTTTGACGAAAGTGGAAATAAAGTTGTGTTTATGCTATTTTGGTGTTAACTGGCCTTCATTGACCTCGGGAAGCTCCTGTGTTGTTTCTCAATTTGGTTTGCAGTGGTACACGTAAATGTTTTTGGTCTAAACATTTATCTTAACTTGTATTAAAGATTCAGAAATGACAGAAAGAGAAACAGTTGAAAACAAAACATGTTAATGACCGTCTGTTGCCTATTAGCAGGCCAATGTCCATGATGACATCTATCCAGCTTAAGCAGGCCAAATAAACAGTATTACCATCCTCAAATGTCAGCAATTCATCTCCATTTTCTCAAACTGATAAATTTCTCATATGATACTGTGCTTACACTTTTATATCACCATGCTTGAAAATGCAGCTTGCTAAATAACACATGAAATAAAATATTCTTCATGAGTACAATACACTAGGTAAATAGTTAAGCCACCATTACCACCACAACAAAACCATACCTCACTGAGATTAAATAACTGTTTGCCTAATGTATCTGTCTACCTATCTACCTATCTGTCTACATGTGAGTGTGTGTGGGGGTGTATGTTACTTCAGTGAAAAACCAAAACATTGAATCTAAATTGATCAGGCATTGTGCTCAATTCCCACATGATAAAAAAAAAAAAAAAACGTTTTATTTGCACGGAGTAAGCTAATTACATATACCAACTCCTAGACCACACTCACTACACTGGGGAAAGGAAAATTCCCTGATGTACTTAAATGCAAAGAAAAAAATGCCAGTATGTGCAATCAGCTATTTTTTTCATTCAACAAAAACATTCATCCACAGGTGTGTGGGTGTGTGCATGCACTTTATGATAGAGCAAGAGAGAGAGAGAGAGAGAGAATGTTTGCAGGCCCACAGAGAGACTACTGGTTTCTTTCTGTGTACCTTTATCTAGGTTATAGAAATGACCTGATAAATAGAGAGTAATAATGTATTCTTTTAACTTGTAAATGACTTAAAACACACCTTAGATTTACTGAGTAGGTATCATCTTCTACTATGGTTCTGCAGCAGTTAATTTATAGGTTCATAGGTTCATAGGTTGGTACTAGGCTATCGGCCCTAGGGCCTATACAAGCCTAGCCATAACAATTCCCTGGATATTTCTTCCCACAATATTTACTTCTCTGGACCCCTGTCTAGCAGGGCGACTGACATGATCCCCAGGATGAATTTCCTATCTCCCATCCAATCATCAAGGTTCCTTTTGAAAAGGGCCAAGGAGGCGCTCTGCTTGACATGTATGGGCAGTCTATTCCAGAGTATGGGGAGTCTCTGGGTCAGGAACCTATCCCTCCAGCATGTTTTGTTCATTGTGATGACAAGGTTTAGATCCCTGGAGCGTGTGGCTCTGAGGGGATTGGGATTTCTTTAAGTGGAGCATGTCCAACAGCTCAGGGTTTGATATGGCCTTGTATGTTAAGCATAGATCACTTCTGATTAGATGATATGCCACAGAGTATAGCTGGAGTTTTTTTTTAGACGGTCAGCATATGGCATCTGCTTTAGGCCTGTGAATCTTTTAGTGAGGTATTTCTGTGGCCTTTCCAACTGTTGCAGATGTCTTGTGAGGTACACACCAAACGGAGCATTATACTCTATAATGGGTCTAATGAGGGATGAGCACAGTGGAACAATGGCCTCCTTTTTTCTGGATGAAAAGCCCTTAGTGATGAGGTGTGCCACATAGAAGGATTTCCTGACTGTTGTGGCGATGTGGTTATAGAAAGTGAGACCACTGTCCACCTGTGTCCCTAAGTCTCTCATCACACTTTCGATGTTTAGTGTACTGCCACCTATGTGGTAATTCATGGGTACATGTTTTTTTACAAAAGGGAATAACTATACATTTCTTGGCATTAAGCTTGAGCCCATGGCTCTGGCACCAGCATCTGTTTCTGTAAGGCCCTTTTGTAGAATATCCACATCATTTGGGGATTCAATAATGGCTCCCAGTTTGCAGTCATCTGCAAATTTTGTTAGCCAGAGTCCCTTAGTGTTGGCCTGTACTTCAGAGAAGTAGATGCCAAAAAAGAGTGGTCCCAGGACTGAACCCTGAGGTACTCCACTTGTCACTTGTCTGGAGCTGGATTTGGAGTCAGCTACTTTTACAGTCTGGGTTCTGTTAGTAAGCCAGTTGGCAACCCATCGAGTGGCATAGCGATTTATGCCTAGCTTAGTAAGTTTATCTATGATTCCAGAGTGGGGGATGAAGTCAAAGGCCTTGGCAAGGTCCAGATAGGCTGTGTGGACCACCTTACCCTAGCTCTGGAGACTATTTCAAAGAAGTCAATCAGGTTCAGGAGACAAGATTGGCCCTTCACAAACCCAAATTGGGTGGGGTCCAGTGTTTGAAGGTTGCCAATGTCTTTGTTTATAAGTTCCATGATAATGCGTTCCATGCCCTTGCAGATCAGGCTCGTTAGACTGATGGGACGGTAGTTCCCGGGATCCAAGGTGGATCCCCGCTTGTGGAGTGGAATAACTGTAGCTGTGCGCCACTCAGTGGGCACGAAGCCTGAGGTGAGGCTATGATTAAACATGACACTTAGGTGAGGTGCCAGTTCATTTTGTAGTTCATGTAGTACACAGCCTGGGATGTCATCTGGTCCCATGGATGCTGTATTCTTAGCTTTTGAGAGTGCGGTTTCTACCTGTGTGGCCGTGATTACCGGAATTTGGCAATCTTTTGGTATTGAGATAGGTCCTTTAGGGGGTGAGTGGGGGTGAAGTTGGCACTAAATCGATCTGCCAGGATATTGGCAATATCCTTGGGATCAGTATATTTAATGCTATTCTGTTGAAGCTCAGAGCAGATCTGAGCATTGCCATTTAGATTCTTGACATAACTATAGAATGCCTTGTGGTTGTCTTTGGAATCTTTGGCAATTTTATTTTCGTAACTAGCTTTTGAGGATTTTATGAGGGATCTCAGCTTCTTACTGAGGCTAGTGAGGGAGTTTTTTGCATCCTGGGATTTTCCTCTTTTCTGCAACAGTTTCTTCCTTCTGTTGTATAGTATGTTTATAGCAGGGGACCACCAGATTGGCTTCCTTTTTTTGGAAGAGAGCATCTTGGTTCTATTTGGGATGGCATGATTCATGCACAAGTGGATGTGCTCATATAGTGCCTTAGTGCAAGATTCTGCAGTCAGACTTTCAGATCCCGTCTGCATAGGTGGCATGAAGTTTGTCACTTCTGACTTCAGTAGCATGAAGTTGGCTTTGGAGAAGTTTTTAAGGAGGTTTCCTTACTGGGGTGGGGGTGGGATGTTGATGTCAAGGGTGATTTGCTTATGGTCAGACCTGACCAATGAGGGGGTGGCCACTGGTGTGGAGCATCTATCTCCCATGTTGGTAATGACCAGGTCTAGGATATTGGAGCCCCTGGTGGGACAATGGATTAGTTGATCCAGGGCATTGGAATTTATGAATTCCAAGAACCGTTGGGAAAAGGAGTTGGTACCCAAGTAGTTTTCCCAGTAAATGGCAGGGTAGTTGAAATCACCCAGTATTAGGGTGTTTGGTTGTATCTTAATATTTTCCAGTATGCTTAGAAAAGTGTAGTGAGAATTTTGGGGCATGGTGCGGGATCTGTAGCAAGCTACAATTTGGATTGCAGTTTTACCTAGTGTTAGTTGCACCTGGAGAATTTCAGATGCATTGTGTTGGGCAACTAGCCTGGAGGTGTGAATATCCTTGGTGAATATGGACACTCCTCCATCTTTAGTGTTTCGGTCTTGGTTTTGTGGCCGAAAAGTGTGGTAAGAGTTGTAGCCTGGTATTGCAGGAGTGCTCTCTGGAGCCTTGAACCAAGTCTCAGTTACTGAACAGATATCGGTGTTCTCCATTTTTAGGAGTGCCTCGAGAGAGTGCATTTTGAGGTTTAGGCAACAGTATATAGTATTTGAGGTTAAGGCAACAGTATATAAATGTAGACTTTAACTTTTTCTAGAGCTTTCAGGTCATGCAGTGATTGTGTTTAAATCTTTAGTAATGCTAAGGGTATAACTTGCCATAGCTAACAGGCCTTCTACCTTTTCAGCATTTCTTGGAGGTGTCCCTGTATTGAGAAAACAAATCCATAAAATTGAAGAATACTTTTAATTAAGTAGAACATTCTTGGTTAATGTTTGCAAGTTCTCTTTCAGTATATTCATTACTCTTCTCAGTGTTTCATTGTGTTGTTACTCATTTCTTCCATATGTTCTAATATCACCACTGTAGTTTCTCACATTTGTTGACAATGTGTAACACCTGGTGATTCTCAAGCTGGAAAAATCACTCACATGTTGGATTAGAATTCATGTTAGGCAGAGCACCTCACTGACTCTCTTCAAGAAGAATCTTGATGAGTGAATGGGGGATCGTAGGTTTGTCCCAGGGATTACTTCCGTGTCACTATTAGACAGAGGCACAGTAAACTAAACTTTAAAAAGGGCACAGTATACTCAAATCAAGGGGTGGCGTAAGCCAAACACAATCGGGCTAGGCTTATAAATGCCCCAGGGCAGATAGCCTAGTATGAACCTATGAACCTATTAGAACAACCTATTAATCTTTTGCACCTCATATCTACCTGCATGGAAGATGTGGAAATGTTTCTACTTTCTGGGTGCAGCCTGAGTTGGAGGCAACTGATCTTAACTCTATTGCAATATTCATTTGTCTTCTGATATCATTTACAAAAAGTGTAATGTTTCTTTACCTCGGCATTCTTGTTTTGTTTTGAGAAAATCAGTGCAAATCCTCACATTACCAGGATTTTAAGGTTTGGGGGAATAAATATGGAAGATACCCAAGGCACTGGATAACAGATTTTTTTCCACAATGTATACCTTTTGTGATTTACTTTCTAGCTTATCTTCAACTGTCAGGCTAAAATTTTCTGGTGCTTAAAGTCCAACTTCCCATTGAGTGACAAAACTGCACACATCAGCAAACCAAATGCCCTCACAGAGTTACAGGAGCTTCACTGCAAAAACATAGTGCACACTGTGTCTGCAACCACTTCAACCATTTCCACCACGGTGGGCAGGCATCCATGCTCTGGTCAGTGCTGATGCTCTCATTCTTGAAAAAATACATAATTTCAATATCTTTTGTTAACATTAGTTGTAACTACCACCTCAGTGCACTTTGTTTGCTTGGAATGTCAGAGTAAATAAATGTGCCCTCATAACACCCTGTCATTCAGTACTATAGCACAGAATGTTCGGAACATGACCTGGCAGCAGGCATCATTCTGTTATTCTGTTTGGCTTTTTTCAGTCTGCACTTACATAATGTGCAACTTAGCTAGTTAAAAAAAGAAACTTTGGCCTGATAGGTCTACCTAGTTATCAAACAAATACAAATTTTTGGAATATCTAGCACATGTTGTACTCCTAAAATTCACAGCTATCTGTACTTTGAAAGTAGCCATACTCAAGATGGAACACAAAGTACTAGAGCAGAAGCTGTGCCTGTCAAGGTACACATTCAACCCAGTTGAGTACTTTCAAAACTATGTGCTATTGTATGACTCATGAATACTGACAACGTTGTTACTGAGCTATATATGTGAACAATTGTAAGATGCAATATTAGCCCTATGGTAATTGTGATTAATTTTTATTGCTCTTCTAGGTGTTTTTAGCCTTAGTACCTGCCAGCCATGAAATATCTTCCAAATAGACTACTTTTTCATTTCCACTTATAGTGAATTACCCAGTACAGTAAAAGACTGAGACCTGTCTGCAGTGTCAGTTGTCCAGGCAGCCATGAGAGCTGCTTGTGCCTTTACAGGCATTCCTGGCGAGACAGCATTTTTGCATGGCTCATCCCAGGGCATGCACCATAATAAAGCCCCTTCTCTATGATACTTCGGCTGCATGCTTTTCTGCTCTACCCCAATCCCCTCCCCACCAGCTATGTCAGCTTCTTAAGCTGCTAATTGAACTCGGGTCCTGCTATGGGCTTTATCCCTCTACGGCATGTTTTGTTTCATTTTTAGATGGTGTTTTACAGTACCTAGCCCCCTCCTTAAATTTATTCAGAGAATTACATTTTCCATAGAACTGCCCTGCAGTTCTGTCACTTAATGTTACATGACTGCTATCTTGAAGAAGAAAGTTAAAGGTGGGAAGATCTAAAACAGCACAGAAACTTACTAAAACATTAACTTCTATCAGGCTTTTTGTTGAATGTAGGACTGAGTCTTAGACAGTGTTGTTATCTCCATTGTTTGTTATATTAGTAAGCAGGGCTTGTGCCCCTTTAACAGCTCCCCCCAGCCCCTGTTGACTTTCAAAAGAGTCATGGAAGGTTTAAGGAGAGTGTTACCCCAAATCACTGACCACATATGTATTACACCATGTAATATTTTGCAGTGTTTTACTTCACTTAACTCCTCCTTAACTTTTGTGTGGCTTGTTTTTCCAGAAAGACAGGGGCACGCTAATGCAATATCACCACTACTATCTTCTCACAACCTTCTAAAATTACACTACAGACTCAGGATTTGGAATTTATGAATTCCAAGAACCGTTGGGAAAAGGAGTTGGTACCCAAGTAGTTTTCCCAGTTAATGGCAGGGTAGTTGAAATCACTCAGTATTAGGGTGTTTGGTTGTATCTTAATATTTAGTAAATATATAAATATATAGTAAAACGCTGCTCATTTGTATCTACAAAGTTGCATTGCTTGCAGCTGTTGTCAAAATGTATGAGCTCGACACCTATTACTTATTCCATAGTATCTAGGATACCCAGTACTGCTTTCCAGTAATGGGCATCAGTTGTGCTGCATCTGGCTGTATTCCTTGAGCTCTGTGAATGAGTTATATACAAGACTGTACACTGAACATTTTATATATGATCTGCTGACTGTGTCTGACTCTGCACCTGTTCTTTAAGAAAGTCACTACCTTACTGGGAATTGCTTGCTTAATGATATTTTCTTTCACAGTTTTACTACTTCTAAGGGAAATGAATGTGGAATACTCAAGTGATTTGTTCAAAAGCAGCACCAGATGCATTTTGTTAGCATTGAAAATAAGTTTGCTTCTGTACAGCCATCAGCTCTTCCAAAGTTCTAAAGTCACACTGACGGAGAGTCTGAGCTTTTTGGGTATCGATCACTAAGACCTTTAAATATGACCCTTTGGCATCCCATATCATCTCAGTCTTATCACAGTGCTCAGACATAATGTGTTTGTCCTATTTAATATGGCCAGAACGTTTGACATGGTGACCATGCCCTTTTCTTATCTAAGTTGAAAAACATAAAGATTTATTTGGGAATTATTGGTGTAGGAAATATCTACAATATAGAATCTTGTAGGTCTCACTAGAAACTACACTTTCTGAAACTGGCACCACAAAGTTCACTTTTGGAACCATTACTGTTTTCGTTGTTCATTAATGGCGTTAGACTTGTGTTTCCTGGAATTAATTTTACCCTGCATGCTAACGCTATTCTGATGCTAAATGCTGAATAGACAAAACTATTATCAATCTACAGCAGAAGTTACAAAAAGATTTCCCAAGTCTTTGCAACTAGACCAAGAGAACAAACTTTTCATGAATAAAAATAAATGTGTCTTCATACTCACCATCACCCCTCAAAAAATAACTGATCATCACCCTGTCACACTGTTTGCTCCACAAGAAATACTATTCCAAATGGCTTAATTCTGTATCTCACACTGTCTTTTACAAAGGATACAGAAACAGTTACTCAGACAAGAATTTTTTAACTGAAACTTTCTTATATGCTAACACATATGCTGGTACCAAACAATAGAGTTGCCCTAGCAAATCATGTCTTAATTCTCAAGCTGGAATATGGCTTTCCTGTCATGGTTTTTTATTTCACCACAGACATTTAACTACTCTATACAGCAATAAATAAAATCTCCTGCTTTGCCATCTCTAAAATACATCACTGTACTTTCTTAAATGAAGTCAAGTTGTTTCCTAGTACTAGCAGGCCAACCGTCTTATTAAGTACAATGCTTCTCAGGATGATTAGCCATGACTACTGTCTAACATTAAAAATCAAAATTGTTAGTGAGAGCAGTTGACTGTCCTTTGAGAATAACAGCATTGATGCTACAATACAATATAGACCTCATTCTGGTTTATCGTAGGCTCATACATTACTGTGGAAGGGTTAGCCACCCAGTAGTGTGATCATTAGATTTAGGTGATGGTCACTGTTGATGTGACATCCCAGCCCCTTGTAAAAAAATGGGAAAAAGGGGGATGATGCCGATAGGCTGTAGGTTATTTCTAGGTGATTGATTTAGTAGATCCTCCGGAGACTAGCCATTGCTATTCCTACTACTTACTACCCCAGTCCATGAGGGATTGTTGGGTAAAACTAAGGATATATTTATGGTTACTCATCCAGATTTCATTTGAAGAAGGTAAGGGAGCTGGTTTGTTTACTGTGAAGGGGAAGTCTATTCCATTGGAGAAGTAGTCTGTGAATGAGGTACCTCTCATGTGAGCAGGATCAGTTTATGTTATGGTGAAGATTAAGGTCTTTATTATGGTTGGTCAAATAGGAAGGAGGTTACCCAGGAACAGACTTTTTGAGGCTTTGTAAGCCGGACAGAGGTCTCCACTAAGGGACCTGTATGATATAGAAAAGACAGATAAGAGTTTTAAGGCATTCTGTATAGGTAATGTAACACAGGCACCTTCATTTTCTTTGTGGAGAAACAGTGGGATCTTTCAAGACGGATCATATGTTTGGACAGGTACATGCCAAAGCGAACATTGTATTCAATTATGGGACTAAGAAGGGAGGCATGAAAGCTCTTATTCTCATTTCTATATTATGCATGTCTCTTAGTGGAGACCTCTGTCTGGTTTACAAAGCCTCAAACAACCCTATCTTGGGTGACCTCTGAGCTGGAGGAAATGCCCGTAGTAAACAGTTGGGTTACACAGAAGGATTTCCTAACAACAGTGACTACATGGCATACCTCTCAACTGTACAGATTTTCGCAGAATGCCCAGATTTTTGCCTCAAATATTTGGTCTGTTCCTCATAAAATCTGTGGTTTTCTGGCAAATCACAGAGGACTGAAGTCCATAAATAATGCCATATATTTGAGTTTTAGAATTGATTTCCTTCAGAAAATGTATGCTAACACAGATGCTGCTATTCTAACAGCTTTCTAAGTTTATAAGAGCAATATTTAAAATCTTTCCTTATATTTGGGCCTTTGTCCCCCCCATTATTTTAGGCTTTGTCCAGATTTCTTGCATTAAGAGGTTGAGAGGTATGCCATAGTGATAAAATGACAGCTCATCGTCAACAAGTCTGTCCAGGTCTCTTACAACATATTTTCTCTTTTATCGGTTTTTGTTTATTAATTTCTTTTTATGTCCATTTCCTCTCCTGTTTCTTCTCTCACATCTTAGTCTGCCTGTGTTTCCCTATTTCCCTCTACTTCTTGGTAATCTTGTAATGTCCATTTTTTTCTGTATTATTCTACATTCCATTCCAATTTTAGCAAAACTTCCACATCATGAGCACCCTCCCTCCCCACCACACAGCTTTTCATTTGCACAATTCATCTAAAATTTCTAACCAATCACATTACCTCAGAACCCTTTCTTACTATTGTATTGTCAGCTATTGTATAATTTAAAACAAAACAGTGTAAGAAACTTCTCTGTGTGGAAGAATTTCAATTCATATATATCTAGTTAATCTCTGTATATTAATAAGATCAGATAATGATAGTAGAAGTAGCGAACTTAAACTCATCCCAAGTCAAAAAATAATAAAAAATATATTTTGAAATATTATACAGGATTGCTAAGTATTCAAAAGTAATCCAAGCAGGGTAGACAGTCTGTCTCGAGTCAAAAATCCTTTAGTGGTAATCAATGACTGAGTATCGGTAATGCTGGGTTTACCTACAGTTGGTGTACTTTGATCACAAGGGTGAAGCCATTTGGATTGGGAAGTGAAACAGAGACATAAATAAATGCCAGTGCATGATGATGATACTTCAGTAGATGTTATAATAGGTTATGACTATGATAGCACATTGTGTACATGCAGTTAAACTCATCTAGGCATGAAGACAGTCACATGGGGGAGGTAACAGACCCAGCCAATGCTTGATGATAGTGCTGGCTTAGAGAAAGAGATTGGAATGAGAGCTACATCTGTCAAAAGGTACTGGAAGTCTCTGAAAGGATTTACTTCAGGAGAAGAGATGGTTATTAGCAGTGAGTATACCTCTCAACCTCTTAGAGCAAGAAATCTGGACAAAGCCACATATAAAACTAGAACAAAGGACCAAAAAGAGGGACAAGTTTTAAATATTGCTCTTACAAACTTAGAAAGTTGATAGAATAACAGGTTTTGCATTAGCATGAATTTTCTGAAGGGTGAAGTCTAAAACTCAAATGTCTGTCATTATTTTCTAATTTCAATCTTTAATGATTTGCTACTAATTTGCCAGAAAACCACAATTTTATGAAAAACAGACCAAAAATATGAGGCAAAAATCTGGATAGTCTGCGAAAATCTGTACAGTTGAGAGGTATGTATTTGAGACACAATTGTCGGAAAATACTAGATGTCCATTTGAAGAGAAGCTAGAAAGATCACAAAAACAAAAAGAGAGTTGAGGCAGGGACAGATCTCAGATCCCACCTTACGGGACTTTAAGGGCTGAAGTCAAAGGGGATCCTGGTTCTCAAGAACAGAAGTCTATACGTTTGGACAAGAGATTATGCTGCAGAGAATGGACTCCTGAAGACTGCTTAAATGGAGAGATGGTACAGCAGATGGCAGTTTTAACGGCCCACCATTGGGTATTTCTAGCCAACAGCTCATGATGTTCCTTTTTCAGGCCATTGGGGTATAAAGCATACGAAAACAGAGTTTATGCAAAATTTTTGCTGACCAGCCATTGCAAAAAAATGTACATGCTGGTAGTGGCAGGGGTGTCTACTTAAAATATAAACAGTCGTAGTTCAGGCTTTATATAAGCTTAAAAAGTAACAGGAAGTTAGTGGTAAAGAGTAAATGATAGTATAATAGCTACAGACCATGGAGCATATATTATTATAATGTACAAACATTACCTGCATAATTCAGTACCTAAGCAATCCTAGTTCAAGGAGACAGATCTAACAATATACAATACACATAACTTTAATCTGTTCTTGGTACTTGCAAAATGATTTACTAAACATATAAGAAAAAAAAATCTTTTTTAGAGTGCTGGCTAGTTTACTTCTGACAAATGATATTTGCAGAATAAACCCGTGAAGTGATTATATTTTCAGTATTTCTTCATTTGTAGAAATTAAATGTATTCTCTGGCCATGGATTATGCAGACTGGTATTTTGCATGGTATTTCACTTACTACATGCTTCAGATCTCCTGCTGTTAGCCTAGAAAATGCAACACAATTATGACTACAATGTTTTGGTTTGTTTCTTTTTTCCTTTATTTATTCATTTTCTAACAGTTTGAGATTACAGGCAGTGACAAAGCCTATGCCAACACTCAGTGAGCACAAGACAGAGAAGCCAATTAGAGCTAGGATGCCAATTTTTTCCTGGATGTGTTCATATGCTCACTCTTCTCCTCTCTCGCTGATGAACACACAGAAAGATCAGGCTCAGTGATTTGTAGGATCACGGATTTAATTATAGCATATCCTTGACATGTAGAGAAATACTGCCACACCTCATAAAAAAACGTGTGGACATTTTTTCAATGTGCAAACTGCAATGGACAGAATAACAGTGTAAGGCAAAATAAGACAAACTACGTATTTTGCAGTCATGACTGTCTTCATCTCATCTCTTTTCAAGCAACTATCGGGCTGGTCTGCTCTTATTAATTGACCTGAATACCTTTGCAGAAATACCACGGTGGGGCATGATATCATACTGAGTTATAACAGTTTTTAATATTAACTGCATTAGGTTGGTAAAAATGTTTCACTGCTGATAGAATGGCAAAGGAACTCAGAAATAGTAAAACATTGTCTTTGTTCTCCCACCACAGTAGCAAGTATGAAATATCCATGAGGACGTGTGGTTCTGGGAAACATGCAATGATGACAGTGATTGCTTCTGAGAGAGGAGTTAGAATACAAACTATCAGAACCCCCCCACCGAGCAGTAGAATTGTAATAGATTGGTGTTAGATGTGCCACAAAGGATTATGGGAACAATGATTCTAAACATATTTAGTTTATCAGTCCAGAAGCTGCCTTACCTGTCCTTTGGGATCTCAGTGTATCACAAATGCATTTCTTGACTGCCACAATTGATTCAGGATTGCACATCATATAGGTGCACACAGAAACTGAAGTGTGATTTTTCCTTCCCTGAAAGATATCTGTGAGGTACTGAGACAGTCTGAGTAGAAGGGGATCAGCATCTTTACTCTCTGGCTTTGTTTCATAGTACAGGATGCCAACTGCGGCTAAAGCAGTGCCCTTTGATCTCAGTTGCACATCCTTCATGATTTCCTTAACAGATTTCCAGTTACATCCATCTTCCACAAAGCTGTGCCGAAAAATAAACAAAAGCACAGGATAAGAAATCTTCCTAGATTCATCTGTTTCTAGGCCATAAACTCTTGTGGATGACAACATCTGGTGTGCTGTTTCCCCACAGTTTTGATAGCTTTTCACATCCTTTATCTTTGAATTGTTTTCGTGTGAAGTCTGGCAAAAGGTCCACTGGTAACCTTCAAAGAGCTGCTGAGCAATCACCCAGAAGGATGTGCTCCTCCTTTGCTTCTTGTGTGGCATGCAGACTTCACCAACAAACAGGAATTTCTCTTTTCCTCCCAGCCATTCAACAGTCTGTTGGTATTCTTCTTCTGAGAAACGTGTTATGTCTTCAGCATGCTTCATCTTCCCTTCCATATCTTTGGTTCTGTTACTTTGCACAGTACCAGAAACAGCACTGCGCTCCGAATAGGTACTTCCCAATGTATGACTGACTGTAAAAAGATTGACTTGGGAGTTTGTGAGAAGCCTAGGGGAAATCACTTGCCTCAGTCTGCTTAGGCCCATGTTCTGTGCCTTGGATTGACACATTGGCAAAAATGTGACATATCTGCCTCACAAAAAAAGTCCAAAGTTTTCCCAATATCTGTTGACCTTTACTTATAACAATATTTACAGCATGAGAGCTTAAATACAAACATAGTCATTGTTATACTACATTTTCAACTGTTTGTTTTCTTTAACTGTTGCAGCTAAGTACAAGTTACTTATTAACTACAAGAAATTAAGTTGCTGGATTTTTTTCTTTTGAGCACTGCACTGACCTACTTACAGAGCTCAGAAATGTAGATTGACAGATTAGCATGCTTTTATTTATACTGTGTAGAACTTAAAGTAGACACTGGATCTAAGTACAATGTTATTATCAGTGCAAATGTTTGCTAAAGTAAAAGTAGGTAAGAAATTTGATGCAGCAAAGTGTTCAAAACTAGTTGCTTATGGTGGCGAAGATTCATACTTACTGATGGGGCAGTAGTTCTTTCATGCCATTCTGCTGGAAACAGCTATGACTTGCAGTTTTATGCAGTCAAAAGACATGTGCAGTCACTGTCAGGTGAAGGACAGTTTGACAATGGCACTGATTTCATTTAATAAAGAGATCCACCATATAAGTCTGAACAACTACAATAGTTTTACACAGAATACTTTTAGTGAATATGCTGATATTTTCAAGGACGAGCTTGGTAAACTTCCAGTCACATATTCCATGAAGTCAAACCATGAAGTAAGGCCAGTTGTCAGACCAGCACAGAAGATTCCAGTAGCAATGTGGAGTAAGTAAAAGAACTAGACAAAATGGTGAAATTAGGTGTCCTTACTTCAGTAGAAGAACTGACTGAATGGGTATCTTCCATGGTCGTAGCTCATAACAAAAGCTCAAATGATATTCAGATATGTATTGATCCATCAGACTTAAGCATCCTCATCATCCAATGTGTACAGTAGAAGAGGTAGCCGATCTCATGCCAAATTCCACAGTTTTTTCAGTATTAGATGCAAAAAGCTCCTTTTGGCAAATTTTGCTGGATCTTAAATCTTCATTGTTAACCACAATCAGTGCACCATTTAGCAGATACAGATTTGTAAGAATGACATTTGGAATTAATTCTGACAGTGAAGTATTTCAACATGCCACCGAACAATTTTTTTCTGGTTATCCATGTGCTATTATAGTAGAAGACATTATTATTGGAGGCAATGGTGAAGACGAACATGATAGCAATTTCAGAAAAGTTCTAGATTGTGCACGTGAAGTAAATCTTAAACTGAATCCTCAGAAATGTAAATTCAAACTGAAAGAAGTTACTTATGTGGGACATTTGTTTACAAGTTTTGACTTCTGGGTCTATATTATATATTCGAAGTTTCAAAACTTCGAACCTCATATGTTCAACAACATATAAGTGAAGTTTGAACATTGAAAATATAATAAATAAAAACAAAAAAAAACCTTACCTCAGTGCTCTGAGTAGGGGGTCAAGCCCCCCTGCTCCCCCAACCCCCTGCTACTTAAATATATAACTCCAAGATCGCACTTCAGTGCAGAAAAGGGAAATTTTCCCATTCTTCGCCATACTGAGCCATTGCTTTTCACCTTCAAACTTTTTAAAGTTCGATCATATGGTGTCGACCATGTGACATTTGAACTTTAAAATGTTCAAGTAATTAATAGGGACTCTGGCTTCCAACCTGATCCATCTAAGCAAACAGCAATTATGGAAATGCCAGTTCCAGGGAATGTCACATCTTCCTAACGTTTTCTAGGTATGGTCAGCTATTTAGGAAAGTTCATCCAAGACTTGAGTGAGTTTCTGCACCATTATGAGAGTTGACAAGCAAAAATGTAAACTGGTCCTGGTTGAAACAACACCAAAGAGCATTTAATATTCTGAAAAAGAGAATTGCCAATCCACCCACACTGAGATATTATAATATTCACAAACCTGTAACTCTTTCTTGTGATGTTTCAAGGTACAGCCTTGGCACATGTCTTCAAGAAGGCATACCGGTAGCTTATGTGTCAAGAAATTTAACTCAAACAGAGATGCATTATGCACAAATAACTTTTGGCAGTAGTGTTTGCACGTTGAAAGTTCAATGATTATATTTATGGCAAACCTATCCAAATAAAGATTGATCACCAACTGCTAGTGACAATTTTGAAAAAGCCAATACATACAGCTCCAGCACAATTGCAATGCATGATGTTAAAATTGCAAAAGTACAATTTCAATATTGTTTACAAAAAGGACAAATACTTGTACCTTGCTGATGCTTTGTCGCATGCACCTCAATAAATGACAGAGCAGCATGAAAATGAAACAGCAGACTTTAAAGTCATGGAAGTCAGACATTTTTCATCATAATACCTTGATGAACTAAGAAATCTCACAGCTTCAGACCCAATTCTCCAGAAGCTAAAAAATGTTATCAGTCAAGGATGGCCAATGCAACAAACCAGTTTACCACTTAACATTGAGCAGTATTTTCCTTACAGAGATGAGCTCATCATGATGAAAGATGGAATCATCATGAAAGGTCCAAAAGTGGTAATTTCTAAAGCATTACAACAGGAATACATCAAAATTTTGCACTGTGGTCACCCAGGTACTGATTCAACCAAAAGAAGGGCAAGAGGCATTCTATTCTGGTCTTCTATGTCTAAAGATATAGAGAAGGAAACTCTAGCATGTTCAATTTGCAATAGCACCAAAGTACATCAACAAAAAGAACCACTTCAGCTACACCAAATTCATGAATTACCACGGTCAACGGTTGCTGTAGATATTTTCAAATGGAATGGTCAACATTACTTGGTGTTAGTGGACTCAATCAAATTGGTTTGAAATTGACCTATTTCCTAACTTGATGCCCAGCACAGTCATTGCAAAATTGAAGAGACATTTTTCTGTCCATGGTAGTCCGCACAAAGTCATGTCAGACAAGGGTGCATAGTTTACTGGTCAGCAGTTCAAGAAATTTGCTGAGTCTTGGGACTTTGTTCAAGTTACCAGTAGTCCTGAAAATCCACAAGCCAATGGTTTAGCTGAATGTACAGTTCATAGTGCAACGTATTTGCTGAAGAAATCCAAAAGCGATGGTGCTGATTTTTTCCTTAACTTACTCAATTTCAGAAATATTCCTTGAGACAACTTGCTTGGTTCACCTGCTCACTGATGTTCAGATAGACACGAACAACTCTTCCAATCAGCAAACAATCGTTAGTACTAAATGCAAAGAATAACAGAGTGGTCAAGAAAACGTCAGTCACAAAACCTGTGCTATGATAAGACCAGTAAATCCCTTCGACCATTGTTACAAGGAGAAGTTGTAAGAATGCAGACATGCAAAGGTTATGATCGTGTAGGAATCGTGAAGGACATTTTTGAGGAACTGAGATCTTACATCATACAATCTGAAGGAATGGATTACAGAAGAAATTTAGACGTGTTACCTGTCTTAGAACCAGTGCCACAGCAGATTGCCTGTGCCAGTGGCTCTAATTTCCAGAGTGACTCATCAACTGTTTGAATTCAAAAGGACAGTGTGCATTCTTCAAATAACTCTGATGTAAACCAGGATGTTATAGCATTGAATGAATCCCCATATAATGACCTTATTGCTAAACTCTGTCAGAATTTCTATGCAACTAGATCGGGTAGAATTTGCAAAGGCACATAGTGGGAATTGCACAGTACATGTTGAGAATGCTGCAGCACATGGCAGGAATTTTATAATACATGGTGGGAATGGTGCATGATATGATGGGAATGGGCAGTATATCATGACAATAGTGCAGCACATGGTGAGAATGGTGCAATACATGATGGAAATGGCATAGTACATGGTTGAAATGGCACAGCACATGGTGGGAATGGTGCAGTATAAGACAAAAATACTGCAAAATGTAGTGGGAATGCTGCAGTATATGATAGGAATGGTGCAATACATGGTGGAAATGGCATGGTACATGATCAGAATGGTGCAATACATGGTGGAAATGGCATAGTACATGGTTGGAATGATGCAGCACATGGTGGGAATGGTGCAGTATAAGACAGGAGTACTGCAAAACATAGTGGGAGTGTTGTAGTATATGATAGGAATGGTGCAATACATGGTGAAAATGGTGCAGTACATGGCCAGAATGGTGCAGCACATAGTGGGCATCATATAGTGTAGGGAAGCATCAGCTTTTCTAAGCCAATCTGAAGAAGGTTGTACTGCACTATTTCAGTTACCTCTCTGTGGTATGGAAGATGTTGCTCATCTTGTGAGATTTACTCTGGAATTGGAAAGGATAACTTTTGTTCAAACAGAGATGACACTGACCACCAGTCTTTCCTCAGAGGTTGGAAGGAGTGAGACGTGAGACCACATGGACTTAAGGAGGATGGTGAGAGTGGAGGAACAGAAGTTTCATCCCTCTATATGTTCCAGATATACACCATCATGGTCCACATGCTATCTTGTTAAGAGTTAGTTTCCACACTAGAGGGGAGGGGAATGAGGATGCTAGAGACCCCTACAGCCAGGATTCAGGTTGCTTGGTACCTAATGTTGTAAAAATACAGGAACTTGTGAGAGAGCTCCAAATATAGGTTAATAAATGTGGTGAATGCAGAAAGAGGAGAAGGCAAGTAAGTGTCCAATTCATGCCATAACTGACAGAAACAGAGGAAATGGCCATTATGTCAGAGGATTAGCTGTAGAGGGTAGGGAAATGGTTTTCACTTTCTAAGAAACTATGAATTGGCTGAAATGGTAGTCACAGCAATGCTATACCAACCTGAGAAATGGAAGAGTAGCCTTAGACAAATAGCACATATTGTAAAATTCTTTGAGGGCTGTTTGTCTTTTGGGGTATAAATTTCCAGTGTTGCACATCATGGGGTTCAGCCAGTGATTTAAAACTGGTATAGATTTTCATATTTTCGCTTCACTTAGAACAGATCACTCCTAGTGATACACATGCTACTTGGAACAGATCACTCCTAGCAGTACACATGCTAGTTAGAACAGCTCACTCCTAGCAGTATACATGCTGCTTAGAACCTCTCCTAGCGGTATATATGCTACTTAGAACAGATCACTCCTAGCAGTACACATGCTAGTTAGAACAGCTCACTCCTAGCATTATACATGCTGCTTAGAACCTCTCCTAGCGGTATATATGCTACTTAGAACAGATCACTCCTAGCAGTACACATGCTACTTAGAACAGATCATTCCTAGTGGTATACATGTTGTTACTATTAAGATGGTCAATGTCTCTTCAGGAAGGAAACTAACATCCCATTTTAGCATCACATGTGACAGATTGAAATGCTTCTTTAAGTATCTGGGGGATTCACAGCAGGAACATTATAGCCTTTTTAACACATACAAACAAAATAAAAATAAAGCATGTTCTATATACAAGACTATAGCATTAAAGACTATTCAACCAATTTAGTCAGTAGAACAGTCAGTTAACAGTTATATCCCAGATTTTTAAAATTAAAATGATTTCATTGGAGTGGTGCAACATCATTTGTAATATATTTAGCATAAGGGTTATGGGGGTACATCCTTTCTGACCTTCCCAGAAATAATACTGTAACATTTCAACAGCTTTTTTAAAAATGTTTATGGCTTACATGATCATTTCAACTCTGCAGATTTAACAAAACAGGTGTCATACAAGTTTTACTCAGACCACTATAAGAACCTACATTGCAGGCTAGGTGTACAGAATGCATTGAAATACATGCTATTTTAACAGTGACCATATTTTTACATTACCAGATTGTATATGTTTTTTATTTCAATTTCTTTATAAATTTGTCTCTAAGTGTTTTAATATTTTTTGTATCCCACAGGCCTTATTTCTGCTTACTTTTTAATATTCATGCTGAAGTATCTTGAGTTGAACGAGTTGCTGAACACTGGTGTATTGGTTTTGCTGTTGCTTACTTTTTATTTCCTTGATTAGATGTGTTATTTGTACCTTTCTGATTTACATATAAAATCTCTTCCTGTTTGCTATGATGTCATTAAACTAATTTAATTCTATCATTCCTGTTTTTTTTTTAATTATTTACTTTCAGTCACCTTCCTCAGCAGGGATATCATATACCAGAGTTTTGTCTCATACTTTTGGCCTCTTCCTCATAACATTTTGGTTTTCTGACAAATCAGACTTGAAGTCACTAAATAATAATATACAGTTGAGTTTCAGACATCATATCCTTCAGAAAAATGCATGATAATGCAGAACCTGTTTTTCTAGCAAATTTCTAAATTTGTAAGAGCAATCTTTAAAAATTGTCCAGGATTTTGGGCCTTTTCCTTCATTAATTTTGGTTTTGCCCAGATTTCTTTTGCTTTGAGGTTGAGAGATATTTTCCTCAGTCCTAAATATGCCTTCCATCCATTAGGATTTCTACTGTGTACATATAGTTTGCACATTGTTTTTCCTGTTGATCAGAATTTTATTTTATATCTGTACTTTATGGAATGTTTTGAAAACATTCTTTATCGCCTCAACCTGGACTACATTTAAAAGATCAATAAATGCATATATTTTGTCTGCTACATCTCGTCTTTTGGCTAAAAACGTGGAAAGTCTGTTGGTGAAACTGAGTTTCCATTCATGCAGGGTATTACTTATATTGTTAGCTTGTGAAAGTGTAAACGTGCTTAGAAGTTCCTTAAGTCCGAGGCCCTTTTTGATGTCAGTGAGTTACTGAAGTCAAATCTGTTATGTTTAGTGCTGGTTATAGCCACAGCTTCAATAATTAGGGTGGTTTCTGATGGGGAAAGAGTCAGTAGGTTACAGACTAGTTCAATTGTTAGTTGGAGGTGTTAAAACAGCCAAGCCTTCACAAGCCATCCAGTTTTGGGTCCTGATCTGTCCAGGTGTTTTGACTAGGTTGCATATTACTACAATCATGAAGATGAGTAGAAAGTCACTACCATCAATACTTTGCTTATCTTTAGTTTACAAAATTGTTTTTTGTATAGTAATGAGTATAGATTTATCTTATTTTTACCCAGGACACACTGATAATCAATATATATATATATATATATATATATATATATATATATATATATATATATATATGTATATATTTTTTTTTTTTTTGACATGAAAGTAACTTTCCAGCAAACTGAATTTGTTACAGCCAATGCTTGCATTACAGCATGCAATTTGTAGTCCTTTATTTGATGGCAGAGAGATATATGGTGGCCTAATGTACTACTTAGTGTCTCTAGCCTACAGTTTACAGTATAGCTTTATTTCTCAGTAGGAGTATCACATTTTGTAGCCTAATGTATTGATTACCTTGTAAAGTTAAAGAACTGTATAATGTGATATTTTCCGAGATAATATTATCAGAGACAGTGGCTTTATCCACTTGTTAGAGATGATCATTATTTAAGCATTTGGGAATAAAGAAAATGGTACTGGCTGAGGGGTATGTGGGACTTTATTCATAGGATCATAGGAAGTTACTAGGTTATCGGCCCTGAGGTCCTTACAAGCCTAGCCAAGAATTTAGCCCACGTTCTGACAAGTTAGCACCCGACGCCCCTGTCCAGCAGGGACACAGGTGTATATTGTCTGTTCCCCATTCAGTTATCCAGGTTGCACTTAAAAAGGGTTAATAAGGTATTCTGCTTGACATGGAGAAAGAGTCTATTCCACAGAAGGGGGAGTCTCTGGGACACAAATATGTCCCGCCATCAAGTCCTATTGATGTCACAGACCAGGTTGAGGTCGTATGTGTAGGTTACTTGAGTGGAGCTTATTGAATTGTTTTAAATTGGGAGGCACATTTGTTAGGCAGAAATAATGTAACATGACCTACCATAAGTGTAGCCTAGGGGTGGATGGGTAGAGTTTGGCCCTTACAGGACCTACAACAAGTGTAGCCTAGGGGTGGCTGGATAGAGTTTGGCCTTTACAGGACCTACCACAAGTATAGCCTAGGGGTGGATGGCTAGAGTTTGGTCCTTTCCAGTAATCAATACCAAGAAACACATTTATAGACACACATTCAATAAATATGTGACAATAGCTTCTTCTACTGTATTCCCTAACAGTCTGTTTATTTAATATGCTTTCAATGGCATTTTCCTAAAAGTGTCTTGAAGAATTGAAACTATTTTACTTGTACTAAACCTAGATTGCTAAAGCAATATCATTCAGGGAACAGAAGACTATGTACAGGGAAAACATATTACTAGTGGGGATTTTAATATGGCACTGGAAATGCTATTCTTAAATGCTATACATCTTTAAGCAAGAATCAATTTATCCATCCATCCATCCACATGGACAGCTATGATAACAGGTTCTGCCAGCTTCCTTAATGGATAATTTTTGTTACACAATAGTACTTCCAAATGGTCTCTGGAATAACATGCCAGCATTTACTGTCTGGAAGTTTTCCCCACTAACTGCTCTATCTATTTTATCTCTTATAAGGAATTTAAAATCTTCTGTTCTGAGTCACTTGAAATAGTAAGAGCAGAACTATTTAAGATCCAGATTTTTCAAAGAGGATGCTGTTAATTATTTTAATAATGTCTTAAAATGTCTACTTGACAGACATACTCCTGCAAGAGACAAGAAGAATAAAACAAAATGAATGTTACTATATCTGAATAAAAAGGATAAAGAGGCAATGGCTTAAAATGGTTTAGCACAGAACCAAATAAACAGAATGGAAATGAAATGTTCAAACAACTGCACAAGTGCTGAATACATGTATGCATCTCAAAGATTAATTTCTTAAAGTCAGTACTGCAGAGAGATTTTAAAAAGAAGTTGTTTAATCAAAAAGTCAATAAACATATTACTAGGTAAAACAAATTAGTTCATGAATGATTGGCCATAGATGTGTGTGTGTGTGTGTGTGTGTGTGTGTGTGTGTGTGTGTGTGTGTGTGTGTGTGTGTGTGTGTGTGTGTGTGTGTGTGTGTGTTATAGAAGAACAACAGAGAGCAGGGCTAGCCAACCAGCAGTGTGAATACTGGCTGTAGCATATTTTCAATGTTTAAGTGACACCCCAGCCCCATATGTAAAAATAGGAAAATGGTTGTGAATGGATGAATGGATAAGCAGAGAGCAGTCATTGCTGATAATTTTAAGAAGCATTTCTCCAAGATGGTATATAATCTCACAAAGCATCTACCCACTATGCTGGTCAAAAAGAAAATGCCAAAGCTTTTCTTTTCAGTGTTGCATTTCTGACCTCTATCCATTAAATCTGTAATGTGTCCCCTCTCTAAAATTAAGAATCATGTGTGAGCTCCAGTTTTATAAACAGTCTACATAACAAGGCTACAGGGAGTATATTGCATTTCCTCTTACCTCCTTAATCAATTAGAATTATCAGAGAAAGAGCACTGTTTCCAAACTATAGAAGCAGAGTGAAACTATTCCAATATGCAAAAGTGATGATCTCCCAAGGGGTGAAAGTTTAGCTTAGAAATATACTTAAGCTCTTTGGTAAATTACAGCAAAAAATTACATCAACATTTTTTTATGCACGTACAATAAATTGCCATATAATGCACATCACAACATAGAGGTCAGACACTATGGCATTCATACTGCATTAGTAAAGTCAGTTGATTACAACACCAGGCCGACTAGTTATGGCCTCCATTTCGGATCAGCTGGTGCTGCACATCATCCATTCTTAGACTTGTGTGGAAGGTGAAAATGCTAGAAAAAAGCACTAGCATATTTCTCAAGCTACTGGTCTAAATGTAGTGAAAGGGTGGCTTAAAGAAGTTGCTTCCCAGCATTCTTCTCTGTCATGAGTAATACTCCACCAGGATACATTCTGGGACTTCTTATTCTCCATATATACAAATGGCATATGAAACTGTACAGGCGATGCTGCTCTGATTCTGTGCACTGATCTGACCCATTCAGCATGACTGTGAGATGAGCCAGACATGCAGCCATGTAATCTAACCTTGTAAATGGATGCAACAAACTTTCCTCCAGGCTAAGGAGTCATAATTAATGCCAAATGTAAAAAAAGGTTATGTTCTTTTGAAAAAGGTTACCATCCCCTGAAGTGTACCACTGTAATCATATTCTTTACATATATTAAGAAGTCAATGGAATTAGGTCTATATCACATAGTCAAAGTTTTATAACTTTGAACACAGAATGTTCAAACCATTCCGTTCGAAGTTACAAAACTTTGACTACTGATAAAAAAAAAAAAAGTAAGAATAAAATAACCTGTTGTAAGCAGGGGGGCAAGCCCCCATGCACCCCCCATGGGTTTATATTACGTAATCGAAGAGACACTTCTTCGAATACGTAATAATAGACACCAAAAGACTGAAATCCCAAAACCGTGAATGGCCACGTCTGCGAATGTTTTCCTAGTGAATAAATTCAGGTGGCCGTTCCCAGGGTTTACCCTTTTCCCCAAAGTAGACTGATATCAAAGTTGGTATATTTAGTTAGGGGGGTGTGGGGGCACAGCCACCCATGTCGGGGAGGTGTGGGGGTGAAGCCCCCCACTTCAATTAGATTTGAAGTGCGTGGATTGTGTTTACGATCCCACACATTTTTTCCCTAGGAAAAAATTTGCAGACGTGGCCAGTCGCAGTTTTGGGATTTCGGTCTTTTGGTGTAAATTATTACATATTTGAAGAAGTGTCTCTTTGATTACATAATATAGACCCACCCTCCACACCTCCCGCTACTTAAATATACCAACTCCTGGATCGCACCACATTGAAATGAACAGAAACCTCCCCTTACGGAGATTTCCGTTTAAATGCTCAAACTTGTACAAGTTCGAACTTTATGGTCTCGACCATATGGGGTTCGAACTTGTACAAGTTCGGCTATGTGATAGGAGCCCTATGGAATTATCTAGAAAAGAAGTCTATGGAATTATCTAGAAAAAGTTACAGTCATACCTGGATGTCTGTATTAGCAAGTGAAATAATATCATTACCACAATTAGAATTGGATTTAGGAAGAATATCCTTAGTATTGTCTTTCCTCCAGTCATTCAGAGTTTAAATCAGAACTCATGCTACATCCATTATGCTTTGAGGTTATGTCAACAAAGTATGCAAATGTTCGTACCACTAGTCTGCTAGAATTGGAGATACACTTATAATAATGATTGTCACACAAGTATAATATGCCACTCTAAATCCAGTTATATATCACACAGCTTTAAATGGGAAATCAGCATTAATACAGCTGTTTTGATATGGTTCACAAGTCTGCTGCAGCCTGGAATTATGATTATTTTTCACAAACCTGGTGAAACAAGCAAGTATAACTATTTTGTACATATAAATTAAACCAAGCTAGGCTGCTCCACTGGCATAGAGGAGTAAAGCCCCGACTGCAGCCCAACAAACCTGTGATGAATAGTGTCTCAGTAAGACTGGCGGAGCAGCAGGGAGGATGGGCAGGTGGCACAATCCCTTGAATGGGATACCTACATCCCTGTTTTCTTGCAGCATATCTCCTTGTTACATAGCAATATGCCTTGATAATTTCTGATTATATTCACCATCTCTCTGCATATCATACAGGAAGTGAATCTGGGAGTGCTGCAAGGCACTGGATCAGTGGCATCTTCAACATGGTCAAACGCCATTGTACCATCAACAATTTTAAAACACAGTGCTTCCTTCACATTCTAACCTTAGTAACGCCAGTGCTTAACACATAATTTGGATAACCATGTGTGAGAAATCTGTGTTTTTGCTCTATAAATACTGACTGTCTGCAACCTTTATTTGATTGTTTTTATAATTAAATGCACTAGCTGGTTCTACAGATGCTGCTTTTCACTTTGTATGGATGTCAGCTCTTATAATGTAAAATATTGACACTAAAACTTTGTTTTCTGTAGTACATTACAGTCAACATACTACAAGTGCTTCAAAGCCTGTCACAAGTGGTGTACCACAGGGCTCAGTCCTGGGCCCACTCTTGTTTGGCATCTACTTTTCCGAAGTACAAGCAAACACAGGAGGGTTATGGCTGACAAAGTTTGCAGATGACTGCAAACTGGGCGCCATAGTAGAAAACACATCTGACACAGATATCCTTCAGAAGGGTCTCACAGAAACGGATAACTGGTGCCAGAGCCATGGCCTAAAGTTAAATGCCAAAAAATGCATAGTCATACCCTTCGGGAAAAACAAGGTTACCCCTAGCTACCAAATAGGTGGCAATCCACTGAGTACAGAAGAAGTTATCAGGGACCTGGGGACCCAGGTTGATAGTAGTCTGTCATTCGACACCCATGTAGCTAAAGTAGTTAGGAAGACCTCCTACATTGCCCACCTTATCATGAAGGGATTCTCATCTAGATCAAGGGAGGTCATAGTCTCCCTATACTCATCACTCATCAGACCAATGATTGAGTACAATGCCCCATTCGGAATGTATCTGACCCGACACTTGCAGCAGCTGGAGAGGCCACAAAAGTTCCTCACCAAAAGGATAAAGGGTCTCAAACATCTGTCCTATGCTGCCCGACTGAAAGAACTCCAGCTCTATTCAGTCGCACCGCTTGCTCAGAGGTGACCTTTGCCTAACATACAAGGCCATGTCAAACCCAGATTTGATGAATATGCTTCACCTCAAAAAATCTAGATCCATCAGAGCCACAAGGGCGGGAGACTTAAACCTCGACACAGCTATTAATAGGACGTGCTGGAGGGATAGATTCATCACCCAAAGACTCCCTATGCTGTGGAATAAAATCCCGGTATATGTGAGGCAGAGCACCTCGCTGGCCTTGTTCAAGAGAAATCTTGACCAATGGATGGGAGATCGCAGATATACCCCAGGGATTACCTCAGTGTCACTGCTCAACAGAGGCACAGCAAAATAATGGGTATAGTTCCCCATACTAAAGGGGTGGCGTAAGCCACAAAACTATGGGCTAGGCTTGTAAATGCCCTCGGGCAGATAGCCTAGTATGAACCTATGAACCTATGAACCTAATACATATAAAAATTAACTTATTTGCTTCAGTTAACGATTTATTTTTATGGCAGTATATATGACTTTTAAAGCTGGTATTAGTTCATTACATATTTCAGGCTCCCATCTGACTATTGAGCGAACATAATCAATGAGGCAACAAAAATGCACAGAATTAAATATTTAGTATTCCGATAGCCTTTAAAGAAGAAAATATTTTAAGTGGAAGCATGCGAGAAATATGGGGGAGGGGTCATCTGTGTTCCCATCAGCAGTCCTCCCAGATGAAGTGAAAATTTGTTTTGTAACATAAGCATATTATTTTAGCAGAAACTTAACCAAGATTATTAATATCTCCAGAAATTTATCCTGATATGAAGCAGCATCAGATACAAGCAACATCTAGTAGTTCTTAATGTTGAATGTTGCTACATAATGCACTGCTGTTGGACTGTTACACAAATATCATATTGCTGAATAGGTATATTCTGTAACCACAGCCTCTCATAGGTTCCTAGGCAGGTATAGGTTAGCTACCCTTGCGGACCATTTTAAGTCTAGCCATATTCCATTTTGGTGCTTGAATTAACCTATCCCATTTGGTGTTAGATTGGACTTACCCATCCCATGGTAGATAATTAAATCTTACCCCTTGTGAGAATAACTGGGATCATATCATAGATAATTTGAGAGGATTTATACATGGGATAAAGCAATTAGGACCTGCCTCTTTCCATTTGTCCATTAATAGTACAGAGGCAGACACGGAGTAAAGTTTCCCAGCCATAGATCCAAGTTGCACTTGAATTTGCACAGGCATGAGCTTTGTTTTATGTGGATGGGGAGTTTGTCCTAGGGCAGCGGTATCCTCCAAGAGATATACCAATCCCCCCAAACCATTCTGTTGGATGCTGCATAAGAGGCTTAGCTCCACAGACAGATTATTTCTGATGCCATTTGATATGCTGATGCATAGTGAATCCATCAGTATTGGGTTGGAGGATACCAGGCACAAGTCACCTCACAGCACTCTGTAGGATACAAAGTTAGTGACAGGGCTTTGAGTTAGTCCATGTAAGACATATTGCTTAACCTTGTATCCTTTTAGTAAGGTATGTCTGTGGGTGTTCTAGTTGTTCATGTGTCTGGACAGATAGATGCCAAAGGGGCATTATACTGAATGACTGGCCTAATGAAGGCTGAGTAAAGGGGGACAATGACATCTCTAAATCTAGCCACAGTCCTTTCGTTAATATGTTGCACAATATAAAAGGACTTCCTCATGATAGTGGATACCTGTTGGTCGAAAGTTAGGTCACTGTCCATATAGGTTCCTAAATCCCAACCAACTGGGTGAACTCTTAGGAATGTATTGTCATTGTGGTAGTTCTGTGGAATAGATGACTTCCCAAAGGATATGATAATGTATTTTTGGCATTTAGATTCAATCCATGATTTTAGCACCAAAATAAAAGTTCCCAGCACAGAACCCTTGGGGACTCCACTGGTGACTGGTCTCTGTGGAGGCAATTTCCCCTATTTTGATTTCTTGCATCCTGTCTATGAGGTTAAGTTGATGTATGTATTTCTTCCTGTCCTCTGCATCTTGCTCTGTCACACCAACCACCTGCATGTCCTCTCTCACCACATCCATAAACCTTATCTTAGGCCTTCCTCTTTTCCTGTTACCTGGTAGCTTCATCCTTAGCATCTTTTTCCCAATATACTCAGCATCCCTCCTCACCACATGTCCAAACCAACGTAATATTGCCTCTCTGGCTTTGTCTCTAAACCTTCCAACCTGGGCTAACCCTCTAATATACTTATTCCTAATCCTGTCCACCCTTGTCACACCCAGTGCAAATCTTAACATCTTTAACTCTGCCACATCCAGTTCTAACTCCTGCCTTTTTGTCAATGCCACTGTCTCCAACCCATATAACATAGCTGGTCTCTCTACCCTCTTGTAGACCTTCCCTTTTACTCTTACTGGTATTCGTCTGTCACAAATCACTCCTGACACTCTTCTCCACCCACTCCATCCTGCCTGTACTCTCTTCTTCACCTCTCTTCCACACTCACCATTACTCTGAACTATTGATCCCAAGTATTTAAACTCATCTTCCTTTGCCACCTCTACTCCTTGCATCCTCACCATTCCTCTATCCTCCCTCTCATTCACACACATATATTCTGTCTTAGTCCTGCTGACTTTCATTTCTCTTCTCTCTAGAGCATATCTCCATCTCTCCAGTGTCTCCTCCACCTGTTCCCTACTTTCACTACAGATCACAATGTCATTTGCAAACATCATAGTCCACGGGGACTCCTGTCTGATCTCATCTTTCAACCTGTCCATCACCATTGCAAATAAGAAAGGGCTCAGAGCTGATCCTTGATGTAATCCCACCTCCACCTTAAATGCATCCGTCACTCCCACTGCAGATCTCACCACTGTCACACTACCCTTGTACATATCCTGTACTACTCTTACATACTTCTCTGACACTCCCGACTTCCTCATATAATACCACAACTCCTCTCTAGGCACCCTGTCATATGCTTTCTCTAAGTCTACAAAAACACAATGCAACTCCTTCTGACCTTCTCTGTACTTCTCCATCAACACTCTCAGAGCAAACATCACATCTGTAGCGCTCTTTCCTGCATGAAACCATACTGCTGATCACTAATCATCACGTCCCTTCTTAACCTAGCTTCCACTACTCTTTCCCACAACTTCATGCTGTGACTGATCAATTTAATCCCTATGTAGTTACTATAGCTCTGCACATCACCCTTATTCTTAAAAATCTGTACCAAAACACTTTTTCTCCATTCCTCAGGCATCCTCTCACTTTCCAAAGTTTCATTAAACAATATGGTTAAAAACTCCACTGCCATTTCACCTAAACGCCTCCATGCTTTCACAGGTATGTCATCTGGACCAACAGCCTTTCCATTCTTCATCCTCTTCATTAACATTTACATAAACTGAATAGTTTATTAGGAATTTTAAGCAAGAAATTTATCTAAGATTTAAGTGAAAGCTAACACCAAAAGGAGGGATTAATAATGAAAAAGCACTTCCTGTGCATGATAAACAAAATGGAAGCCTGCTTTAACTGAATTGCCTGCTTTGCTGCAAATTGCTCATATAGAACTCAGCATTGTACTGCTTTGAGACAGCTCCACTGGCTTGAACTGCCCAACCTCCTAACCTACAATCAGCTCTGCCTCTGTCATTCTATTACCTCCCCAATAAGTGTCCTGCCCTCAAAAACCTAGTACATCACTCAGCCAAATGGTCTCTTAGATCATTAAGCAAACTACTACTAGAAGTCACCAACAGCTACAATAGCTTTGGAGATGTGCTATATAGTAGTTCAGTGGCTAAAAAATGGAACTCTGTCCCCACTAGTATTCAAAACACATCATCAAAGCCTCCTTTAAAGACCTCATCAGGCAACATCTCAAGCAAAGTTGGCAGTGCCATGATTGCTCCCCAGGCTAGTGAAAGTGCATAAGGTATACATACTAAATCTAGAGTACTTGATAATAGTTTTCAATCTTACTCACAAACACTGGCTAATCTACAATGTATGTACTGTACCTGTATACTATGTATGTATTCTACCTATGTTCCAAATTTCAGCTATACACCACAAATCCATTAATTACCTTTATTTTTAAATTAATATTTTTTTGTTTGTTCTCTCCTCTATAACTGTTGATGTGACGCATACCACTGTAAAAACATGTCTTTTGTAATTTGTGTGTATACTGATCATGTCTAAATAACTAAATGTATCTGCAATTTTTCTTTGTGGAGCTTTTCTCCCTGGGCTTCTGCTGAAAAAAGGACCTGTTCGGCTCAGTCAGACACCCCCAGTTAACAAATGTAAAATAAAATAAAATAAATGGTAGTTAGATTTAAGTTAACTAACACAAAGGGATGTCTTTAGCTAGTATTTATGAATTTTATGTTGTGTGCTGCAGTGCTATTTAACTTGTTTTATTAGCCTATAGTGTTACTTTAGAAGAAGTTAAGTATTTACCTTTTTTAGGCCTACGACTTAAGAACAGAAGTTATGTACTTACCATAGTGATGGATTTGTATTATTCCTAGTCCATATATGTTATGTGCTTCCCTGTAATGAAAGATTTGTCTAATCCACAGAAGTTATGTACTTACTATAATAAAATATTTGTGTTATTCCTAGTCCACAGACATTATGTTCTTAGCATAGTGAATGATTTGTGTTATTACTAGTCCACAGAAGTTCTGTACTTTCTGTGAAAATTGGGTGAAGATAGGTGAAGGCTGACTGCCTAGCCACATAGAATTTTGTAGATAATTCTGTCATCTGTAAATATTAATGTAAACCACAGGCTTGTTGTCTTAAATGGTAAAAATAGTGTTACATGTGGAACTGAAAAAATGGAACAACATTACACTCTACTGACCAAGTAAAGCATGCTGTGACCTTTGATGTAAATATGGCTCCGACCAGTCTAGATGAAGGAATTCTTGCTATTGTTTTAAGGCCAGATTTAATGGCCAGAATTTACATGCATAAATGTCCTTAATGGCTTTGCTTCCTGACCCGGTGTGAGCTTACTAAAGAATGTAGCCTATTAGCCTGGGAACCCCAGGAAAGTGTGAAGAATGATGTAATGTGAACCAGGAATGTGATTTTAAAAACAGAGAGAATCAGAGAGCATTAAGCATTTTTGTCTTGACCATCCAAATCATCAGCACTGTCTTTGCTCTATATGTAAGTTTATCTTAGACTTGCGTTTTCTCTTAGAAATAGCTAGAAACTAGAAAGATTAGACTAAGTGTTTTCTGTGATGTCAGAACTGTACTACTGAATTATTTTAAGTATTTATCTGTGATCTCTGAACTCTTGACTAGCACTGTGTAGTAAAAAATATTGTCTTGTGTTTTTATTATTTATTATTAAATATTTTAAAACCTTTCAACTGTGGCTGTTTTGTGTAGAGATAAGTTAAGCTCTAAGAGTACATTGCATGTATATAGTGATCCTGTACCAAGTCACTCTAATAAGCCTTGACTGTTTAGTTATATTACCAATTGGATAATAATATTGCACAGTAATAATTGGACACCCCTTTGAGTAGCTGATAAATATTAGTGGGTGGTGGCAACTGGTACTACCATATAGTCTGGGAAAAAGGGGCACAGCTGGAGAACCTGTGCCAGCATTTCCCAGCAGTGTCTGTGTGGTTGTATAAACTCTTCTCAAAGTGTGTGTGTGTGTGTGTGTGTGTGTGTGTGTGTGTGTGTGTGTGTGTGTGTGTGTGTGTGTGTCAGCTACTTGGGCAGGGACACAAAGCACTGGTTGGACAGAGAGGGTGCTGGAGATTTTAGCTTGCCGACTAGGCTGAGATCTGGACCCTATAGCTGTGCTAGTGGGGAGTCTTATTGGGGACCTGGAGAGCAAGGGAGTGACCAGACCCAGACTGACTGTGATCTATATGTGCTCTTAAGAAAATTGCACTTTACTGTGTGTATTTGTTATTTTTTTATTTTATTTATTTATTTTACATTTGTTGACCGGGTTAGTCTAGCTGGATATATGTCCATTTTCAGTAGAGGCCCGGGGAGAAAAGCTCCATTAATTAAACACATTATATGAAGATAGACAATTCAAATAGTAAGGCGTAAATGAGGGCTAATTAATACACATATTACATAAAGTCATGGTAAATACAAAGTAAAATAGTCAAATGTCTTGAGAAAGAAAACTTTTTTTTTTTTTCTTCCAAAGAGTATTTCATAAGACTGTGTGCATGTCATTAAGGGAGAGCTAGCAAGGCTATAAGGAGCAGAGATTGCAGGAATTTAGGAGGAAGAGAAGATAGGGAGGTAAAAAAGGAAGTTAATCTGGGTTGGTACAGGAGCAAAACCAGTGTTTATTGAGATAAGTTTTCAGCTGCTTTTTGAAAAGTGGAAGGGAGGACAAAGACAGGATAACAGAGGGTAATTTGTTCCACATTTTGCCAACTGAGTTGGAAAAAAGACAATCACCTGCAAAGTTATTGGGTTTGGTTGTATTAATCATTAGTTTGTTGGAAGAACGTAGATGTTTCAGGTTATTGTAGGGTGAAATGAGGCTAGAGAGTATTGGTGTTTTAGTTGGTTGGTAAAAGATTTTGTGAGCTATTAAGAGCTGCTGAAATGTGAGTTGGTTCTGAAGTTCCAACCAGCCTAGTTTTCTTAGGTTCAGGCAGTGGTGGGTTTTAAATGAGGATCCAGTTGCAAATCGAGCAATATTATGGTAGGAAGTTGCTAGTTTCTTAAGGTTGTTTTTGGAGAGATTAGTGTATATGGGGGAGGCATATAGTAGTGTAGAGATAAGGTGTGATCTGGCTAAGGTGGTCCTTGCTTCAGGTGAAAGAAAGGGTTTGATTCTGTAAAGGGATCCGATTTTTTTATTAACTAATTTTATTGTGCTATTGATGTGAGTCTCAAAGCTGAGATTATTGTCAGTGGTTATGCCTAATAGTTTAGTTGTTGTTTCAGGAGAGATGAGAGTGCAATCAATGGAAGAGAGAGTAAAGTTTAGTGGGGCAGATCTACGAGTAGGTGAGAACAATAGCAATTTAGTTTTCTTGGGGTTAAGGAGTAGACAACGATCCAAGAACCATTGTTCAACAGTGTTAAAAGCTTTTTGAGTGATAGAGTGTAATTCAGTTTGTGAATTAGCGGTACAGATAATAGTAGAATCATCTGCATATTGTATACAGGTGGTATATGGGATAGCTAATTGGAGGTCATTAATAAAGATGGAAAATAGAAGGGGGCCCAAGATAGAGCCTTGAGGTACACCTAGAGATGTAGGGAGTAGATTGGATAGTGCATTTTCCAGAGAACTGCCTGTTGGCAGTTTTCTAGGTAAGATGTAAACCAAGTTAAGGAAGGAGGATCAAGTGAGAAAGATTTTAGTATGTGTAGAAGAAGTTTATGGTTTACCATGTCGAAAGCTTTAGATAAGTCAACAAAGATAGAGGATGATAGGTTGTTATTGTTACGGTTATAGTTGATAGAGTTGGCAAAGGAGAGCATGGCTGTGGTAGTACTGTGGGAAGGTCTAAATCCATGTTGACAGTTTGCAAGTAGGTTGTTATGCAGAAGGTGGCTTAGAATTTGCTTATGGATACATTTCTCTGTGATTTTAGCTATAGGTGATAGGAGTGCTATAGGACGAAAGTTAGAGAAGTCATTTGATTTACCTCCTTTGTGAAGTGGGATGATGTGTGATATCTTCCATATAGAGGGGAAAATACCTTCCTTTAAGGATCTATTAATCAGAATAGAAATGGGATAGGCAATAGCTTTGGCACCTATTTGTAAGAGTTCTGCAGGAAGTTTGTCTGTAGAAGGAGTGGTAAGTTTGAGTTTTTGGAGCAGTGATAAGATATAGGAGGTAGATACAGGTTGTAAGTGAAAGGTAGGAGGTAGGCTTAGAGTAGGTAAGAGTAGCTTAGAGGTGTCAGGCGATAGGTGACTTGCAAGAGATTAGATAGTATTAGTGAAGAAAGAATTAAAGTCGTTAGCTGTTTGTGTGGGATTCTCTGGGTCGCAGCCCTGGGGTTTGGGTGTGATAGATTGGCCTGGTGATAAGAGATTATTAATAGTGTTCCAGAATTTTTTGGGTTCTTTTTTGGAGGTGTGTTGTAATAGAAGATAATAGTTCTTTTTGTCTAGTAGGATGGCTTTTTTTGTACTGTTTCTAAGTTCTTTGAAGTTTTGGTGGTCAGTTAGAGTCTTAGTTGTACGCCATTTAGCCCAAGATTTGTTTCTGAGGGATATTTTTTGCCTAGTATTATTGGTCAGCCATGGTACTGCTTTAGTTTTGGTTCTAATAATGCGACTTGGGGCATGAAGATCTAGGATTGATAAGAATGTGGAATTAAAATATTCTACTGCTTCATTAAGAGGGAGATATTTTAGTGGGGACCAATTACATTGTATTAATACAGCTAGAAATTCTTCAGGGTTAAAATGCTTTTTTGAACGTAGTGTCCTGTATGTGGTAGGTAAAACTAGGTTGGTTTTATGCCTAATGACATAAGTAAGTGAGTGGTCACTGAGATCATCAGGGAGAGTACCTGATTGGTAGGTTTGTTGAGGAGTATTTGTAAGAATCCAGTCTAAGATGGTTTCATTATTGTTGGTATTATTAGTTCTGGTAGCACTGTTTATAAGTTGTGTAAAGCCATAGAGGTTTACGTGGGAGGTAGGATTTGTGCTATTACAGGAAAATCAGTCTATGTTGAAGTCACCTAGGACTAGTGTTTCTTGAGGGAGATAGATGGAGAGTGAACTAAGGATGCATTCAAGTGTGTTAATGTTATTCCCTGGGGGAAGGTAAATACATATGATATTTAAGGCTTTAGTACTGTTGATTTGAAGTTTAGAGCTGATAATTTCAGCATTGTTGTCAAGGCTGAAAGTCTGGTCTATAATACTAATTTGCATATGTATTTTATGGAGAATAGCTACCCCTCCACCCTTTTTTGTTGTATGATCTAGTCTAATGATGTTATACCTGGGAGGGGTGATTTCATTGTCCTTGATGGTGGGTTTAGCCATGTTTCAGTCAAGCATAAAATGTCAAATTGGTGGGTGTCTAGAAGGGCATGAACTTGAGGAGTTTTGTTACAAATGCTTCATATATTGAGATGGGCAATAGAGAGAGAGTTGGTAGGTTTGGTGAGTGCCAGAGAGATGGCTTTGTCATGTTTCCTGAAGGTATTAGAAATGGTAAGATGTGGCCCAGGGTTAGGATTAATGTCTCCATCCAACAGTAAGTGGAGGAATATAAAATCTTTTGAGTGGAGAAGTTTTTGTGGGGTGTCTATAAGTTTCCTAGATTTTGGTTTACTTAGCTTGAAATGTGCTAGTCTGTGGTACTTGGCTAGTAGGTAATTGGGTTGAGTGGTGAGATTTGAGAAGGTAGGAGTGAGAGTTGGTATAGGTGAGGATGTATGTTTAGATGTAAGAGGAAGGGTAGAGTAAAGTGGGTATTCATAGAAAGTTAAGAGGTAAGTAGTAATGAGACAGGAAAGGAATTATAGGTAAATAAGAGGTTTTAGTTTTGAGGGGATAGGTGTTGTACCCATTTTAAAGGTGGGGAGATATGCAGGGAGGAGAAAGGTAGGTTGTAGCTCCAACAAAGGAGAGGCTGTTTAGGTTAAGTAAAAGGTGGGAGGTAGGTTAGTTAATTGTTGGATATGATGTTCAGTAGAATAGTTTGAGTGATTGTATGATAGGAACCTAATTGATTGGTTAGTTGAGATAGGGGTATGGTCATGAGAGCTATAAGTGTAAGAGTACTGGGGCGGGTGGGAATAGGGGCGGGGTAGGGGAGCGGGGTGAGCCTGAAGGGCGAACAGAGCGGGTAGAGACGAGAGAGTGGACAAGCAAGGAAGACAATCAGAAATATGGGAGTGAACTGCAGGTAAGTGAAAAGTAGGAGTAGGCAGAAGTAAGTTACCAGGTTCGTTAAGGGTGCTTCTAAGTAAGAGTACGTTGACAGGGTAGTGTAGGGTGCATATAGATGTAAGAGAAGTAGAGTTTAGTTATTTCCCTCTATTGTGAGGTGGGGAGAAGCAAAACACATTAAAGAAGGGATAAAGTTGAAGAAAAACAACAGAGGGAGAAAAATGGGGATAGTAGGTCAAGTCGAGAGATATTTACGGTTGAGATACAGAACGGAGGGGGTAAGGTGCTACCTAGTGGCCAGTAAGTTGATTGCCACAAAATCCCTTGTAAGAAAGGGGGGGCAGGCTACAGGCTAGGGGAAGTTGGGAGACCTAATACACACAGGTGAAAAAAGACTGTCTAGGAGTGTAGGTTATAAGCACAGAGAAAAAAAAAGAAAAAAAAAATAGTTAGGGGGGTGTTATAGGCTGCTGGCTATCTTGAGTGGGAAACTTGCCTAGCGTAGCAAGCTCTTATACGAGAAGTATTGCTAAAAATGTCTGGTATTGAGAACAGTACATACTTTCTCTATCTTTGACAAAGGCTGGCCCTCAGGGAGCAGGTGGATAATTTCAGAGTCCAGACTAGTTTCCAAAAACTTTCCAGGAGGGGTTTTGCAGGTAATTAGGTTCAGAAGTTACAGGTTCACCAGGTAGGAACAAGCGCCCAAACAGAACGCACAGCAGCCAGGTAGTTAGCAGGCGAATGTTATCCTTTCCTCCTATATGAGATGCCCCTCACTGGTGTTAGTGGTGAGGATTGAGGCTTCTTGATTGCTGGGCCTGGGCACGGGCATCACATATTAATTGTTTGGCAGTGGTGGGATATCCACACCACATATTAATTGATTGGCAAATACTAATTGGCTTGTAGTGGTGTGGGTAGAGTGAATTCCTGTAGCTTGTGTACAGTGAGCTTTGAAGGTGTTTTGTACTCTAAATCAACCACGCAGTGAATACTCAGAGTTCAGATCACAATTGTTTTATTTCTTTTGTTAGCTTAGTTAGTCAGGGTGAGCGGGCAGCATGTCAGCAGAGGAGTATGGAAAGCTGACAAGGAGCCAGCTGGCGGAGATGTGCCAAGCTAGAGGATTGATGCATGGAAACCTGACTAAGGCAGACCTGATTGCAGCCTTGGTTACAGCTGCATCAGAAAACAGCAACCAGGAGGACAATCAGACTGGCAGTGGAGATATTATACCCAAAGAGAATGGACATCTCAGCCATTCTGAAGAGGACTTAAAAATCCATCTGCAGTTAAAGAGACTTGAGTTGGAGGCCAGCCGTTTGGTGATAGAAGCCAAGGAAAAGGAGTGGCAGAGGAGGCATGAGAGGGAAATGCTGACTCTTCGCCAGAGTCATGGAGGTAATGGGGAAGGGAGTAACTGGAACCCAGAAGCACAAAAGGTCAGTAAATTTTTAATGCAATTTAAAGAGGGGGATAATTTTGATAGTTTCATTCATATGTCTGAGAGGGTATGCAAACGGTATAGTGTTGACCAAAGTATCTGGGAATGGTTCCTGACCCCCTTACTCCATGGTAAAGCTGTAACTGTTTTGTCAAAAATGTTTGACATTGCATGTTTTGATTATACTGCTGTTAAAAATCACTTGTTAGAATTGTTTAAGCTAACACCTGAAACATATAGAAAAAAATTTCGTGAGCATAGACGCAAGGCAGCTGAAAGTGTGTGTGAATATGTTGCTGAACTGAGCACATATTTCCATTGGTGGGTGAGTGGATGTCAGGTCACCACTTTTGAAGGGCTGGCTGACCTTTTGGTGAGGCAACAAGCCCTTAGCACTTTGCCTGAGGACATGAGGATCTGGTTAGCTGATAGACAGTGTGCTACTTCAGATGAGTTGGGGAAGAAGGGATACCTATACCTGGCAAGCAGAGCAGCCCTGCACAGGAAAGGGACCCCTAGTACTGCTCACGGGTCTAAAGGAACCCATGGTGGGCAGCACAGACTGCCCCAACAGAATCTGCCAGTAGCAGGGGAAGCCACTAGTCCAGGTACACATGCAGGAGCTAGGGTTAAATGTTTTGAATGCAACCAGTAGGGCCATGTGGCAAACAGATGTCCATGGAGGCAAAGTGGGGAACAAAAAGTGAATGAGCCAGTAAGTGGGAAAGACAAAATGCCATTAGTAGGTTGTCTTGAGATAACAGGGGTACTAAACTACCATCCTGCATATGTCCTGATAGGGAAGGATTTGGATGAGGCAGTACCATATGCTTATGCAGTTGCACACAGTCAGAGTGGGAGGCAAGCATGTGGGTCTGGTAGCCTTGGGGAGACCCAGACAGACTGGATACTTACAGCCAGGACTGGTGAGGTGGTTACTTCAGAGAGGGAGCTAATCTGTAGCAGTGAGACTGAAGGTGAGCCACAGCTGCTTGTGGGTACTGATGTTCCCTTGGACAGAGTGACTGCAAAGGTAGAGGTGAGTAGTAGTATCCAGGCTGACAGTGAGGCACCACTATCAGAAGATGCCAGACTTCCTGTGGAAGGGGAGTTGGGAAGGGTTACAAGGAGAGAGTTGAGACAGGCTCACTCTCAGATCCTACATTGCAAGGCCTGAGGCAGGTAGATAGGGAGGCACCTGATTCTCAAGGAAAGGGGGAATCTATATACTGAGACAAAGGGTTACTATACAGAGAGTGGACCCCTGAGGGAGGGCTAGAAGGTGAGAGAGTACATCAGTTGGTAGTGCCTAGAGCCTACAGTCTGGCGCTTCTAGCCATAGTCCATGATATTCCCTTTGCAGATCATATGGGCATAAAACGTACAAAGAGGCATATTATGGAGAACTTTTATTGGCCTGGAATTTCCAGAGATGTAACAGGGTACTGCAGGACCTGTGAGCAGTGCCAGAAGGTAGGCAAGGCAGGAGACAAGGTGAGCACTCCTTTGATGTCTTTGCCTGTGATTGCGGAGCCATTTCAGAGGGTAGCTATGGATATTATGGGTCCTCTGAGTACTCCAAGTTCCACAGGGAAAAAGGAATATCCTAGTGGTAGTGGATTATGCTATACGATACCCTGAGGCAGTGGCTTTGTCCTCCATTGAGGCAGAGAAGGTGGCAAATGCTTTGTTAGAGATTTTCAGCAGGGTAGGTTTCCCAAAAGAAATACTGACTGACCGAGGTGCCAGTTTTATGTCAGTCCTGCTGGCTTGTCTGTGGAAGTCCTGTGGGGTGAAGCACATGAAGACCACCGCCTACCATCCCCAGACTAATGATCTTGTTGAAAGGTTAAACTCTACAATCAAGTCCATGTTACGGGCATTTGCAGATCAGTTTAAGAGGGAGTGGGACAAATATTTGCCCCATCTGTTGTTTGCTTACAGAGAGGTTCCCCAGGAATCCACATGTTTTTCACCCTTTGAGTTGCTGTATGGACATAGGGTGATGGGACCTCTAGATTTAATTTGAGATGAGTGGGAAGGTGAGTGCAAGTCTCACAAGGAGTCTATTGTGGCATATGTCCTCAACCTCAGGACAAGGCTCAGGTAACTCATGGGCTTGGCCCAGGAGAACCTGGCAGAAGCCCAACAACAGAAAAAGGTGTGGTATGATAGGAATGCTTGAGCTAGAGAGTATGCTGTGGGGCAGCAGGTAATGGTTCTCATTCCTGTCAGACACAACAAGCTGCAAGCAGCTTGGGAGGGACCTACAAGGTGGTAAGAAAGTTAAGTGATGTTAATTACATGGTGGAACTGCTAGGCAGAAGGCAGTGGCACAAATTGTACCATGTTGACATGATGAAACCTTACCATGATAGAGAGGCCCTTGTGCTGAGCATTTGCAGTGGATTGCAGGAGGAGTCTGAGGGAGATCTGGGGACTGATCTCCTCAGTGAGGCCCGAGCTGACACCTCAGTGGAAGGGGTAGCAATGTCCCAGCAGCTATCTCCTACCCAGGTTTGAGAAATCCGAAAAGTGTTGCTGGAATTTGGGGACATGTTCACTGGGAAACCAGGGTACACCCACCTGGGGCAGCACCAGGTGGATACAGGACCCCAAAGGCCTATTAGGCAGGCCCCTTATAGAGTGCCTTAGAGAGTCAAACAGACTCTGAGGGAGGAGGTACAGGAGATGTTGGAACTAGGGGTGATTCAAGAGTCCAACAGTCCTTGGGCCTTCCCAGTGGTGCTGGTGCCAAAGAAAGATGGCAGCACCAGGCTCTGTGTGGACTACAGGAAATTAAATAGTCACACAGAGTCAGATGCTTACCCCATGCCTAGGACAGATGAGGCCCTAGAGCAGCTAGGTGGGGCTAAGTATCTTACAACCATTGATCTTACCAAGGGTTACTGGCAGGTGCCCTTGATTCCCAGTGCTAGAGAGAAGTCAGCCTTTGTAATTCCTTTTGGCTTGTATGAGTTCACCAAGATGCCCTTTGGGATGAAGAATGCCCCAGCAACTTTTCAGAGGCTGCTAGATCATATCCTAGCAGGAGCAGGGGGATTTGCCCTTGTTTACCTAGATGGCATTGCCATCTACAGCCATTCCTGGCCAGAGCACCTTTAGCACGTCAGGGAGGTGCTGGGCAGACTACAGAGGGCAGGGTTGACCATTAAGCCAAGCAAATCTCATGTGGCTATGACAGAGGTCTCCTACCTAGGACATAGAGTGGGGAGTGGTCAGATAAGGCCAGAAACTGCCAAAGTGGAAGTCATTCAGGCATGGCCTGCACCTGTTACTAAAAAGCAGATGAGGGCATTTTTAGGGACAGCAGGGTACTACAGAAAGTGTGTCCCCAGTTATAGTGACATAGCTGCTCCCCTCACAGACCTCACAAGGAAGAACAGGCCAGATAAGATAGTGTGGATCCCAGCATGTGAGCAGGCATTCCAGAAGCTTAAAGAAGCTTTGGGAGGACCCCCTGTGTTAGCCAGTCCAGATTACAGCAAAGAATTTGTTGTGTAGGTGGATGCTTTGAACCATGTGGTGGGGGCTGTACTTAGCCAGATTTCTTCAGAGGGGGAAGAGCACCCAGTGGTTTATCTCAGTCGTAGGCTCCAACCCAGGAAGCAATACTATGCAGCTGTAGAAAAGGAATGTCTAGCCTTAGTGCGGGCACTGCAGAAACTTCAGCCTTATCTGTATGGAAGGAAATTCACTTTTATGACAGATCACAACCCCCTAACATGGTTAAATAGAGCCAGTCAGCAAAATGCCAAGTTGCTAAGATGGAGGCTGGGGTTGTAAGCATATGATATGTCCACGCAGCACCGCAGTGGGATTAACAATGCCAATGTAGGTGGGCTCTCAAGACAGGTAATGGGGTAAGGTACACTCAGATAGACTTAACTCCCTCAAGCAGCATTTCTCAAGGGTCACTTGAAAAACTAGCTTGAGTTCTCCGGGGGTGGGGGGTGGGGGGGTATGTGAAGATTGGTTGAAGATAGGTGAAGGCTGCCAGCCTAGCCAGATAAAATTTTGCAGATAATTCTGTCATCGGTAAATATTAATGTAAACCACAGGCTTGTTGTCTTAAATGGTAAAAATAGTGTTACATGTGGAACTGAAAAAAATGTAGCAACAGTGCACTCTACTGGCCAAGTAAAGCATGTTGTGACCCTTTGATGCAAACACAGCTCTGGCCGGTCTAGATGAAGGAATTCTTGCTATTGTTTTAAGGCCAGATTTAATGGCCAGAATTTGCATGCATAAATGTCCTTAGTGGCTTTGCTTCCTGACCTGGTGTGAACTTACTAAAGAATGTAGCCTGTTAGCTTGGGAACCCCAGGAAAGTGTGAAGAATGATGTAATGTGAACCAGGAATGTGATTTTAAAAACAGAGAATCAGAGAGCATTAAGCATTTTTGTCTTGACCATCCAGCTCATCAGCACTGTCTTTGCTCTATATGTAAGTTTATCTTAGACTTGTGTTTTTTCTTATAAATAGCTTGAAACTAGAAAGATTAGACTGTTTTTTCTGTGATGTCAGAACTGTCCTACAGAATTATTTTAAGTATTTATCTGTGATCTCTGAACTCTTGACAAGCACTGTGTAGTAAAAAGTGCTGTCTTGTGTTTTTATTATTTATTATTAAATATTTTAAAACCTTTCAACTGTGGCTGTTTTGTATAGCGATAAGTTAAGCTCTAAGAGTACATTGAATGTATACAGTGATCCTGTACCAAGTCACTCTAATAAGCCTTGGCTGTTTAGTTATACTACCAATTGGATAATAATATTTCACAGTAATAATTGGACACCCTTTTAAGGGCCTTTGAGTAGCTGATAAATATTGGTGGGCGGTGGCAGCTGGTACTACCATATAGTCTGGGAAAAAGGGGCACAGCTGGAGAACCTGTGCCAGCCTTTCCCAAAAGTGTCTGTGTGGTTGTATAAACTCTTCTCAAAGTGTGTGTGTGTGTGTGTGTGTGTGTGTGTGTGTGTGTGTGTGTGTGTGTGTGTGTGTGTGTGTGTCAGCTACTTGGGCAGGGACACGAAGCACTGGTTGGACAGAAAGGGTGCTGGAGGTTTTAGCTTGCCCACTAAGCTGAGATCTGTACCCTATAACTGTGCCAGTGGGGAGTCTTATTGGGGACCTGGAGAGCAAGGGAGCGACCAGCCCCAGACTGACTGTGATCTCTGTGTGGTCTGAAGGGAAATTGCACTTTACTGTGTGTATTTGTTATCCTTTCCTGCTATATGAGACACCCCTCACTGGTGTTATTGGTGAGGATTGGGGCTCCTTGATTGCTGAGCCAGGGCATGGGTGTCACATGTACCATAGTAAAGGATTTGTATTATTCCTAGTCCAAAAAAGTTAAGTACTTAACATAATGAAGGATTTGTAGTTTCCCTAGTCCTCAAAAGTTATGTACTTACTATAATGAAGGATTTGTGTTATTCCTAGTCCACAGAAGTTATATACTTACCATAATGAAGGATTTGTGTTATTCCTAGTCCACAAAAGTTATGTATTTACCATAATGAATTATTTGTATTATTTCTAGTCCACAGAAAGTTATGTACTTACCATTATGAAGGATTTGTGTTATTCCTAGTCCCCTGAAAGTTATGTACTTAACATTATGAAGGATTTGTGTTAATCATAGCCTCCTGAAAGTTATGTACTTAGCATTATGAAGGATTTGTGTTATTCCTAGTTCATCCAGTTCAAAGAGTAGGATATCTGCCATTAGGCATCTAGAACCTTACAAATGATTACCCCACCAAACACTCAAGATCCCTCTCCACTTCCATTGTGCATCAGTCCCCCAAGTCTCTGCTTAACCCCCAAAGAGGAAGGCAGTAAGATAGGAATGGCATCAAAGTAGGTCTACTAGATCTATCAAGACAAAGGGAACGTGACAGTCTGGTAGTGGATTGGAGGGCAGATTGTCAAAGTGGACAGAATAGGGATAATAAAAAATTATATTATGGTAAATACTTAACTTCTGCATCTTATAGTATTGAGTTTGGCCACTTCATATTCAAATTATGGTAGAATCATGACAGGATACCCTTGAGAATGGCAGTCCCAAATGAGGATCTACATCTGGAGGTGATGTCCAGTTTTGAATGTTTAATGAAGGTGTGTAACATAGCCCAAGTTACTGCTATGCAAATATCAATGATTAAAGAATTTTTGAATAAGGCTTGAAAAGTTGCCATGGAACCGATGGAAAAAAAACTTCAGTTTTGACATTAGGTTTTGTTTTTGGACTGGTTACAAATATTATACTTTCTAAAAGCTATTTAGACAAATTTATTTTGCATACATTTTGACCCATATTAATTGGTGCATAAAGAAACAAGGAGTTGGCTGTTCTTACTGACTGGTTTTGTTTAGTGTAAGTAGAAATGTACCTGTCCATGCTGATGTTACACAGTTGTAATTTATAAACTTTCATTATGCATGGAACAGATGTAGGAGTTTTAAGGGGAAGAAGGTCAGCTGACCTGGCAGCGCTGTTCACAGGAAAATGAATGGATGTGGTGTGCCCAGCTGTTCTCATCTTTAATTTCATTTAAACATGTTAACTAGAATAGATTAATTTTGATTATTTGTGTTAAAAATTACAGTGTGATTTTTTTAAGTACATTAGTTGTTATTCGTGATGCAATCACAGGAGAATCCTCCATTGATTAGTAAGCAGAGACGAGGAGTGCAGAGGGGTCTTTTGCCCCTTATGAGATGAAACAACTGCCTTTTTTTGAACTATAATGGAACAAATGTGATTACAAATACATACAAAAATTTAGAACTGGTTATCAGTCACATTCTTTTTCGCTTTTAGTACAGGTTCATAGGTTCATAGATTTATTCATACTTATTAAGCTATTGACGTTGCCGATGTACCACATGGTGCGTAAACAGGATAGAGGGAGAGATTAGGCTATTGATCTGTGAGGATCTTAGAAGCTTAGCCTTGCATTCTTATGGTACTTTTTAGCCCTTATATTTTTTTATATCAATATCCCAGAGGCTGACAGAAGAAAGATATGTTAGGGCATTTACTTGTTGCCCCTGTCCATGAGGAACATGTGTGCTAAACCAGGAATGAATGCCCATTTTTTCCATCCATTCATCCAACTTACGTTTGAACAGAGTAAGAGAAGTACTTTGTTTTATGTGAAGTAGAAGATAGTACCGTAGTAGAAGCTTTCTCTGTGATACATACTTATTCATCCAGTACATTCTATTTATGTTGCAAGACAGATTTTAATCCCTTGAGTGACAGTTCATGTTACCATTGTACTTCTGAATGTCTAATAAGATATGTTCTGCTGAGGCTGTATATGAGAGTCATAGGTCACCTATTAGTTGCCTGTACAATTCTGAGAAGAGGAATAAGGCTTTAAAATGGTCTACATACCTTGTGAGTCAGGCCACTGATTTTTTTTTAGTGAGAAAGCATTGTGGTTACTCCAGTTATGACGAGTGTTTAGACGGGTTCATACCAAACGGGGCATTATATGCAGTAATCGGCCTGATGAGAGCACAGTACAGTGAAATAATTTAATCTCTGGACCTGAATTTCATACCTTTAGATAAAAGCTGTGCAATGAAGAAGGCCTACCTTACAGTATTGGATCTGTGGTAGTCAAAGGATAGTTCATTACTGACATTGGTTCCCAGATCCCTGACCCCTGGATCAACTCTCAGGGATGTGTTGTCAATGTGGTAATTACAAGGGAAGTCATGCTTGCCATGGGATATAACTGTGCATTTCTTGGCATTAAGTTTTAGTCCATGGTTTTTACACCAACTGTTTGTTTGGGAAAGACCCTCTTGAAGCATTTTGGTGTCTTCTGAGGCATTTATGATGGTACTGAGTTGACAGTTGTCTGCAAACTTGATCAGTCATAAACCCTTAACATTTACTTTGACATCCAAGAAATAAATGCCAAAAAGGAGTAGCCCAAGGACTGAAACTTGTTGTATACAATTAGTGACATTTTTTTGGAAGAAGTAAAACCATCCACCCTAATTTCTTGAGTTCTGCTTGTGAACCAATTTGCTATCTATTGAGTTATGTAGGGATTTACATTTTTAGCTGGGAGAGATTATCTATGATAATTTAGTGTGGGGTGGTGTTGAATTTCTTTGCAAGGTCTAGATATGCCATTGTTACTGACTTGTCATCATCCACTGCTTTAATAACCTACTCAAAGAAGTCAAACAGGTTAAAGAGGCACGATGTGGCCTTGACAAATCAAAACTGGCTTGGGTAAAGAGTTTGTAGACTACCAATGCCCTTATTTATTAATTGCATAAAGATTCCTCCCACTCTCTTATAAATGAAGCTTTTCAAACATATGAGTCTACAATTACCCAACTGTTGCAGTCCTGTATTCATCTGGCATGGAGCCTGTTTGGAGGCTGATATTCTGTAGGTGGTCAGACAAGTCATGTTTCAGCCTGACCACTAGGCAGCCGGTATGTTATCCAGCCCCATGGAAGTAGTGTTCTTGGCCTTGGATAGTGCTATGAGGACTTATTCTTGGGAAATTTGAGGGGAGGGGTATAGATGTAGATGTGTGATCTGGGAATATAGGGGAGACGGGGTAAAGTTTGAACTAAATTTTCCCTCTAGAAGATTAACTATGGCTTCTGGGTCTGAGTATGTGATATTCTTTACCATTAGCCCTGAAAGGAACTGGGCATTTTTTTCTGAGATTTTTAACATAACTAGGAAGGTTTTATGGTTATCCTTCACCTGGGTGGTTAATTTTACCTCATATCTAGCTTTGGTTGGTTTGATCAGGGTCAGAAATTCCTTATTGTGTGTCACAAGAGCATTATTGTCATCTTGAGAGTTAAATTTAGTTTTGCTTGCAATTAGCTTTTTTTCTTTTATTATAGAGCCTTCTGAGTGAGACAGATGCATTTTTCTAGCTGTTTACATGTGCATAAAATTTGGTGATAAGGGATTCTGGATAAGGAGTAGGTTCATCAAGGTGAAATGGGATTTCTAATTAGGCAGGTCATCACTCCATTTTAGTAGGTTTGCCTTTTCATAATCTCTGAATACTGAGGCACTGGAAGATGTTTCCAGCTTCATTCTTAAGGTGAATGTGACTGATCTGTGGTCTAATTTGACCAGGGAGGAACTTATAATTGATGGGTAGCAAAGCTGCCCCATATTGATAATTCTTAATTAAAGGATTTTATTGCCCCTGTTTGAAGTGTGGACTAACTGGTCCAGAGAATTTGTATTGATAAAATCCAGTAATTTCTAGGCATAGAGAGATAAGCAAGTGTAAGTCTCTCAGTTAATGGAGGGGTAGTTGAAATCTCCTAGGAGAATGGTGTTTGGTTTAATATACAGTGACTTTGCAATGGTTAGGTAGGAGGTATGGGCTGAGGGAGACATACAGGGGGTCCTGTAATTAGCTATGATGTAATAAGGAGGTTTGTTAATAGTAAGTTGAACATGGAGGAGTTACAGATTGTTATTTTGTCTAATGAATCTGGAGCTGAAATGGCTTTTCTATTATTATTTTTTGTTTTGTTTTGACTTAGGATGAGTTTAAGCTCACTACTTCTACTACTATTGTCTGATCTGATTAATATACAGTGATTAACTAGAGATATATGGACTGAAAATCTTCCACACAGAGAAGTTCCTTACACTGTTTTGTTTTTGGACTCACTACACTTGTTTAGTGGGTTGTTTTGAGACTTCGGGGATACCATGGAGATTACTTGCTTTTTAAAAATATGGAGACACCACCGCCTTTAGTGCCTTCATCTAATGGGGGTGAGTCTAAATGTGTATTAGGCATTGAAAGCCTACACTGATGGAGCCCTGTCACTGGTATTGAACCAGGTCTCTGTGAAGATGCATATATCAATTTCTTTTCCAGGGTAAGCAATGCTTTTAGGGAGCTCAGCTTTTTGTTAAGGCTCCTAACAGTGGGCATCAACCTTTATGTTATCTGGATTCTAATTTGTCATATTGGAAGCTTGGAGGACTTACATTGCCGAAGAAAGGTACATGGGTGGACAAGGATTTAGCCAAGATACAAAAGGCTGGGGGGGGGGGGGGGGCATGTGAAAGCCATACCTGGAAAAGCAGTTTAGACTGTCTACCATCTCTTCACGGGCTGACATATATTGTATCCGCTTAGAATGACACCAGAAGCTAATCCAGTTGTTGAAGTCAATAATTATTCATTTATATTGTGACATCATTCTTGGTGATGATAGAGTGCTGCTCAAGGTTAGGTTCACACCTGCCTCAGACACATATTCTGAGAGCTCCATCATGTCTCTCTTCATATAGTCCAGAGAGGTATGTCTAAAGTCATTTACACCCATATGCACTAAAACTGTGTCATATGTGTACTTATGCCACAAACGACTTGAGGGGATGCATAATTTGGTGAATCCTGGCACCTGATAGGCAACTGACTGTGACCCTGTCCTTGTATAGCCTGATGAGAAGTATATTGGTGTGTCTCACTGTGGTGTCACCTATAATTGGGATAGTGAAATGAGATGAGGATTGCCTTATGTGGTTTTGAACTGAGTCAGTGTGACTCTTAAATGTATGTTTCATGCTGGGTGCTGCCTGTGCTGCATGTTTGTGAGGTTGCTGAGTGTACGTTTTTTTTAGGCTGCATTTATGAGCCTTTTGTGATTTAGGTAGTTATTTTTATGAGCCTCAGCATATGTATGTCTATGTATTTGGCCTGAGCTGCATGTGATTGGTTTAGTGCAGTGTTGTGAGGTCCTGACAGCCTGCATGTTATTTATTGTGGGTTTGTATGATAGCTTTGCCTCCAATACCATTATATAATTACATCTTTCACATAATGTGCCAGATTAAGCAATAGGTGGTTGTCAGGAAGCACGAAATAATTGTTAAATTGTATCAGGATGCCAATTTCAACCAAGTTGTCTACAGAGCAGGTTGGAAAGTGCATATCCTTGGTTCCAGATGGTTACCAATGTGAGCTGACAGGGGGAGTAGTGCTTGTAAGTATATGAGTTGATTACTGGAGGTGTTATTTGTCTGGTACAGCAAGAGGTTCTCCCATTCGATTCTTGTCTGGAGTACCTTCTGTGTGGAGTCTGCATGTCCTCTCCACGGTTGAGTGATGTTAAAGACATGCAGATAGGTTCGAGTGTGAATGGGTGTGCCTTTGTTGAAGAATTGGCATCAGCTGGCAACTCGGCATCGTAAATCCACTACCAATCATGAGCGGACCGGAGTTCTACTGTGGCGACCCCTAACTGGGAAAAGCTGAAAGACTTTAGTAGAGATAGTGCTGGTCTCAGCACAGTTGCATAGCTAGAAATCAGTGAGCAGTGACCCTTTACTCCTTCTCTCGCCAGAAAGAAAAGAGTAGCAATAATTCCAAGCTGCTTCTTGAGAGGTAGCATTAACCCAGATGTTTGGGGTTTAGTACACTAGTTATTTTCTTCCCTTTGAAGATACCCTGGATATAACCTACAGCAGCTGGGTGCAACAGAAAGCCAAGCTGTTCAGAGGCCCAGAACATGTGATCACCATAACTGGAAGCATATCATTCAGTGAACTCCAGTACACACTGCCCTATCAGATACCAGCAGGAAACAATGTGCTGGTCCCCAGTAGCAAAACTGTATCATTAATTCTAAGCTGACTCCTAAGAAACAATTTTAGGCATTCCAGTGACACAGCATCTCTAGAAATGCTAGGAAATAATGCCCCCCTGCTCCATCTCTCATGAGGAGCAAAACAGAAGCAATAATTCCAAGCTGATTTCTGGGAAGCAGTTCCTATGCTCGTCAGTGATTGGTAGTCTAGTTCCAGATGTTACAGATTTTAAAAGTAAGATGGAAAAAATGACTAATAACTCCCAAATTTGCAGTGTGTACTAAGCGAGTAAAATGTTATGAAAAAGACGATAACTCAAGCTTTAAGAGTTTAAGGGGGTGGTCCTCCCAATTGCTCATTCAATAACTAGTGGAATGAGCAAATGAGATGACACTAGGAAGAGCATCCAACGTCAGACTTACGGTAGGGCTAGGCAGCTCAAAAGTCAGCAGGTTTAAAAACACAACAGGAATCAGGTGGGAGGGAAAAATCAAATGCAGTCAGACAAGCACTTCCGCTAAATAAGAATTCAGTTAAATATTTGCAGCTAAATAAGAAAATCTGTTTCTGATCACCTTCTACTAATTACCTAAACTGGGATGCCTTTTCAATCAATGAATGGAAAAAAAATTACTTTTTAACTAACCTTAGCCAGGCATTTTTAAAATTCTGGTAAGGAAAAAACTCTAAGGTAAAACAAAATTTTAAATAAAACAAACTGTAAGAGCAAAAACCATATACGGTGCAGTGGTGCAGCAGCTTGCGTTGTTGCCTCACAGCAAGAGATTCTCCAGTTTGATTCTTGGCTGGGGTGCCTTCTGTTCAGAGTCTGCATATCCTCATGAGGGTTTCCTCTGGGTACTCTGGTTTCCTCCCACATTACAAAGACATGCATCTGGAACGTTTCTCCCTGGGCATCTGCTGAAAATTGGCTCATTCCAAGTTGGACTTTCCCATAAATAAATAAAAACAATAAAATAACAGAAATATCCAAACCTTCAATGACTACATAAAATCCAAAATTAAATGCAGTCAGACAACAGCAGTAGTCTCACAGCATATCAGCTAAATTAGTTAGCATGAGATACATAACTCCTTATGCCCTTTGTTAGATGTAAGTGGGTCTGTAATGCAGTGAAGCATACCTTTCAACTATCCCTGATTTTGACTCCTATTTTTAGCTTTGTCCCCCTTAATCCCTCCTAAAACTGGTAACGTTTGGAGAAAATGTGGTGAATTAAACTTAATAATCACAAAAGTAAGAGTTATAGATTCTTTTACTTCAGAAAATGAATATTAGTTCATATTCTCTCATTCCTCAATGTCTTGAGTTAATAGTACTAATATTTAAAACGTGCCTCACATTGTCCCTGATTATTTCTTGATTTGTCCCTGATTTGCTGAGACCTACATAGTAAAGTCCTCTGGTTATCAGATAAACACAGCTAATTACTTGTACCCATGTAAGGATCCATCATATATGTGCCTGTGTGTGTGTGCGAGCGCGCGCGCATATGCGTTTGTGTATAGTTGTCATTATTTCCTTTTCCCAATTTTTTATTAGGTGTTAACATTGGACACCTAGAGCCAATATTTACTTATACACTTACACAATTAAGTAGTGCAAAACAATACAGACGAATACAGGCATTATTTGACAGTGAAGAGGTCTTAGCCTAGCTATTCTGTACCTCTGCAAGTACAAACATTTGTACCCCATGTTATTATAAAAAATCTGAAATTATTATAATAGATTCTGAAAGTTAATTCTACTGTAGGCTCATTGCAGAAATGCTGAATTGTATTAAAACATAACTGTACATTAATAAGAGATGGAAGGAAATACAACACATTCATGCAAAAACCTGGTGCAACTCATTTACCTTGTTTTAAATATATGATATACAACAGAATGTAGTTTTCAAGTACATTATTAAATATTCTAAATTCTTTAAGAAGTTAATTTTAAAATACGCAGTGAAGCAGGTTCCATCTTCTATTCTTGCCTGATGCATTAGCTACCACGGAATAATATCCCCATTCAAGTTAATGAATGTGCCATTATCCTTCTCTGAAAGTTTGTCAATCACAGAGAATAATCCGGAAACACTCTCTTCTGAAGTTAAGGTAGCTTGAAATGATACACAGGGACCAAATTAGAAAACTCTGCACAGAAAAGAAAAGTATGCAGACAGAAATACCACAGTCTTATAATACTGCTATTGACTATAGCTAGTTAATAACTTCAGCCTGCAAATAATTTGCATGCAAACCAACTTTATTTTTTCATTTTTAATAAACTATTGCAATAAAAATGGGGAGCAAGCATTAAAACTATTTGCCAAGGTCAACTATTTCCTTCTTGAATTATGCAGCTAGAGCTGAATCCCTGTCTGAATGAAAAAAAAAACTTTTCAGAATATGTAAAACAATGACAGTATCCAGGAGAGAGAACTGCAGGCGAAAAAAGGAGGCCAGAAATACAGAAAACTGCCAAAGCTGTGAAGAAAGTTTTACATTACACACTTTCTGTTGAATTCATATTTAAAACAAATATTTTTAAAAGGCTAGCAAAAAAAAAAAAAAAAAAAAAAAAAAAGGAGTAACTATCAAGCCAAAAATCTGAAAATATACTCCAACACATCTCTTCTACTTGCATCTGCCTCTTCTCAATAATTTTGATTGGGTGCTCATGTGTACTATATATAAAAAATTCATATTCATTACACTTGAGGAAGCAAATAATGCTTTCACAGATGTGGACAGGAACTTGGATTTCTGGTTTGTATGCTTACCCTCTCATCCCCTTTGTCATGGTGGTGATTTAGGAGGAACCTGTGTAATGCCTGCTAAGCCAGGCCTCATGTGGGCCTACTTCTGTGCCCTGAAATCCTGGTAAGAGTGCATGCATTCCTAGCAGGGTATATCTGCTTACATGCCTTATGCTCGAGCCTGACTCCTGACACTTGTACAGCTACCAGGTAGCATTCAAACAACAAATGACAAAAATTCACTGGTTCAAATTATGTCACCCATTTCCCTGTCCTCGATCAGTATCTCCACTTCCCAGCCACATTACTCAGATATAGGTTACCTGGGTCACAATCATGACTCTATCCCCGGGATTCATGAAGCTTGCGCCAGGTGCAGGCATAGCGTCGGCGTTCTAACACCAAATATGGCCGCCGAGCAATTCAGGTACGAGCTGTTTCCACATGCACTACCTGTGTACGCTAAGCCCACACAACGCCCGAGCCTTGTATGCTAATTACCCCATGTGTAGCAGTGTAGCATGCAAATGAAGGTATGTAGTGATTCAGGAAGTGGTGCAAGCGTAGTGTAAGCATGCAGAAATGTAAACCATAGAAAACGGTTTACATTTTTGCAAACATAAAATTGGAGCCATGACAGCAGATTAAACACATGTATTATATTGCTAATATATGCCAATGGCTAAATATATAGCCATTGGCATAAAAAAAATGTACAAAATATAAAATTAACATTTAATATATATAGTCACACTATCGCAACGTGGAAGCGCAGGGCAGCGGTGCGCAAAGGAGATTACAAGGAATATATACAAATATAGAATAAAACCGCAATGAAACACATATCACGATTTCTCCATAGTAGTCAATGGCAGGCATGCTACACTATACATATGGCGCAAGGGTTGCTAAGGGTCAGTGATAGTGTTATGCACAGTAGCTAAGCATTAGTAGGCAATGCCATGCAAATGAGAGGAGTAATAGTGAATCGCAGAATCCCTGCTGGTGTAAGGATGCACCTCACAGCGTAGCGTTAAAACACTGAGGTGTGCCCTTGAGATAAAGATGACATCAAGAGAGGGGTGTGTCACCCTTGCTGTAAGCACATTGGAGCATTGCTAAACCGGATTGCCTCTAGCTAGGCAAAGCTGCAGGATAGGGGTGTATCGAATTGGCCATAGCTATGCTTAGCTGAGAGTACACAAGGTAACCAAGTATGCATGTGAACAGAGATGAAAACGTGCATAAACCCAGTAAACGGGTATGCTCGGCATGCACTGCAGCTGAAACAGGAAGGATATAGGAAAGAAATAAGGAAATGATGCAGCAGTGAAATTGGAGTACAAATTACTAATTACCACCTAGGAGCCTACAGTGGGCCATTGACAACAGCTAACAAGGCTGCAAGCAGCTACCTGCAGAACAGGAAATGGGAGGGGCTGTACTGCAAAGAAAACAGTAAAATGTCAAAGCAGAACAAAGCTGATTTGCAGTATATCAGCTACAAGGCACGTTTTGCCATGATTGGGTAGGGAAAGTACAAAACAAGAAAGATGGCAGGTGGATGCATGTCTGATAATGGGAGGGGATCCAGGTCTAAAAGTGAATTAAAGGGCAACAGATTAATCAAGGCAGGCAAGTACATCTCCACAGTAAAGGCCCCACACTTGTAGTACTCATTGCAAAACCCATAATTAGGACACGCTGCAGCTGGAATAGCTCATGCACACCCACTGACATAAAGTAGCATCCATAGAACAACACTATAAAGTGTGAAAGCACCTCACACACATTTGTGTATTCCCATACACTCTGCACCAGTGGTGTATACAGACAGGGAACTTTTCTTATGTACATGTTAGGGGCTGCCATAGCTTTGATCCACCAGCATGTGTTGGAGACTGAAGGTGGTGAGGAGGATGATGCACTTGACCACCTCAGGCACCATAGGAGGCGGAGAGTGTTCAGACCCAGGGTAACCTACCAGAGGCTACATGATCTAGAGATAGTAGAGCATTACAGGGTGGACAGGGACATCCTACAGCAACTTGTGGAGCTGGGCTGGCCACGCCTCAGAGCCAGAACAAACAGTGGGGAACCCATCCCAGTGGATACGGAGGTATGTGTAAGCCTGAGAATACTAGCTACAGGTACCTTTTAAAGACCATCTGGGGATATCATGGGGATCTCACAGGCATCAGCATCCAGTGTACTACACCAGTTTCTGGATGCCATGTTACCACATGCCAATGAGCACATATACTTCCCCTGAATGCAGGAGGAGTTGGCCAGCAATATGTGTCTCTTCCACCGCGTGGCAGAATACCCGGAGGTACTGGGTGCAATAGACTGCACGCACATACACATCAAGTCACCACCGGTGAGCAGGGTACGTGCTACATAAACCACAAGGGATACCCCTCCATCAACTGTCAGGTCATGTGCAATGCCCAGGGCATTATCATGGATGTGTGTGCTGGCAGCCCTGGAAGCTATCACGACTCCCACATCTGGCATACCTCATAGCTGTATCAGTTATTTGCCAGGGGGGACATCCCAAATGGCCACCTGGTGGGGGATGCTGGCTATGCACTGGAACCGTGGATGATGACTCCCATCAGAAATGCACATACACCCATGCAGGAATGCCATAATGAGGCACACGCACAAACCAGAATCATCATAGAGCATGTGTTTGGGATGCTGAAATCACGGTTCCATTGCTTGGACATATCTGGTGGAGCCTTGCAGTACCCTCCAGGCACATGTGCCCACATCTTCATAGTGTGTGCCATGCTACACAATATGGTCCTGCAGAAACAGCTGCAGCAGGGACAGAATGGTGTAGGCCCTCACAGCCCACCACCATTGCCAAGGGCCCCACAGGCACAGAGGTACTCAGACCACGAACACCCTGAGCCAGCCCCAGTAGGCAGACGGAGGTGTGCCTACTATGCCCATGCCTTGGCAAAGAGGGAATGTATAGCACACACACTGACAGTGTAGGCAGCTAGAAATTGACACCTTTCTCCACCTGCACACACAGTAAAAATGGATGGCACACACACAAGACTTCCTGTAAGTTGTCATGTATAGGTAGTCTACTGTGTGCATCCAACATAGGCAGCCCTCAACTATTGCACACACAACTGCCATCTGCACAAGGTAAATAAATGCACCATCTGCACAAGGTAAGTCAGCACCTGAACAGTAAATTAAGCTATCAACATATGCAGATACTGTATGCACAGATTCATAGATAGGTACTTAGCCAACTGCCAGGGGCCATTCACAAGCCCAGCCAAAATGTGTCAGCTTTTGCCACCCCGTGGATTCATTAACTGTCCCTTTGTGGAGCAGAGCCAATGGTGGGAGCCCTGGGGTGCATCTACTGTTCCCCATCCACTATTCAAGGTTTCTCTTGCAGAGTGTTAGTGAGAGGCTCTATATAATGTAGTTAGGGATGTTGTTCCAAAGTATGGGGAGTGTCTGTGACAGGAATCTGTCCCTCCAGCGTCTTCCAGTTATTGTTGTGGCAAGGTTCAGCTCACTACAGTGTGTGGCTCACTGTGACATGGATTTCCATAGAAGGAGCATATCCATCAAGCCTGAGTTCGACACGGCTGTTTTGGCCAGCAGAGATCATCTGTGGGTAAACGAGATGCCACTGAGTAAAGCAGGAGTTTATTCAGTCTGGCTGCATAGGCCATATGTTGGAGGCCAGTATTCTCCTTGGCAAGGTACATTCGTGGACCCCCAGCTGTTGGAAGTGTCTTCTGAGGTACATCCCACATGGGTTATTATACCCTATGATGGGACTGATGAGTGATGAGTAAAGTCGCACTATAACCCCAGTATGTCTAGATGGGAATCCTTTAGTAATCAGATGGCTTACATACAAGGATGTCCTAACTACTGTGGAGATATGATTGTCAAAGGGGAGATCACTATCTACCTTGGTGCCCAGATACCCCAATACCTCGTCCATATTAAAGTGGCTGCCACTTATGTGTTAATATGTGGGTGCCAATTCCACAATGGAATGACCATGCAGTTAGTGGCACTTGGCTGGAGGCCATGACGTTGACATCCTGTGACATTCTCTGTGAGGCCCCTTAAGGGATATCTGTGTCAGCTGGACTATCAATCATGGCTCCCAGTTCACAGTCATTGCCAAACATGGTCTGCCGTAGTCCACCTGTGTTTGCCTGTACCTCTGAGATGTATATGTCAAACAGTAGGGCTCATAGGACTGAGTCCTGTGGGACACCAATCGTGACTGTTAAAGAGTTGGACCTGTTGACTGCTAGTCATACCATGTGGGTTCTGTGTGTAAGCCCGGTGGCAACCCAACCTGTGATGTATGGGTGTATGTACAGGCTGGTGTGTTTATCAATAATACCTGAGTGGGGCATGATGTCAAAAGCCTTGGCGAGGTCCAGGTAGTATGTGTGAACCCCCCCCATCATCTAATGTCTTGGTGATGGTATGTAAGACATCAAACGGGCTCAGTAGGCATGAACAGCACTCAACCAAGCTGACCTAGGCTGGGTCACGTGTTTGGAGGTTACCAGTGTCTTTGTTAATGGGTGCCATGAGGATGCAAACCATACCATTGCAGACCAGGCTAGTCAGGCTTATGGGGTGGTAGTTACCATGGTCAGTTGTGATTCCACCTTGATGGAGTGGAATAACCTTTGCCACACATCATTGTATGGGCATGTAGCCTGTGGAGTGGCTGAGGTAGGAAAGTTTAATTAGGTGGGGGGCAGGTTGTCCTGTACAGTTTGCAAGATGCAGCCTGGGACAACATCTGCCTCCATTGATGCTGTGTTCTGCTGTTAGAGAGGGCCATTTCCACCTCTGTGTCTCTGATGTATGGGATACTGTACCTTTCGGGTAGTGTAGTGGGCTCTTTAGGGGGTGAAGTATGCACTGAATGTATCTGCAAGGATGATGGAGATATCAGTAGGATCAGCATATTTTGTGCTATATTTCACTGGCACTGTGCAAATCTGTGTGTCACCACGTAAATCCTTGAAATAGCCAACGAAGGCTTTGTGGTTAACTTTCGAATCCTTGTGTATTCTCCTGCTGATGTTAGCCTTGGATGATGTCATGAGGGACCTCCGTATCATACTAATAGTGGTCACAGATGTCTGCCCTTCATGGGATTTGCTGTTTGTCTGGAACACTGTCCTGCTTCTGTAGTATAGCCTGTTTAGTGCAGAGGTCCACCAGACCGGTGTCCTTGTCTAGGAGGAGTGTGTCTTGGTTTACCAGTGATGGCACGATCCATACATTCATGTAGGTGCTTATACACTGCATTTGTAAATCTGTCTGTATCTTGAGCAGTGTTTCCCCTTAGTGCGGGGGGCTGTGAAACCCCACACCCCTGTCACTAGTAGTGTAAATTTAGCTGTAGGAAAGGTATACACTGTGGTATCCGTGGGTGGGGGAGATGCTTGGGTGTGAATAGTTCATGGTCAGATCAAACCAGTCTCTGGTTAACCTCTGCTGTGGTGCACCTGTTGCCCATGTTGGTGATGACCACTTCTAGTAGTTTTCACCCCACGTTAGGGAGGTTACCACCTGAAACAGGGCATATGAGGTGATAAATTCCAGGAAGTGCTGGGCCTGGATGTGAGTACCGGAGTAAGTTTCCCAGTTAATGGTATGGTAGTTGGCTTCAACCAATGCTGGGGTATGCATTAGGCCAGTCATGTTCTCCACTGTCTCCAGGTAGGTGTAGTGGTGGTCCTGGGTCATGGAGGGTGATCCATAGCAGGCCACAGTTTACATTGCAGTTGTGGGTGATGTTAGCTGCACATGGATGATCTCAGATGTATCATGCTGCCCCACTAACCTGGAGGTGTATGTATCCCTGATGAATATGGATACAGCCCCTCCATGGCTGTCGGTCCATGTTCTGTGGCTGAAATGTGTGGTATGGGTTGTAGTCTGGTAGTGCTGGTGTGCTCTCAGGAGCCTTAAGACAGATCTCAGTTACTGCACAGATGTTGATGTTGTCCATCCTGAGGAGTGCTGTGAGTGCAAGCATGTTGTGATCACAATCCCTGATGTTGAGTAGCATAACCCTCATTGAATCTGCTATTGTGCTGTTTACAGAGCTGGTATTCACCTTCAAGACTCCCCTAAATAAGGCACCATGGGGGTGCTAATAGCCTTGGCCAGTATTCTAAATCCTAAGGCTGACACATAGGCTGGTATGGTATCGTTGCATTCATGTTCCCCATCTATGCTTGTTGTTCATCTCTCCTGTAGGTAACCTACTGGTAAGCAATAGAAAGCCTTAAACTTATACAAGTATTCTAGCTTCCAAGATAGGCTTTTGGAGTGACTAAGTATCAGTGTGCTGTATGTTCTTGCTGTACTTAACTGTTACCTGACTACATGTTGATTTCTCACTGTATATTGTGATCTGAAGGCCTGTTTATTCACATATTATGGCTGTGATAGCCTGCACTTTAGAGGTTCACAGATAGCCTACTACCTATCTCCCCAAGGGCAATTAGAAGCATAGCTACAGTGTATTGGCTGCCCCTGCACCACTGATGAACTAATTGAGCCTCTGTCAATCATAGCCAATTAAGCAATTCCATGCAGAGTTGCTGGAAGCTGTTGAAGACTGGAGTTGTGGAGGGTGATAGGGGCACTTAGTGATCTAAAGAGGGCATGTTAATGTGAAAATTCAACATCATTCAATTCTCCTAACAAGTCTCGCAGCTATCAAACTGGGCAGGCTCCCCCACCCCCTGGCTGTATGGTTCTGGGACACATGATCCCAGGGGTGTATATTCTGTTACCCATTCACACAACAAGGTTCTTCTTGAAGTGTGTCAGTGAGGGGCTATGCTCAGTGTAGTTAGGAATGTAATGTACTGTCTCACAGTACATTTGTTATATGTTGTTATTTCAAGAGTACATGAAGCTCAGTGAGTATGGGGGCCTCCGCCCTTTGCTTAGCCTAGCTTACACATAGAAATCATCTAAATAGGAAATAGGCGGAAGCAACGTTAATGTAAACAGTGTAATGGTTACAGCATCTGCATAGTATCTGTGCATTCGAGGTTCCAATCCCGATAAAGGCAGGGATGTTTATCATGTTCAAAAGTATACCTTAACCACAGCTTGCATATATAGGTAGTAATCGTCTGTATCACAAACATTCGAGACACCCATAAAAACCCATGTGTGCTGGAGAGTACAGTCAACAGAGAATGTAATGTTATGTCAGCACATAGTAAGATGTTACTTCACTAACATGTATATAACCGGAGTAGTTAGTGGATGTGGCCATGTTTGCGCGCACAGGTTATACATTACAAAGTTTAACTGTGTTTAACCGCTGCTATAATGTCACACAAACACATTTAAACATGCTTACAACTGCTTAAATGAGCCTTATTCTGGAGTAAAAAAAAATTTGTAAAGCATCGCAGGTGTTGAACCCTGGACCATGCATACTATAGTAATGGGACTTACCACTAAGCCATCTGGGGTGTATACATGTTTCATGGTCCTGAGACTACACCTTACACCATATGCATTTCACTGTAATGATGACAAATGGGACAGTCACTTTGTGTACATATGTACAGTACATTGTAATGTACTGTAGTTCATGAACCAACACATTCCAGTCCACATATGTATTACTGTTACACATTAATACGAAATATATATATATATATATATATATATATATATATATATATATATATATATACATGTCATTGATGTCTGCACATAGATATATACATATATATATATATATATATATATATATATATATATATATATATAGATATGCACATTCCAGTCCACATATGTATTACTGTTACACATTAATACGATATATATATATATATATATATATATATATATATATATACGCATGTCATTGATGTCTGCACATAGATATATACATATATATATATATATATATATATATATATATATATATATATTATACAGTTACATCAATAGCCATATATATAAACATCTATGAACACACTTAGTGACACAGAAGCACTCCAAAGGAATTGGAGTGTACACAAAACACATGTAGTTCTGGTATTATAACAATTAATATTAACCTAATTCACCATAGAAGGGGTGGTTGTTGTGTATGTGAAGATTGGGGTGGGGGAGGAATGATGGGTAATGCAATCATGCATCAAGGAGGGCCTGGGTTGGATGTCCAATAAGTAAACTGGAGGGGCATACATGGAGTATGGGGACAATATAAAAAGGACACAAAGCAAGAAACTTATTCATAATACACCCTGTCATGTCACATTGCAACACCTAACTTCACAAATATATGAACATTAACATGCATCAGACATATGTACACCAACTGACTGTCGCATTTGTTTTCAGTATTGAGGAATGTCTGTAGTACAATGTATATTCTAAATACCATAACATTTGGACATATCTCAGATGCCTTAGTGGTTAAGTCAGTGACTGTGTTGTTCATGGTCCCGGGTTCAAGGGCTGTTAGGTTATTTTGAGGGCCGGAATAAGGGCTGTTGGATGCAGGTGGATTAAAGCACTCTTAAGCAGTTGTAAGTGGGTTTCCACGGGTTTGCGTGACGGTAAGTGGCGCTGTAACACGGTAAATGGAGAAGCGCCTCACAGGTTTAACCTTTGCTTAACATTGCGCAGACCACGGGCAAACCCGCTTACAGCCGCGTAAATGTGTGTTATTCACACTTACTCTACCAGTGCCTACTCTGAGAGGTAAAATAATAGCACCTTCCAGGAGTAGAATCCGCAACCATCTACTCCATCCTCAGAGTAACCTAACACTAAGCTACCTGGGATGTACCTATCCCAGTTGTGTATGCAGACAGGTTAAACACAAAAGGGAGGAATGTGTTGAAATAAGACAACCCACCATGTACCCAATTAAAGGTGTATGCTCATATATATATATATATATATATATATATATATAGAGAGGTATATATATATATATATATATATATATATATATATATATATATTTATATATATATATATATATATATATATAGAGAGAGAGAGAGAGAGATACATAGAGACATGTCGATATATACAGGTCTACATACATATGTAGATATATAGATAGGTTAAAAACATCTATGGAGGTACAGATAAACGTATGCAATAATATATATATATCCATATACACACACACACACATATATATATATATATATATATATATATATATATATATATATATATGAAACACACACACACACACACACACACACACACACACACATATATATATATATATATATATATATATATATATATATATATATATATATACACACACACACACACACACACACACACATACATACATGTCTGCAGACAGCATCCGAAGTGGTCAGAACTGAGTATAACATGGACCATAGCAATCACACATTATGCCCCCCCCAAACAATATGAACATAACATATGAAGAGTATATGGCAATACACTATTACAAATATGTTCTATGGACACAGTCACCAACACAACTGCAATGACTGCAAATATCCATGACAGAAATACACAGACAGCTTTCATTTTGCAAAACTTTATTACATTCCGATGTATTGCCAAAAGGATTCAAGGACTAACAGTACCTGCATGCTATACAGGAAGCATTTAATAGTGCCTTAATGAATCAGCCTGAAATTACCCTACTATTAGTCCACTAAGGGATAGGCGTTCACATAGGGAAAGAACACCCACACATATAAACATTGTATAAAAGGGGTTCCTACACACCTGCATGTGCTATGTATACCTACCAACATCTACCCCACAACCAAACTAATTATATCAATGCATACTGCCATACCATAACCAATTATTCAACTACTGTACAACATCTGCTGAAACCTTAACATACCTGGACACAGACACACTAACATGGCCCTATGTGAAATAGTTGCCATTATACAATTGAACAGCTGCTGATGTCACAGGGTTTGTATGAACTAATCCTGTTTTAAAGGGTTGAAAGGTTCGTACATCAGGAAGTGTTACCGAGTACTGATTATCAGCACAGTATGATACACAGTAACACCAAAATAAATATGTCGGGTAAGCACACTGTAAACCCCCTAACATTATATGCATAGCTATGCAGCCTTGAGCTGGTCAAACAACCTGGCCAGACTGAAACATATGCAGAAGTATTAGGTACAGACAAACCCTCCACAAGTAGCAATGTTCAGAAATATAACAGCGGTACTCAAATTTAGACCAAATCCTCTAGACATTACACACAATATATTACTGTTCGTCTCCATACAGCTGTTGCAATAGATTCCAAACAACACTTCCATGCTGTCTTTTTCATAAGGTAGGCAAAGGGACAACGCCCAAGTGGAGTACTCAATTATACTCCACTGTAGCCATGGTATTGGCTAAGGCAGTAGCAGCGCAGCTGATGTGCATGTAATTAGCTACTTAGGAACACCAATTGGTTATCGGGATAGCACGTTACTGATCTGTAACTATAAAAGGTTGCCTTGTCACACATTCAAACCATCTGTATCTACCTGTAGGACAGTACAAAACACTTGAAAGACGAAACAAAACTGAGTATTATACTAGTCAATAACACCTCAGATTACTAAGAAGGTATGTATAACATGTAGTATGTCTGTGTATGCAGTACCTGTACTGTAAGAATTACAGTGTAATCAATGCATATAGTGTAAATAGCTATCTTGTACCGATTTATTGTTGAACAGTAGTAATGCTTGTAGTATTCTATGTGTGTACTGCTGTAGGTCACACTGCAAACTCTGCATACACCACAACGGATGATATGGGCTTGGAGCCCACCATTTCGCTTCCAGCCACTGTCAGTGTCAGGATTGGTCCAACAAGTATGTGTTATAACAGGGGATAGTATATTTCGATATATTGTAAAGGTCGACATATGTATGGGTGTATAAGTAAGATGAACATGTTAAAGGTGGGCTTACCGTGTAAATATGGTGTGCACTGTGTGGGATATTGTGCCAATAACTGTGTAATGTACGGTATTCTAGGCAGATCTGTATTCTATTCTGCATAGCAGTTCCGTTATGTTATGCAAACAGTAGTTATGTCACTTGGCAATTACAATACCCAATAACAGGATACATATCATTTGTATTCATCTGACAGTTTAGCAGAATGATAGCAAAGATAATTGGAAGAGCCAGGTAACTATCCATGCACATAACACATGTAATATCCACCTCTCTAGTATCATTTGCAAGCAATAACAGCTGTGCATGTGTACATGTTATGCAAATGTGTAGTGACCCTTGTTACAGGGCTGGTCCTCTCTAGTATTGTTTGCAAGCAATAACAGCTGTGCATGTGTACATGTTATGCAAATGTGTAGTGACCCTTGTCACAGGGCTGGGCCAAATGGCTATGTGCACACCTATATAGAGTGGATATTGAGAGTACAGACACACTCAGTGAACTACCAGGTTTGTGTAGCCCAACCTCTCATTGCCATCCTAACAGCCACTTGCACATACTGTATGTAAGGTAGTGCACAGCACTGGTAATGAAACTGGTTGCATATCATCTTTAACTCCAGTGTAACATCTGCAGTAGGAGTGTAAGATGTAGGGGACAGCTGCCCATGTGTAATAGCCGCTTCATAGGTGATGACTCACACTCTCTGATTATATCTAGATCATCTTGATAGTGGCATCAGAGTCTATTGATACATGCCTCTGTTTGGAGAGTGGGTGTCTGTGCCTAACTGAGCTCATGGTCCTGGTGGATATGTAAGTATATACCCAGAGAAGGAAACAGACCTGTATGACACTTGCACATCTGTAATCAACTAACAGGATGTGATGTGCTCCTCAGAGGAGGATTGCTGCTAAAGGTAGCTACAATGTTTCTGTAATAGCCAGTGTTGTCAAATCCATAGCACAAATATTTACATGTGAGCATCACTGTCTAAAACATTTTCATAAGCAATAAGTAAACTAAATACAGTACTTGGTACTTGTAGTACTGAATGCTCATACAGGCATGTCCACTAGTCAGCTACTGGTGCCTACTAATGTTAGCTTTGTGTATGTGGCCATCCTGGGGGAATGTAATCTCTATGCCATGTACACTACCAAACCCACCTAACACCACACCCCACACATTGTTTGGGATGCAGCTACAGGGGTAAACTGCAAGGCAGCCCTGTCTACAGCCATGAATGGACTGGACAGTCATGAGATGTAGGGTAACACATGCAGCTCATCAACACAACCTACACATACCCTTACCAGAACACAGTAAGGACATCCACACACACTACCAGAAATCATACACATTCACAGATGCTTCTAAGTATCTGGCCAAACAAGTGACTCCCCAAGCAGGAAGAGACAGACACTGAAATACATAAACTGTATGACATAGTTTGCATAATTGTGCCACACATCAAAACAATTGACCGGAAACATGCCCAACAGTACTCATTTGTGAATGCAAACTCCAGCACTATGTTACACACCAACCTATACGAGGGCATACATACTGTCAGCTGCCTGTCTGCCATGATTGGCCACATACCCATACACTCAGACAACCATTTGAACTGTACACATGGCTCTGGCATATTCCATGTTGTTGTGCAGGACCTGTGATGCAGTAGCCTGGACTGCATGGAAACACATGTAGGAACTGTCAGGTCTTGTAGCCCATGCAGGTATGTCCCAAGGCCTGGGTAGCATTCTGCCATTGGCCAGAATGATACTGCAGTACAGGGACAGAGGGATTGTATTCCACAATTGTCTAGTGTAGTGGTGCAAGTCAAAGGGTATCCAGTATCTGTCTTCCTGGGATAACATGGTTGACAGACCATGATGCTTTGCCAGACAGGGCCTGCACCTGTCACCCCTGGGAATCTGGATACTGCCAAGGGCTCATGCTTCCCCTATAGTGCCTTCATCATGCACGGTTCAAGTGAAGTCCCCTGCTGTTACAGGGACAGCCAAGCAATAAACTGCAGGTCTCGCTACACAATGACACATGTCAGAAACACTATATGGACACACATATGTCAATCCCTAACATGGCGAACATATCTGTGCAGCGGCTGAGACATGTTTCAATGCTCCAGAGAGCACACCTGCATGACCATGTTATAACACATACCTCACCTCTTGCACATTATCCTTTATTGGAACACATGGGCTGCAGGTGTGTCCATATTCCTGAAGGATATGTAGACCCCCACGCTAGTTGCACTTGCATAACGTCAGATGCATTTTGCTGAGCAACTACCTTTGTGCCAAAGTGGAATTCAAATTGCACCTTGAGACAGATCCCCCACCAGGCCGTGGATTTCCCAACTGTCATAATGTGCTGCAATGGGGAAGGTTAGGTCTGAGACAGAACCATAATAATGGCTACTCTCAACTATTCCATTATGAACTGGGAAGATTCCTCATGTGCCAACACCTGAGCTCAATGCATGTTGGAGTCCATTGACCCCACTGACCTGGATCACAGTGGTCACACAAACAGGGCTAGCAGTATGCTACACATAGTTAGTCTCCAATGCCAATGTTATATTTCCTAAGAGCAGAGTGGTGACTGTCATGGCACCCATGCAGATGGACAATGCATGTGTAAATGCTGAATCCTACACAAATGAACCTTAAGCAGTCACATATGTGCGGTGATTGTGCCATTGAAACAGAACCAGGATGCAACCCAACACAAACAAGAAGGCAAACAGGTGGTACCATGCTTTAAACTGTACCACAGCAGATAGTAACTGTTGCAAGAGTGAATACACGTGAGTGTAGGTAATCCCTGGTCAGCCTCAGTAAGATGCAGATACACCATATAAAACCACACAAAGCTACTGTGAAACTAATCAGCCACATATTATGAGACCAAGCACAGAGCATTCTATAGTTGTGTCATTAAAAGTAATGGCAACGACAAGACCTGCCGTGCTGCACAGCACTATGGCATGGGAAGTACTGCACCTACAGAAATAGCACCCATTCATCCAGATAGGGTCTTGAAGAACCGAAACCCACTCCCACCTCCCCCAACAGGTACACTCAGTAATATATCAATGTACACTACAGGGCCCCTGTAATAATGACTATGCAGGTACAAGTTGCACTCTCTAAAGCCATACATACAGCTTTCATGGGACCTGTCAACATCCCAGGGTGTATCCTACACAAATGTAAGGACATTCAGCTATCCACATACACAACAGGTTCAATCATAGCTCCATGTCAGGCTGTGTACACACTGAATGGTGCACAACAACAGTTATCACACCCCACAAAGGGGGAGACACCGTTGATAATGGGAAATAGCGCACAACTACCCTGCTGAGTCTGGTCTGTAAGGCCATGAACCGTGATCAACGTATTTGATATACACGGTACAGATGTAGATGACAGTAAGGTTGATTCACACTGCATATCATGACCTTGCCAGGTCATAGGACACCATCACGCATACTGTGTTCTGGCTGCACTCAGTAAACTAGGTGTATATTCCTATGTCACAGGAGTGGTTGGCAACTGGACTGCTGGCAGAACCAACACTACAGAAGGTGTCTGACTAATACATGCACATCAAACCAGTGCCAGCCAAAGTAATACAGGGTTCAGTCCTGGTACTCCCCCTCTTTGTTATCTATACCACACAGACTAACACAGAAGGCATCAGCCAATTGATGTTTGCAAATGACTATAAACTAGGAGCAATAGTCAACTCAATGTGTGCTACGTACAACATACAGAAGGGCCTTAGTGTGTCAGATGTGTGGTGTGTGACATATGGCCACAATCTGGCAGCTACATATTGCATTGTCATCCCCTATGTTACAAACCCTGTACCCGTGAACTACAACCTAGGCAGCGGTCAACATAATGGCAACTGTGTGTATGGGATGCAGCTGGACAGTACTCTTTCCTTTGATAGTTACTTCACCACACCAGACAGGTAGACGTATGTGGCACCCCTAATCATGACAGGGTGCCATCCAGGAATATAGAGATAATTGCTGAGCCATACTCAACACCCATGTGTCCCATAATAGATCACATATTTCCTTTAAGGGTTATTGCGCATGTGTAGATGGCCCTCACTGCCGTTCCCAATCCCTAGCTGCACTATGTAGCATGCAGCCTACCCTGAATAAAGCCATGTCCAACCCAGAGGTGTTGGACATGCTACACTTAACACATCCTGACACCAAATAAACAAATACTTCATGGACATCCACCTTTCTAGTACAAGGATCACAACATGCCTGACAGATCTCTGTCCCATACACTTAACATACTCTTGCCATACTATGCATCCCTGTCCAGCGAAGATGCACATTGCCCCTCTCTGTGACATGGTGTGAAGACCGCATGCCAAATATATCAGTAACCCAGTGGAGCAGTTTTGTGGCACTGCTTGAACTGGCCACTGAAACACACCTGTCTGTTGCCTACAGCTACGTAACCTGTCTGCCTAGGCTCATAAATGGCCCAGGGCATATAGCCTACTAGATCACTATGACCATACATGCTATAGTTGATATCCAACCCTACAAATACCATCAGGCTAGCTATTGTCCCATGTGTTACACATGTGCAACACAGGCAATACATGGCAGCATACTACACAGCTGTACAGTGCCACATAGATGTACATGGCAAAACACATATATGCTTGCAAGTCTGCAAGGTCACAGGTCATGCCCCTAACAGCTATGTATGACTATATATGTGACATATACACAGCATTAAGGTCAATTGCATTAATGTGAACACATCCAGGCATGTACTGATAGGTAAAGACACCAGTACAGGCAAACAGATATGCCCACATCAAGACAACATCCACATGGTGTATGAGCAATGTCATCACATGACACACACAAATATGGCGATAACATCACATCACCAGTAAGTGTCAAATGTGTGTGACATATACATGTCAGTGGTGTTAGTGTCATGTAGATCTACAAAGACGTATTTGTAATCTTAATAAATGTGATACACATGTATGTTCAGCTGTACTTCTCTGTGAGTTACTGTGATCTGTCTCCATCATTATGTCTTCCAGTTATGCCATGTAGCAGACTGCTGGCATACAGTGCTTGGAGGATGAGGTCCTCATCCCATACCTCCTCGACAACCACACCACACTCTTTAGCCATGTGCCACAGGATGCACAGCAGCGGGATGCCCTGTGGGAGGAACTCGGCAGGAGGGTAAATGATGCTGGTGGTCACAATTGCACCTATCAGCAGGTGCCCTGCCACTGCACTGACCTCATAAGATGGGTGAAACAGTGTGCTAATGCAATCACCAGGGAACAAGGTGCAACAGGTGGGGGGCCACTCACCCAGCCCCCACTCACACGTACCGAGGAGCTACTGGCCGACCGGGGGACACCTGCAGACCTCCATCTACAAGCTTTTGCTGGTATTGTGGAGGTGGGTGTCTCTCAACCACCGGGCCTGGAGTTGCCTGGTAAGTCACTACTGCACATATAACACAACTATATTTCACATAGTTACATGTGTTACTGTACAATATGTAATGTAACATCATATGCAAGGAATGTATGCACACATGCCACATACTATAGTCAGCTACTCTATGTATGATCTGCTACGCTATGTATGCACAGATGTGCATACTCCATAGTATAGTGTATTGTACTGGCTTATGTGCTAACATGGACATTGCACCCTGTAGCTATCACACAGGTGTGGATAATGATCTTACTGCTATGACACTCCTGTTTAGGTACCTCTGGCATTTTTGCAGCGACAGCAGCCTGTGTCAGGTGAGATTGTTATTATTTACCAGGTTTGATAATATATGGAACATATTAATTGCATGCTATCTGCCATAACACATGTACACAGAATTTATGGTGGTCCTGTTAATGGACACTGGTCAGGCCTGGAATGCATCACAGTGTCTACCCATGTGAAACAATTGAAGACTATATGAAACACCTACATTAACCCTTCCAAACTGTCATTGCCAGATGTGTGGACAACAGTGAATACAATGGTGGAGGTGTGTTCCACTGTAGGGACATGTGCTACATATCAGCATTACACATGTTGGGAATACAAAACAGTACTATACAGAGAGCATATGTGTGCACACACTCTAAATGTGTTGGATCTGGAGTATGACCGGCCCACAGGATACACCATTGTGGAATATACCCTTGCTATGAATGTCACACAATGTCATGTGCTATCTGACATGTCCATGACATGTAGTGGGCTGACTGCAACACTGCTCAACTATCTTGCAAAACGTGTCTCACATACCACCCTTTGTCTGCATAACCCTGTCCTCAGTGGAGCATATGACATCTATGGGTGTATGTCATATGGGATAACACTGACATGTAAAATAGGATGGCCATTACAACCATTGGACAGAACATGTGTACACATGGCCATGGAGGACGGCCAGAGACATGAAGCAACACACACAGTAGAAGCAATGTACATATGTGTACACCCTGTTGTACATTGGCTTGACACAATACAACTATGTCCTTTGTGCAATGGTGATATTACAGATGTGAAACACCAAACATTATACAGGCCTGTGCACAGCTTGTGTATGCATAACATGAAACCAACACATAACATGTCTTGAACATCTTGAGTGTGTCATGACATGGAAGCATTCACCTATACAGTAGCCATATGCATACATGTGTTGCACAACATACACATACAACCACATCAGGCCACAGATACGATACAGTATAGTCATCTTGCTGGTGTCAGACATCACTGTCATGCCTGATCCTCATGTGTGTGAGGTACACAGATGGCATGTGGGACATAGAATACTGCTAAGTTAGCCATGTGTGGGCATAGTTGCCTGGCATCAGTAATATGGTTGCAGATGTGCAGGGGTGTCATCTGTATACCCTTCTGTGACCTGTGTCACACATTCCACATTAGGATTTAGTGTGTATACACCTCAGTGATGTGGGCCACATTCCACATTAGATATGTATTGTATGTGAACACAGTCATGGCTATGAACTTTCAGTAGCTCACACTGTATAGCACTTGTGACGCCACATGATGCCCTGCAATGGCTATGCACATCAGCTCAATGTGCAGTATGTCCCTGCATATTTGTAGGGTGACAGACAACATTGCATTAGCTGAAGGCCCATGTTAGTATAACACGTCCCTGCATTGGGACACCATTACCGTACTGTAGATTGGAATGGACACCATTGTGTTACACATGTATGCATGTCATTCAACACGTCAGCAGATGACATGTCATACTACATGTGATTGGCAAGGTCATACTCCACACAGCAGGTGGTGTACTGTAAACCTGTGCTGGTCTGTGGCACCATTGCAAAGTAGGGACAGCCATGTCAAACGTGTGTATAGCCATACGCTCAATGTCTAGACTCAGCTCAGTGGTAGGCGGAATAATGTTGAAGAGACATGCACTGCTTTGGGGGAGATATGTAAGCTAGGGCTCAGGCAAACATAGTATGCAGTTGACATACCCTACTGCTCATGTCCTCACACATAGGGGCAGTAGCCAACACAAAGCATCGGTGGCAGATGTACAAAGGTCAGTGATGGTCTGTTAACATGTGGTGTATGTTGCACAGACCATGGCAGTGCGGTGCAGTGGTGCAAAGTGCATGCATTGTGTTGCAGGTATGGGGCATAGGCTACTAACACAAATGGTGCAATACAGGTATGTATGCTAACCACCACTATAATTGTGTAAGGTGCATGCCGCCTGCTATAACACATGCATGCTGTTGTGTGCAACTCAGGGATGTCTGATAACTACCACTATAATTGCCTAAGCTGAAACTATGATTGTCTAAGCTGAATGCAATCTGCCATATCACCTGCATGTAGTGTGTGTGTGTGTGTGTGTGTGTGTGTGTGTGTGTGTGTGTGTGTGTGTGTGTGTGTGTGTGTGTGTGTGTGTGTGTGTGTGTGTGTGTGTGTGTGTGTGTGTGTGTGTGTGTGTGTGTGTGTGGTATAACTTGTAATGTACAGTTCTTGTCTTCCCCTCACAGGTGTTGATGTAGGTGCGTTGCCCTCCTGCAGTCCACCTGATGTTAGTGTCCCCACAGACTCTAGCAGTGATGATGATAGTATGATTGAGGCACAGGCAGGGTTGTCAGGGGCTGAATCTGTGCCATTGGTTTCCATTCCACCTGTCTCCTCCTCATCCTCGCACACAGTTCCCCTGCCTACACATACCACATCACCACTGGCCATAGAGGAAGGACAGCTTGCGGGTGGTAGCATGGAACAGGGAAGTGTGGAGACTATGGAAGGTGTGCCTGCACACCATGATCCCAGTCAACTGACTGGTGATGCCCCACACAGGTATGTACCCAGCGCTGCCCGTATGAGGACCACTGGCCAACATGCCCCTGCAGGACAAAGCACATTGGCTGGAGTCACCAGACACATGTTTTGGGTTGTAATGGAGGCACAGGCACGTGCTGAATAGCACAACAGAGACAGTCTGAGGCATCAGTGGGCTGTTGTCTGTTCATTAACTGACAACATCCAGGCACTTGCAAATGCTCACCATCATCTTGCAGATGTTTTGGATAGATGATTGGGTGACATGGTGGGAATCCTTGACCATGGCATGTTCATCCTTGAGCATGGAATGTCTGTGATGGAACATCTGGTGGGAGTGAGGCATCGGGCACATGGACGTAGGTCAGCTACATCACCTGTTGAAGGTCTGTGTGAACATGCTACTGCACATGCCCACTCCCATAGTGGCAGTAGCAGCAGCAGTGCAGCTGGTGCTATGCAGTCCACACCAGGACACAGCAGGCCATGTGCACTTGGTCCTGGATGTTCCCAACAGGAACACAATTCCAGTGGACATATGTCATCAGACAATACCCAATCTGGACCTCTGCCTAGTAGTGCCCGTGCAACCCCTGACAGGTGCAGGTCACGTGGCCATGGCCGGACACTGTGAATTGTGAAACCTGCCTTGTACAGTCTGCAGCTGTCAATAATACCCCTGTGTAGGCCAACCACATGCCAGACCTGTGTGCATGCATATACACACACACTGAAAACAAATGTAGGGCACCTCAACACACACACATAACATCTACATACACCCAGTGATATCAAAGACCCTGACACACACACATGATGTCATCCAATGGCACATCCTAGGCTTCTGGCGAACATTATCACCCTGTGCATATGATGATGCCTGTGCCACATCCTTGTCATCCACATTATCAGTGCAGGGACATGCTCATATGGTCTGATGCACAGGGTAAACATACTAGGTAGACAATTGTAAATTAATATTGTTGAGTAGTGCTGACAGGCAGCAGACATACCATGTATTATGGTTTTAGAATGCATTTTGTACGTTTGACAGTATGTATCATGTTTAACAACACTAACAGAATGTTGATCTTGACGTTCTGCCTTCCTCTTTCAGGTGTAGTTGCATGTGTCGGGGGATGTCGGTGTCTGGGGTTAGTGTCCCATATGTACATGTTGACTACCCACAGGTCAGTATGACAATACCTGCATGCACTTTGTAGCGTCCACATCACAGTTATATTCTCCCATGTTTCAATTATGTTTACTGTTCTAATGATCAAAGAGCATGATAGCTGTGTAGTAAGCTACTGTGTTCAGAGCCGTCGCATCCATAGTGGGTGACATCACAGGTATAGTTACCTGGAGCACGGGGGAGGTAAAAGAGTGGTATGCCGGATGACAAGGGTAAAGGCCAGTGGAAATAGTGGCTTCTCATTGGGAAGCAGTAATATCCACTGCCATGACAGCATGCAAACACAGACACACTTAAACATTCACAGACACAGTAACACACACTCTGACACACACACACATACACACACACACACACACAGTTGCCAGTGTTCGGATGAGAACCCCTGCCTATGTGCATATCATCTTTATAGTACTATGCAATTACAAGATGCGCCACAGAGATTACACATATACAGGTAGTTGGAATAGCCTAAGATCGAGGACATCGACAGGGATACTACAGTGCAGTGAGTGCATGTGGGGAGGGGGGTCCATTAGTAGGCTATGTAACAACAGGTCACACCCCAGGGTGTACATGTTAACAGGCGGTTAGAATGCCCGTGTATGATTGATGATATCAACAGGGATGCTAGATTGCATTGAGTGGATGGGGGGAGGGGGCATTAACATTTCACTATGGTAAAATACAGCCTCACTCCAGGGACCGGACAGCCATACACACACACACACACACACACACACACACACACACACACACACACACACACACACACACACACTGTGGCATTCACAAAGAAGTACACCTATGTCATACACATACAGATACTTTACATGTGTGAGGTTCAACCACCTGCCTATGCCTTTCTTTATACACTTCACTGTGTACTGCTGTCAACAACAGTGTTCAGGAGAGTGATAACATGTGGGATGTATTCCCAACCATGCGTGACATATATGGACACACACACCCACACATGCCAGTACTGTGAATCAAACACCTGCCTATCTCATGATAGGCATTACAGATGTACAGCACTACCATATTCGGTACAAAACTTACTGACACTTTTCTTTGCCAACTGTACTGATATATGCACAATATATGCACAGGTGAGGTATTATTGTTACAGGTGTCATGAGGTTTGCCTTCAGTGTCACCCATACAGCATTCTACATTGTCTGTCTTCCACTTCAATTAACAAAACCTGACCTTAGCAGTTACACAGGTTATTGTAGGACTGGTTGTAACACACCAGTGAGCTGTCCTCAGTAATCATTTATCTGCAAAGAAGCCCCACCACTTAGTAGTCATGTCCAAACATCTGTCCATACCTGATGTACGGCTTACTGTATGTACAGCATATCACCATATACAGTTGGCAATGCTGAGGCTGTATTGCAACAGCATGATGTACTAAGTCACCTTCAGACATCAGACACTGCACACACATGGAATCTACACAAACATCAATACATGTACACATATGCGGTCTACATCAGTAAGTGCACTAGCAAGTCAAGAGGATACATTCCACACCTTCCCCACGACATGTGTGAAACATAGCCGAGCATTACACCATAATGGATGTTGTATTCATGTACTGGTAGGACACCACCACCTTCACCGAGTAGCCAAGTGTACATATATGACAACAGCACATATCAGCAAGACACATACAGCATTAGTCCATGTCATGCTCCTACAAACTGTTACTTGACAGTGCCATGGTGAAGCCACTACCACTGTTATGGCCTACATGTCTTGATCTGAGGTATATGGTGGTAGTGCAATTGTGCACTACAGAGCCTTCAGCCAGGTGTTCCTCACTGCACAGATGTCAGTATTCCCCATTGTAGGTTCTACATTGAGCAAATGGCTTACTAAAGCCACACATCTAGCACTGGTTAGCATAAGCATCCAATGCAATTGTCTTGTAGGTGTCAGGGTGTAACTTCTGTGTGTAGGACATTTGCCTTGGAATGCAGCTATATGGGTAAGTACGACCTATGTATTATCCACACACACGTGAAACATGGATGCATGTGCTCTGTGTTGAAGGCATGTCATTCCGTCATGACAGCCCGGAATGACAGACACTGGACAACCTCATAATAACAGCAGGACATTGGCTCATTGTTTTGGTCTAACAGTTGCCACTTGCACCATGACATCACTGCGAGTGGCAGTAATGTGCTTGGTAGCAAATGCCTCATGTAAGGTGACGGACAGCAGCAGAGATTGTGTATATGACCAATGTGAGATATACTTAGGGTAGCAGTCCTGCTAATAATGACAACTACTAACACAGCCGGGAGAGGTCATCCTGACACCTGCACCTCAGTACCATTACACAATGTGGCTCACACATTATGCTGACACATGCCACTGTTCCACGTATAATGCCACTGTCCACTTCCTGCTATCAATGTATGCATTTCAGTGCAGCAAGGTGTGTGACACATGCTGTAGGTAGCATCCACCTGTGTGACCCAGGTAACCTATTGTCTGTCACATCTACACATGCATGAATGTGTATACTTATATATATGTCAGTACTTCATGTACATGTATGCATGTGTATCACACAGCACAGACACAGATATATCATTTACGGGCCACATACAGGTATCAGGTAGTAAACCAGTATGATGTGCATATATACTGACAGGTAAGATGTACATAGCTGTAAACCTGTGTGTTTACAATAGGAGTCCATTACAACATGTTCTGTACATGTAAGTGTATGATCATGCACATTGTGGTCTTCTGTGGTTAGAATCGGAGTGCATCCCAAACAGCCCTGTGCTGCTAAGTGTATGAGTGTACCCACTGCCACCTTGTGTAATTTGAGTCAGTGCATCCAACAAGCCCTGTGTTACTAAGTGTATGAGCATGCCCAGTATAACCTTGTGTAGTTGTAGTCATAGTGCATCTCAAACGGCCCTGTGCTACTAAGTGTATGAGCATGCCCACTCTAACCCTGTATAGTGATAGTAGTTGTCCATTCCACAGATGGCCATACTCCAGTTCAGGTTCCTGTTGTGCTACAACTATACCTCTCAGGCCTACCTGCAGATGATGTATCTTGTTTGTGTACACAGGTTGTAATGGACACCTACTTTAAACACACAGGTTTACAGCTATTTACTTCATGACTGTCAGTCTCCCTGTTGTTGTCCTCAATCTTAGAAGGGCAGTCTGACTGCCTTGGAATGTGTAATCTCTGTGGCATGTCACGTAACTGCATAGTACTATAATAGTAATCTGTAGATAGGCAGGTGTTCTGATCCCACTACTGGCAACTGTGTGCGTGTGTTTGTGTGTGTCAACAAATGCCTGAGTGTGTGTGTCAGCAAATGGCTGAGTGTGGTTGTGGGTGTGTATTTGTGTCTGCATCTTGTCATGACAGTGAGTTTTGCTGCATTCCAAAGTGATACCTCCTGTTGCACTGGCCTTTATCCTTGTCAACTGCTAAACCTCTCTCTTCCCCCCTCCAAACTGCAAGTAATCGGTCCTGTGATGTCACCCAGCTCAGAAGTGGAATCAGTAAGTGTAATTGTATCTGTTCTGTGGCACATACCCCAACTGCATACCACTGTACTAGTTACCTTTACATAGGCAAGACGTGTATGCACAATACTGGCAATTGTGTGCGTGTTTGTGTGTGTGAGACTACCCTGTAGCCAGGCATACACATGTGCAATGTCTTTTAGCACACCATGGTAGCCATCTATGGTGACTGGTGTCTACAAACTATTACATAGTTAGGAATGGTAAAGAATACACAGTCAAGCATGACTACAGTCGGGTATGTTATTTTCCTGTGTCACTATCGAGCAGTGACACAGAAGTGGTCACTGGGGTGTAAGTCCATACCCATCATTCGCCCACCCTAACTCCACAATCCCCGGGGTAGATAACATTAGCCATCATTCCCCACCCCAGACTTCACATACACAACAACCATCCCTTCTCTTGTGAACTGCTTAAGATGTAAATGTTATAACACAAGGGATGCCTCTGTTTTGTGTACCCGTCAGTTCCTTTGGAACCCTTCTGTGTCAAAGAGTGTTCAGACGTGTGTGTGTGTATATTTATATATATATATATATATATATATATATATATATATATAGCTATATCTGTGTCTGTGTATATGCATATATATATATATATATATATATGTGTGTACACATCCCGTAAGTGCATATATATATATATATATATATATATATATATATATATATATATATATATTTATATTTATATATATATATATATATATATATATATATATATATAGTTATGACAATTGTACAGATGTAGACTTGTCTTTGTTGTTTCACAGAGTACAGTACATTCAAGGGTACTGTACATATGTATACAAAGTGACTGTCCCATTTGTTTTCAGTACTGTGGAATACCTGTAGTAAGATGTGCATTATAGACTCCATGCGACATGTATACAACCCAGATGGCTTAGTGATACTTCCAATGAGGTCAGTGTGTATGGTTCAGGGTTCAGGACCTGTAATCCTTGTTGGTACTGTCAGTTAGCACTACATAAGCTAGTTGTATGCAGGTGTAAATGTGTTTTTGTGACAGTAAGCAGCGGGTACACACAGGTAACAGACATGTACAACTCGCAGTACACTTGAAATGCCCTTTCTGGCAATCCTGCTGATGTCACCCACATACGAATACACCTCTTGGACTACTGCAACCCAGTAATCTCCATGTCACATGCTGTAACTGCGTAATACTGTAGTGTGCTAAACTAGTTTGGTAGGGGTTCTATTTCAAGAGAGGCCAACTGTGTGTGTCTCTATCTGCCTGAAAAAGAAACAATGCTTTTTAGAGTATTCATTCTTTACAATTCACATACCCACCTTTGGCAATCCTGCTGATGTCACCCACCTAGAATTACAACTCTGGTACTACTGTATCCCAGTATTGTCTGTAGTGCATGCTGTAACTATGTATTGCTGTAGTGTGATAAACTAGTGAGGTAGGGGTTCTATTCCAAGAAAGGCTGACTGTGTGTCTCTGTCTGCCTGAGAAAGGAACAATGCTTTTTTAGAGTATGCACACTCTTTACAATTCACATATCCACCTTTGGCAATCCTGCTGATGTCACCCACCTAGAATTACACCTCTGGTACTACTCTGACTCCATGTTCTCCATAGCGTGTGCTGTAACTGTGTATTGCTATAGTGTGATAAACTAGTTAGGTAAGGGTTCTATTCCAATCGAGGCTGACTGTGTGTGTCTCTGTCTGCTTGAGAAAGGAACAATGCTTTTTAGAATATGCACACTCTTTACAATTCACATATCCACCTTTGGCAATCCTGCTGTTGACACCCACCTAGTAATACACCTCTGGGATGTTTATAACCCGTTAATCTCTGTAGTGCATGCTATAACTGCATAATGCTGTAGTGTGATACACTAGTTAGGTGGGGGTTCTATTACAAGACATGGCATTTGTGTGTGTTTGACAATCAGAGCTTGTGTGGAGATGGCTTTGAGTGTCTAACCACTGGACATGTTGGGGAGCGTTTTTTGTAGTTTTCTTATATGGTGTCCGTATTATATGTCACAATGTCCACCTCATGAGGAGTACAGATGTCAGTCAGCCAAGGGACTGTGTTGGCAAGCCATACCCCTACATCTGGCAAAAGGCCTGATGAACAAAGTATGCAACCCTACTATTACCCGGAATACATTCTGAACCCATGTGTCATACACAAACACACTAGCTTAGAATATCCCGCTATGTTGCTAGTACCCTGCACATTGATGACAGATAATAGGCATGGTGTGATTGCAGTGGGCTGCATAGGGCATGGCACTCTGTACAGCAGTATAATAGGCACATAATTGCAGACAATGTACCTTCACTATGTTCCTCACTGGATGCCTGCAACATATGTGGTGCCATCAAATGTGATCCACAGAGGCCATACAATGCCTTACACATGTGCCCTGTATGGATCGATGCCACTGACACCAAGGAATAACTGTATCATGCTATCAATGCAGGTGCAGGGTCAACCTGCTGTCTATAAGTAGGTCCTGCCACACCAGGCCAGTATTGGCATATCTGAGGATAACAGTCTGTGTACACAACATGTGCCAGCCAAACCAGGTTTTCTTGTATATGTCACTGTACATTATTGTGGGACGTGCACATCCCAGGCAATGTCCATGTCAAGGACTATCAAACACAGACATGGCATGCATTGCAAAGCTATGGCCATACACAATGGTAACCAGGATGTCAGGACAGTTCATGCAATACCCATCTGTGTGGGACATTGCAGACACTACACCCCTGTACCACACTGCACACCATTGTCAGGTGGCGTGATGCCAAGGATTACCCCTCACCCTGCCTTGTATAGCCATCTTGCACAGCCAACCACTACACACCCATGAAAAAATGCACACATGCATGTCAGTACTGGCACCTTGTGTCTGCGTGTGGGGTATGATGCTCCCAACTACAGTCACACCCAGTATAACTCCCATTGGCATACCGACTGATGTTAAACACGTTCACATGCCCTAGCCCATAGAACCTCCAGATATCCCCTGTGGTGCATGTAGTACCTGAGCATTACTGCAGTGTGGCAAACTAAGTAGTTAGGAAGTGTATTTGTGGGCCTGGCAAAGTGTGTCAGTGTGAGTCCATTACAGAGTGTGGTTGTGTTGACAATGATATCCGTTCATGTGGACAGCCATATGTGCTACACCTAATGTATGTCTACTATATCTCTGTTGCAGATGTTGCTTACCAGCACACATATATGTTCTTACCGCATACCAACATGTCAGCTTTGTGGCACACGGAGTACCTGCATGCACTTGCAATAGTAATGACTAGTCAGTCAGGGGTTTGAACCCCTGTACTGGTAGATGTGTGACAAGCGATGCTTAGGTTTTAGTCTCCAAGCCCTTCTTTGATGTACTTTGCCTCTGTCTGTCTCTCCCACACACTCTCCAGTGGATGTGGAGTTGTACACCTGCTCAGCAGCAGCTTGTGTTTTGTCCGTGATGGGCATGATCAGGTGATGGCCTCTGCACCTATTGTAGTCCTCCTCTAGATGACTGCATGTGGAACAGCTGTGATGTTGTTCCCATAGCCAATCATATGGAAACACAGTACAATATCTAGGAATATCATGTTGGTGTTTGCCCATGACAGTCGCTGTGAGTGGGACCTGGATCTGGTGTTTGGTAAATGGCATCACAGATGATATCTGGATGTTCCTCAAACAACATACACAGTGGGAAATAGCCTAAAGACAGGAGGGTGATGTGCCAGACATGACTATAGCATGTAAGTGTAGCTATGCTTCATTGAGAATACAGCCTGTTTAACACGTTGTGTGTGGTAATGGCTATTCTGCATGTTTTAACACTGACAAGACAGTGCTCTGTTTGTGAGAGACCCCCATATGTAGGGCCATCTGTGGACAGGGCAGGGTGTGGAATCATGTTTCCTGTGTTACTCACGGAATGCACATTGTGAACTGCAGGAGCATAGTGTGAGGATTGCAGTTAGTACATGGTGATAGTGATGGGTTAGTGCCATCGCATCCCTGATTGGACATATGTCACATGAAACAGTGGTATGACAGACACTGTCTGGAGTTCTCAGTGACATGCTAATAATGACCTACTGTTCATAGCTGCAGTCACAAGTCTTCTACACTTTGTACAGATGTCATGCAGTATATATGCATGTGATGTGCTCCCTCTGCAAATGTATACCATCTGTTGTGTGAGGTTGAAGGTCATATCTATGCATGCTGTTATAATTAATCCTGAATGCTGTTGACTAATACTAAGCCATATCTGCGTTTAAACTGCAACACCATAGGCTGTATGGGTTTTGAGGTCCCGGCAGAACCTCCTGTCCCACTTCAGCTGGCCATGGCACCAGGCACCAGCACATCTGGGGCCCAGCCTTGGACCTCCACCTCTGTTGGCTCTGCAGCACTTTCTGGTGGAACTGCCACTGAGGATGGGGCCTGTCTCCCCTGGGAGCAGGCCCAGACAGGAACATGTCTGCTGTCGTACAGTCCCGGACATGGTGCGTAGAGGGCTCAATAAGGGGTTTCAAGGCCAGTTACGTCAGCTCGAGGGCAGAGTGTCACATTTATAGGGTGAGCCTGCCTCTCCTAGACAGCCCCCAGCACTGCCACCTTTGTGGCTGTTTTGGTGCAGTGGTGGCTGCCCATGGCTGGGGACCTCCATCCCACTGTTTCCATCGGGGGGTTCATGGGCTTGTGACTGCCGAACACCCCCTCCCCGTCCAAGGTGTATCCCCCCACGTGTCATATACCGACCCTGTATGCTGTCTTGTCTGTCATCCTACCAACCTGTCCTCCACGAGTATACCTACTCTCCTTCCCCCACATCCCACTCTCATCCTACGGAAACAAAAGGCCAATCGGTTCCTAGAACAACATTTGCCCCATACATAGCTGTCCATTTCACACACGTGTCCACTGGACACATGTAACCTTTTTAATATGCATCACAACATACTCCAGTTGTCCTCACCCTGTCTCTCAGGCACACGATCCTGGTATGCACATGACTCCTAAAGGTTCCAGGTACACATGATGCAGACGACCCCACTGTACACACAACACTACCGGTCCCTCTATGGTTACCCCATTTACCTTTTTCATGATGCTGATATCGCATACAGCACCTTGCAAGAGTACTGTTCTAACATAATGATTGGACTGGAACTGTTGTGTTAATGTAAATAAAATGCACAGAGTGATGTATTTGGCCAATGTACAAATGTTTGCGTGTATAAATGACACATGTCTGTCTGAGGGGTCTTGATATTACATAGGACAACATCAGTACATAATACAGGCGTTGCTGGTGTTTCCTTTTTCATTCCTTTGTAATGCTTTGTTGTCACATGGGATGTTCTTGATATATCTATAGATATATATATATATATATATATATATATATATATATATATATATATATATATGTATGTATCTATATCTGGACATAAACACACACACATACATCTACATGATGGAATACATTTCCTATACTGTTGAATGAATGGGCTGGATGATATGTTTGTGATAACATCCTATGTCTGTATATCTGCCATGGCTTAGTGGTAAATCACAATAGCTGTGTCTGCAGGGTCCTGGATCCGGGCCTTGCAGAGGCCATTTATTTTGTTGCTGGGCAGAACAAGGCTGTTGGATACGGAGGGAATAAGGCACATTAAAGCAGTTGAGAGCGGGTGTGCGTGGGTTTGCGTGGAGCTAAGCAATGCTAACCTCCGGTTACAGTTTCATGCACTCAGTTAGCCTCTACATTGCTTCACTAGTGTAATACTCGCATACTGGCAGCCAAACAGGCTTACACCTGCTTGCTCTTGTACTTGCAACTGCACTGCATTTGGTGTTTACATCTGACACTTACACCCCTGGGTGGGAGTGAGGACTACAATATTACCTTGTGATGCCTATTACATCAGATTACATGCCTACAGTAATGGGAATGGCTGTCCATTAGGCGAAAGCATGTCGTTTGACTGTACGGGATCTGCAGACTGCCCAGAGTTTGATCCATATTATTGGTGTGCTCCTGTTACAATCTGCACCTGTCTGGCTAATACATCGGAACTGACACTTTTCAATGCAAACAAGTAATTGGGTTTTGGAACCCACATCCTTCAGCTGAGTCATGCTACTGCATACCTAATATTCTATCATCTTTCTAAGGTTGTCAGTGGAATATGTGCTTTCTGTCCCTATCAGACCTCTCATACGATTGGGGAAAACTACCAACTGAATCAGGGACACGTCATAACAGCATCAGGGACACATTTAAATTATTGGTGCTATTAACCTCACACATTGACAGACTCAGAGCATATGAATTAATACACATTTTCTGAGGTAAATGATGTTTATAACCCTTAATTGTTGTCATTATTTAGTATGTGTAATTCACCACCTTTCCTTCAAATGTCACTAGTTTTAGGAGGGATTAAGTGGGACAGAGTTAGAAAGTGAGTCAAAATCAGGGACATCCCTGGAAATCGGGGACAGTTCTGAGGTATGGTCCCTATTTGTTCCCCCAATGGTTTATGTCCTGTCCAGTGGATTTGCTCTTAGGGGTTGAGAGGTATGGGCGTCAGCTATGCCCATTTCGGGATATTACTTACATCCTCGGGGCAGTCCTAATATGACTTCTCCAACCAACACCTGCACACCTAGTCCCATAATTGCATACTC
>NC_056739.1:479668037-479740537 GCF_019279795.1 Protopterus annectens
AGCTGGTAATATGGTTAAGGCCAGGTGGTGGGGAACAAAGAATCAATAAAGCAAGGAAGGGACTTGGTCAGGAAGGATCAAAATAATTAAAAAAAACAACAACATAATTAATTTTAATTACATGCTTCTGCAACATCTTTATACCAAAGTTTCAAGACATTTATAATACTTATTCTCTCTCAGAGAAAGAGACAGTATTTAACATTTTGCAAATTTGTTACCCTGTTTAAAAAACAAAAAAAGATAAACTTCTCAGTTCTACTCAAAAGGTGATTCTGCACATCAAATGTAAAATTACATTTGAAGTAGAAAAGCCTGGACAAAATAAGAGAAAACTGCTATCTTTAGGAGATTTTTTTCTAAAAAGCATCATATGATTATAAGTTGAGGTCAAATACTGCAAACTGCCAAAATAGAGTTCTTGTATTAAACTGTCCTCATGGACTAATTTTATAAATATGAAATAAGAATGTATATTTTACACTTCCTGCCTTATCAGTAACTATGACTATTAACAGGCATTTGCCTTTTTGAGACAGTTTTGTATGACATTATTATATTTTTTCATCAAGCACTATATTTCAGAAAATATTTTTAAGAAAATTGAATAAAATAAGTGTCCCCTCCCATGCACATACCACACCTCCAATGTACACATTACATGTCTTTCTAAGGCAATAAACTCCTCAGCCCACCATACTGGGTGTCAAAAAATAAATGTACCATTTTATATGCTGCACACAAAACTATCCAATTACAACCCTAAAAACTAGCAGAGCTTTATTAAAATAACACTATATTAAAATAAGGGTGTGGATCATAGTTAAACTGTCAGTGTCCAGAGAACTAATAAAACGTAGATTCTACTGTCCCCATGTTTGGCTCACGTATATCTCATTAACTGAAACAAAAAGTCCAGAAACGCTAAGAAGAGTGAAAGAAGGTGACTATTTAGTCTGCTCTGTAGCAACAAACATCAGTGGGTTTAGATTCGTTTGCCTATACCAAACAACAAAGAGCATTTGGAGAGGTAAAGTGTTACAGAAAGAAATACTCCATGTAGCTAACCACATGAAGGGATACATTTCAGCACCTGTACTATTACCCATCCTCTTACCTTCCTTCCCATCCACTGATGAGCATAAAAGCACTTTCTGCAGTCCACCTATTTGCCATCTTCTCTGTAATGTAGTCCCTTTCCAGACCAGCTGTGAATCTGCCACCCTCCCATGTCCAGTAACACGTTATTTACTTAATAACATTGTGCTGTATTCCCCATTTTCAGTATTTTAAAAGTTGCATCTTTTTGCCCTCAGCCTTCACTTTTCTCTTTGCTATTGATATTCTGGGCTTTCATGTCTCTTTTCATAACTCAGAACCATATTCCAGCTTATCGGCTTAATGCTCCTCCACTGAACCCCTAACACTAGCCTGATGTCCACAGAGTTTGGCCTTAGTCTTGTTTTACATGCTCTGCACCAAGTCTGGGTGTTCAAAGAGCAGAATGCAGAGGTTACATCTGCTTCTTTAGTCACTGCAATCTGGAGAAGTAGAAAACTACTGCATAACAGCAGACAAAGGAACAGTGGTACACACTGGGACATGGATATTTTTAGTATAGTTCTCACAGGAAGTAAATATGCAGCAAAAAATTAAAGTAGTAGATCAAAACCAGGAAACAGTGGAAAAATAAAGACTTGGGACTTATCTCCCGTGTTCCTGACTAGATAAAGTATACTTCATCTAGATAGGCAAAACGGAGACACATTATTCCTTTTCAGATCTGCAGACATACAATTACTTAACGGAAAGAGCCAAAATGTCTATCAAACCTGCTAAAAATTAAATATATTTTATACAGTTGCTATCTCCTTTGTAATACCACTCAGATCTCTGCTAACACACAAAGAAACCATGAGCTATGTTATAGCCCATTATCCCTGTCCAGCAGCCATTTCATAGCACCATCCTAGTTTCTCTTGGAGCAGTGAGCAGTACTCTATAGCTTTACATTTAATCTTCCTTCTTCATGACATGTCCTCATCTGATATACCAGAGATGTATGTTGTCATACACATCATCCTTAGGACATACTTTATATTCCATAAACTCTGAGATGAAGGGATATGAATAATGCCTCTGCTGTTAGCAGAAAATGATTCCATGTCCACTAACCTCTTCTATCACTCTACACAACAGATAAGGTGCATTTTTTCTTTTACTAGGAGTGCAACCCCACATACCATAAAAATGGCATTATGCTTGCAACATATATTCTTCAATAACATTAAGGTTTCTTTCTTCATAGCTTTTCTAGTAATGCTATTCAGATGTCTTTGTTGTCTAGAATGTGGGCAAGAGATATCTCATTTTATTTTTCCAGTATTTTAGTCACATTTATTAATTGTTGTGATGTGATTTCAGCTTATTGATAATTACTGTTTCTGATCCTCTCAGTCTTCACTGGCGCATAAAGTATCCCTGATGGTTTTAAATCTGCTGTTACATACCATGTTATCATATTGAGATCAGTCTGTAAGAAAAAAAGGTTCTATTTAACTTTCTGAACATCGTAAGAAGTGCTGTAAATTAAACTACCAACTCCTAAGTGATACATCGGCAAGCTTCAAATCTCCAGCAAACCAAGTTAACTCCTCTGAATACATGGAAACATACACCACCACATTATACCAGTATGCAAAGGAACAAATGCAGGGCAAACCCCAGAAACAAACCCACATGTTGGGACCATAATAGGAATAAAAGGAGTAGCATTTTGACCAAAAGTAAGAAGACCAATTTTCAGAATGATAGTGCCTTCATCAATGAAATAAGAAAAAAATTCAGGAGTTTAACAAAACCCACCAAAGTGATGTCTGAGTCTAAGATAGCCACCCAAGCCAAAGGCAATCACAAGGTCTTTTTTTGTTATGTTTATAATCTCAGGAGCACAATGCAGCAATGCTCTGAGCTGATTGTGAACAATGTTACCAACATTGAGGCTGAAGATATAGTGAGCCTACTGGCAGATAAATTTTGCTATAATTTTACCCCTTCAGTCCTTCCTACCTCTATCTGTCCCACAAGACACAATACAAGTCCAAAAAGAGCTATCAAAAGCTAGAAATACTAGATTGATGGGTCCTGATCATATCCCTGGATACATTTTAAATAGCAAAGTCTGATTTAGTCAGCTCACTAATAACACTGTTCAACCTCAGACCCCATACTTTGTACCAAGTGAATGGATAACAGCTACAGTCATTCCCCTGCATAAGGGAGGACTTTCCACATACTCAGGCATTTGACCAGCTCCATATGCAAAGCCATGGGAAGACTTATCATTTAACTATTCAGTCAGGACACAGGGAACCTCCAAACATTGGACCCATCTCATTTTGGATTCCTAAAGAGCAGGTCATGTTTATTCATCTTGGTGGACCTTTTTGAAAAGGTAAAAAGGTACACATCACATACTTCAACTTTGTCAAAGCTTTTCACACCATCCTCCATTCAGGCATAGCAAAAAGCTAAATAAACTGGGTATACCCTCTACATTACCCACTGGATTAGCTATCTCCACAGAGAGACAAGGCACCAGTGGAGTCTCACAGGTTTCAGTCCTGGGACTGTCATATTTGTCATCCACTTATATGAATTAAAAGCCAATACCAAGGGAGTGCTGTCTGAATAAATCTGCAGACTAATACAAGCTAGGATCAGTCAGTGAATCCCCAAATGTCTTAGCCAACCTGCAGTAAGGTTTCTCACAAATAAATAACTGATGCCAGAATCATGCACTGAAACATAATGCAAAAAAAATGCTTTATCGCATCTTTTGGGATGTCATCTATCCTGGAGATCTACCACATTGACAATACGTTCCTAACAGTTGACCCAGTTGTTCAGGATTTGGGAACTTATGTGGTCATTATCCTCAGGTTTGACCAGCATATATCTAGAAATATACACTGTCATAAGAAAGTCATTCTATATTGCATAGCATATAAACAAAGGGACTGTGTCTAGATCATTGTCCCTCTTTACTCAGCTGCTATTATTAATCCAGTCTTAGAGTATAATGTCCCATTTGGCATGTATCTGTTCAGACACATGCATCAATTGGAATTTCAAGAGAGATACCTTACTAAAAGGATACAAGCCCTATACAATATGTCATGCATGGATGAACTGAAAGCCTTGTTACTGTACTCTGAATCTTACAGACTGCTATCTGACATAAAAGAAATCCTCCCGCCTAGTACTGATGGATATTCTGGTCATCAACAAGTTAAATTACACCAGAAATGCTTGGACTATAGATCTAAACCTCTTCTGCAACATCAACAAAATGGTTTGGAGTGACAGGTACATCTTGCAGAGCATACCACTGCTGTGGAACAGACTCCCCATGCATGTTCATCCCTGTCAGTATTCAAGTAAAACTTGGATATATAGATTGGTAATAAAAAATGTACCCAAGGGCTGCCTCCAGTACTACTAATGGACAGAGGCAGCTCCTAAATGCTTTATCCCATGTATGAGTCCTCTCAAAATATCTGTGGTATCACCCCGGGTTCCTATTACGTTATCAAAGTTCTGAAACTTCGAACACCGTAAGGTCGAACCCTTATGTTCGAAGTTTCAGAACTTCGATAACTGTAAAAAAAAACCTAAAAACAAAAAACAAAGAATAAAGTATTGCAATCTTCCCTTTCTGCACTGTATTGCGATCTTGGAGTTGGTATATTTAAAGAGCACAAGGTGTGGGGGGTGCAGGAGGGCTTGCCCCCCCTGCTTGCAACAGTTAGGTAGGTTTTATGTTTTCTATTTTTTTTTACGTTTGAATTCTTGAAACTTCGAACATCTGAGTTCGATGTTCTCAGGTTCGAAGTTTCAAGGATTCGACAACATAATAGGAACCCTATCACCTCAGTTAGTCTTACTAGGAGTTATACATAATTGTCAATTATGGGAAGGGTAAGGCCAATCTTTCACCAAATGGGACAGGGTAATTAAAGCACCAAAAGGAAAATTGGCTAGGCTTAAAATGGCTGTCAAGAGCAGCTAGTCTAGTACTTACCTATGAATCTTAGATGTATCAATTTAGCTATAGAAATCAACCATTGGATTGAGTCACTTGAAAACTGGCAGTTATCTGAGACAAAGATATCATGTGAGGAAAATCAAAATATTATATGCAAATGTTAGATACTTATAAAATAAAATACAAGAATACATACATTTAAGAGTAAATACCTGATAAGTGTTATATAAGACTTGTGGCTTCATTTCTATAATTAAAAGTTTGATTTCAAGATTTCCTTCATTTTCACATCAAACAGTATTAAAAAGGAGGATGAATTGTTGTTTATCCTGTGACACACCCCACTCTGGGACAGTAATCAAGAAGCCCAAATCCTCACCATTGACACTGGAGAAGGATGTTCACTTGGAACAAAAATGGTTACACCCAGTATTTCCAGATGCAGCTCTCTGCATCAAGAACAATTTCCCTTAAGAGCACGCAGGGAACACACTCAGTCTGGGGGCTGGTTTTTCTCTCTCTCTCTCTCCAGATCCTCAATAAGTCTCCCCACTGGCACAGCTGTAGAGTTGATTCCTCATTCAAGTGTCCAAGCCAAGTCCTCCACCACTATCTCTGTGAAACCAGTGTTTTGTGCCCCTGCTCTCAGCAGGTGACAAACACACTCTTTGAGATTTGATTTGCACACACATACACACACACACACACACACACACACACACACACACACACACACACACACACACACACACACACACCTGGGAAAGGCTGGCACAGATTTACTACCTATGCCCCCTTCTGTACAGATTATAAAGTAGTTACTACCACCAGACACTCCAAAGACAGCTCTTCTAAGGCTCTTGCATGGGTACACAATTATACAGAGTGAAATTAATATTAATTCAAATTATAGTGTTTGGCGAATGCAATAAGGCTTTCAGGAATGGCCAGAGAGCCACCAAACAGATATATGAGTACTCTCAAAGGTTAAAATATTCTCTAAAGGACCAGTCACAATAAAATGTTTAAATATATTTAATAATAAATAATAAAAGAACATAAAAACACTAAATATCTATTTACAATTAACACCAGAGTTTCAACCACAGGAAATATTAAAATAGCACAGGTGAATAGATACCTCACATTGTCACGTGTACAAAGAATAAAAGACCTGTAAGGTAGGTAAACATTACATTTGTAAATCAGAAAATTCAAATTTTTATTTTCCAGATTAGTGATCCAAGCAGTGATTTTTGCATTTAATACTATAAATATGGCCTCCCCTTAAAAAAGCCAGTATGTCATCCCATGACAGTTTTTGTTGCTCTCCCTTGGATACAGTTTAGCTAGATTATTTATTTTAATTTATTTATTTGACATTTGTTTACTAGGAAAGTCTGACTGGCATAAAACCCATTTTAGCAGTGGCTCAGGGAGAAAAGCTCCAGTAACTGGACATTTAATACATGTACAGTAATACACAATTTGTAATACAAGTGTGATGGCAGAAGACAACAGTGCAATATTTACATAATACAAACGAGGAGCAGAAGACATAGCAGTACAATATTTATATTTGTAAGTATTTACACTTTTCCTTAACTAACTGGTTAACATTAGTGTGTTTTGACAACTTTTCCAATTTGAGCTATTGCTTGTTTACAGAAGAGACCTAAGATTAGGCTTTGCAAATGAGTCATTATTAAAAAGAGATGGAGGGAAGCATGGACAGTATAGAAGATGTGAAGAGTGATAGGAAGATGAGAGGAGAAGTAAGGAAGAAGAGAAAGAGGAGAGGATGACCAGAAGAAGATACAGGATGATGTTTCAGCCTGGTGTGAAGCAAGTGCAATGTTAGGATTACATGAGAAAGTCCTTTAGTGATTGTTAGTGAATGCTAGATATTAGTCTAATGTCCACTAGGTATCGTTCCATGCTTTAGCTACAGCTAATGAGTTTGAGTATAGAGAGTTCCCGATGGGCTTTTGGGGCTTATAAATTGAAACAAGTTTTTTTTTTTTAATGGAGGAGAAAAGGGGGTAGTTAGCTTGTTAGAACAATGTCCCCCTTGGTATGTACCTAACCAGGCATATCCAACAAATGGAACATCTACAGAGGTTCCTCACTAAAAGAATACAGGGCATAAGTAAAATGTCCTATACAAACTGCCTCAAGGCCCTATCCTCATATTCTGTCTCCTACAGGCTGCTGAGGGGAGATTTATGCCTGGCATACAGGGCATTGTCACACCCCAGTCTGATGGACCTCATGCATATCTACAAAACAAAAGTACAAGAATTACCCATTCTAAAGACTTAAACCTTATCTGTGATATAAATAGGACCTGCTGGAGAGACAGGGATGTATCCCAGAAACTACCCCATCTCTGCAACAGAACAGTTATCCATGTGAAGCAGAGATCCTCCCTAAACCAATTCAAGTGTAACTTGGACAACTGGATGGGGAACAGGAAATTCATCCCTGGCTTGGCACCTGTATCTCCAATGGATACAGGCAACCTGTAAATGGTTCATCTCCCAGGCCCCTGCTTGTAAATGTTTAATCTCCCAAGCCCCTGCTTACACTTATCAAGGATACCAGAACGTATTAGAGATTTGGGATGCATAGCTAGGCCGTTAGTCTAGTAAACACCTATGAACATATGAACCTGTAAGTAATTAAAAGTAGAGCTCACTGCAGGGCAGTTTAAGGGGTTGTATATCATTTTGTAGGCCTGGAGAGGTTGGGTATATATGAGATAGAAAGGTACCTTGATCCACTTAAATGATCTGAGTGGAGTGCAATAAGGGAACTGTTTGGCTGATTTGCTGCAAACTTAGCCACTATATTAGAACATAGTTCAAGGTTTGATGTACGACCGACCTGTAGATTTCTTGGAATGGGAGAAACAGAGTGAGGAAGGAAGGAGATATGAGCTATCAAGTGTAGCTCTGGAGGGGTTGATGAAAAATTTATTTGATCTATAAAGCATTCTAACCAAGTGTTTCTTGTGTTTTTTAAATGGAAGTTTGAATATGTAGGTCAAATTTAAGTTGGTTGTCAGTTCTGCATAAAACTTTGGTATTGTAAACAGCTTTTATAATAGTGTTATTTAATGATGACATTTTAAAGTTGTCTTTATTAGGTGTTAGGGACTTAAGACAGAATAAGAGTAGTTTGTTTTTGAGGAGGGGGGAGGTTGTTGAGCAATAGCTGATTGTCAGTAAAACAGTTTTTGATGGAGCTGAAGGTATCTTGTGTAGTGGTATGTAGATGAGGGAGACTGTCTGCTGAGTAAATGAGAGAGGCATCATCTGTGTACTGTATCAGAGAAGCATGTTAGAAAAGTGTGTGAAGATTGTTAATAAAGATATTAAAGAGAAGGAGGTCAAGTATAGAGTCTTGAGGTACCCCAGTTTTCAGTGGGAGGAAAGGAGAGAAAGCAGAGAGCCATTTAACAGATTGGCAACAATTAGAGAGGTAGCTAGTAAACCAACTAAGACTGGCAACAAGTAGATAACAGCTAGATAGCTAGTAAACCAGTTAACACTAGAGATGGATAGATCCAAGGCAGGCATTTTTGATAGCAGTTTAGGATGGGAGACAGTGCTATAGTAAAAGGTGACATGAATCTTGCATAAGAACTGGTAATAGGAAAAAAAATTTCAAATATAGATTTTGGAACAACATAGCTATCACGAAAAGCTCAGTTAGAAGGGAGATTACACTGAAAGCATCATTCCTACAGAAATGTGAGTGCAGTTTTAACTACAAAATTTTTACATTATTTTGTTTCTCTTGGCTGGGAGAAACTATAAGTACATTATCTTATTGCTCTGACCAGGTAGGAGAAAGAGAAAATGTCTCACTTCTGGGAAAAGGCAGACATGGCAGGTGGAAAGATGAGTTATCTGAAGGAAAATAGATAACAGAAACGTAGAACAAAACCATTGTTCCTCCACTTAGACAATGTTGTTTTGATTTCAGTGCACTAAGAAGTAGATGAGTCCCTCATAAGCAGATAACCTCTGCTTGAAAAATTAGTTTAAGAACAGGTTAACATCTGAGAAGTTCATTAATAAGCAAAGAAATTCACCAAACTACAGCCAAATGCTTGAATATAGGCAGCTTTAATGGAGAAGAGAAGAGAAGAGAAGAGAAGAGCAGAAAGACAGAAGAGAAAGATCAGTCTGAGTATGGGTGAAGAGAATCATAAAAAAATCATGGTGTAACTATTTGAGGAAGGCATCTGGATGAAATGGTATGGATGAACAAATTGTTAATAAGGATGGCATAGTACCAAAAGTCATCAAATTGGAACCAATGTATAAAATTTATGAAGTGCTTTCATTCAGACTATACACCAGACGTCAGAATGAAGATGTATGGTGTATATTCTAAAAGAAAGCACTTAATACATTTTACACGTTGGTTCCAATTTGGCAGGTTTTTTTTTTTTTGGTTTTTTTTTTTTGGGTTTTTTTTGTTCTTTTCTTCACCTTACCTGGTATTTGCTGTTTTTGAGTTTTGTAAGGATGGCATACTCATGAATTGCTTTCAGACTGTTGTGGCTGTCTCTGATGCTTTTGTCATGATTAGTGGATTTTGACATCTGTGCTGTGGCACAGTGTTTCTGTATTTCTTACTCCAATGCTGCCATTTTGGATTGTACAAATAATAATACATGACAGTATTCAAACTATCCTCACCACTTTGAAAACATGTTAGGCTTCAGGTCCTGATGGTATAAATAATAGATGATTAAATATAGGAATGAACAACAGTTACCATTCTTGCCTATTTAATAAACAAAATCTTGCACAAGACTGAGACGATGCATGACTGGAAAACAGACATGAGAAACAAACGTGAAGTTCCAGCAGTAACAACCAAGAAATGTATCACTTAAATCTGCTGAAAAAGGAGTCTGGATCCAATAATATGTGCCACAAATATAAAGTAACCACAAATTTATTAAAACATTTCATAAAAACTGTGAGTTAAGCGTTCATCTATTACATAGACTTCTTCAGAACATCACCTCAGCTTCCACACTTGATTTAAATAAACCATTCAATTATTAAAACTAATCAAACAATTAAAAACTGACATCATCTTCTTAAAGTGCACTGTGCAAACTGAAATTCATATTCATGGTTCTAAAACACTTGTCACTTGTATTGTACATATTACAATCAAGATACATATTTGTGAACTAAAAAATATGACAAATATTTTAAACATCACACTTTTGCTTCCAGTATGGCCTTCAATGATATACCATCATTTATCCCTGGATGAATGGTAGAATTCAACAAAATTTGCCGTCTAGTCTCTTTCTCATTTAACTTCTTAGTAATACTACTACCTCTAGGATTTCCTCTTATTTGCTCAAGGATCGCAAATTTGAATTCTTTACATCCAGGACATTTTTGTAAATGTCTGTATAAAGCATTTGTTTCATCTTTTTTTCTTTATGCAGTAAATATGATCCTACATCCTGTTTCTAAGACACCTATCAGCTTTTCCCACATAGAAACAGGGGCATGCTTCCATAATAGCATGACACTGATTACAGTTGCCACATTTATGTGTTCCACCCCCTCCTAAATTTATACTCAGATGAAAACTTGTTCATTTCAAATAAATTTTTAAGATTAAAACCAGCTTTGTATACACGCTATTATGGAAGTTGCGGAGATAAAGTAGGAAAATATAAATCAGACTGTGGTGTACTTTCAGAATGGCAATTGTCGTACTCAGCATGTGGTGTACTTAGCTAAGTGCACCACATGCCCCTGTTTCTATGTGGGAAAAACTGATAGGTGTCTTAGAAACAGGATGTACAACCATATTTACTGCATAAAGAAAAAAGATGAAACAAATGCTTCATACAGACATTTACAAAAATGTCCTGGATGTAAAGAATTCAAATTTGCGATCCTTGAGCAAATAAAAGGAAATCCTAGAGGGGGTATTATTACTAAGAAGTTAAATGAGAAAGAGACTAGATGTCAAATTTTGTTGAATTCTACCATTTATCCAGGGATAAATGATGGTATATCATTGAAGGCCATACTGGAAGCAAAAGTATGATGTTTAAAATATCTGTCATATTTTTTAGTTCACAAATATGTATCTTGATTGTAATATGTACGATAGAAGTGACAAGAACCATGAATATGAATTTCAGTTTGCACAGTGCACTTTAAGAAGATGATGTCAGTTTTTAATTGTTTGATTAGTTTTAATAATTGAATGGTTTATTTAAATCAAGTGTGGGAGCTGAGGTGATGTTCTGAAGAAGTCTATGTAATAGATGAAAGCGCTAAACTCACAGTTTTTATGAAATGTTTTAATAAATTTGTGGTTACTTTATATTTGTGGCAAGTATTTTTGGATCCGGACTCCTTTTTCAGCAGATTTAAGTGATACATTTCTTGGAAAACAGACATACTTTCTTTACATCTGTGATGACGCACCACTGCCAACCAGTAATTAAGGAGCCTCAATCCTCACCACTGGCAACAGTGGGGGACATTCAGTGACAGGATAGCAGTACACACACACACACAGTATTTCCAGATACAGCTCTTTGCATCAAGTGCAATTTCCCTTAAGAGCACGCAGAGACCACAGTCAATCTGGGGCTCATTTCTCCCTCTTTCTCCAGATCCCCAATAAGACTCACCACTGGCACAGCTATAGAGTTGAGTCCTTAGCCAGGGTTCCATGCCAAGTCCTCCACCACTCTTTCTGTCCAGCCAGTGCACACAAACACACACACACACACACACACACACACACACACACACACACCTGGGAAAAGCTGACGCAGGTTTACTATATATGGCCCCTTCTGCCCAGACTATAAGGTAGTTACCATTGCCAACAGAACCCCTTATCAGCTACTTTATGGCCCTTAACAAAGGGTGACCAATTTTGCTGTGCAATATTGATATTAACACAAATGATAATTTGATCAAGAGCAAGGCTGTTAGGAGAGGCCCATACAATGTCACCAAATAAGCATGCAAGTACTCTCAAAACTTAAATATCTTTACACAGATCAGCCAGAATGAAAGGTTTAAATATGTTTAATAATAAATAATAAAAGAACAAGACTATACTAAATATATATTCACAGTGATAGAGTTCAAAATCACTGGGGATATTTAAAACAACATTGCAGGACAGTCTCAAATAAATAAAGAAAAATATTTAAACTAATCTTCACTATATTCCTGACTGAGTCTAAGAGAATTACTATAAACTAAGAACTTACTAATAGATCAAGGTAGATGGGGTGAATGGATCTTCTAGTTGTTGTCAGGTCCAAGGTATAATGCAGAATGTTCGTCTCACTAAGAGACTTCTCAGATTAATATCTAATATATTACTGCTTGGGTAGCTTTCAGAATGGCATCACTTCTTGTCATCTGACTCCTAGTTCCCAGGCAAAACAACCAGTGATGGCAGCTGGTAGCATTTAGCATCTACCTGTAAAAATACATAGACAAAGGCTTTGCTCAGATCTTCGGCAGATGCTTCAAGTCATAAAACAATTGCATTCCTTCATGCTTTCAAGACTAGTAAATAAAGCAAAACCAAAGCGGAAACGACTCTTAATAAATCAATATGAAAATAAAAATAAAAATAAAACCAAGTCAAGAGTCGTAAGCGGCTAGAGAATCACTCTTTTTACTCAAAGATACAGGAACAAACTGTAAGCGTAAGATAAATATATAGTTTATTTATAAACGAGTTAGCGCTTTCACCTAGTAAGGCTTCTTCAGACCCAGATAGCACACTCAATTAAAAACACAATTAAATAGCAAAAAAGGCGGGAAATCAAAAGCCATCAAAATAAAAGCCATCATTAAAATAGCATACAAGAATCACAAGAAAAAAATTTTAAAATGTTAATAAATTATTCATATTAAAACATAATGCTTGATCATATTCATATACACATGCTTATGTATGAACTCTAAGTTTTCTCATTTTTAAAAAAGGTTTAACTGAGAACATAGTGTTTAAACCAGGTCTCATGTCTGAACGTAATTTCAGTATCCAAACATTCTCCCTACTCTCTGTATAGTTTTTAATATCCCCTCCTCTAATATTAGGGTACACTTGTTCTATTATCCTGAATTTAAATGTATGTGCGTTACCTAATTCTATAATATGTCTGGCCAATGCATTCATCTTGCTGCATTGAGAACTGAAAGATACCATATTTTATGGCATAGCCTGTAAAGTAATTTAAGTTCAGTTATTTTTCTGAAGTTTGCTGGACTGAAGTTAACCTCCTGTATTCCAGTTTCCACTTTTAAAATATATACATTTAAATAATTACAATAGTGCATGTACATTTCTGTTCTCTTCCAGTAGGACATACTATGGTTACATTTCAAACACAGCACTTTGCAAATACCTTTTCAAAACACATGTCTGTACAAGCAGTTTGATATACACATGACACACAGTTCTAATGCATTTGTAACACAAGCATCTTGTATAAATTATTTTAATATTCACCAATGACATACTTATTTACAAAATTCCAGCTACTTGTGCTAGCACTGTCTCCTTTTGTCACAACATCTATAAAGATAAGGGTCAGAAAGAGAAAACACTTGCTCATCTGCCAGTCTTCTAGATTATATGAAAAGCTGATTTTTAACCTTCTGGATAACAATTGCACTAGGCTGGAACATCAGCTGTACATCAGCATGCATATAAGAAGACACAATCACCAAAAGTGGTGGCTTTTACTTGTGGGATGTTTCAAATGTTACAGAAAAGGAATGCTGCTGTTCATGATATGTTTTATACTGCAGAAAGGCAGAATGGGTGTTCACCAGGTAATGTTAGAAAAACTGTCAAGCCCTGGGAGTCAGTTCCTGTGCCGAAAGACAAAAAGCAATGAGGTGTGAGCAAACTGGTTGATGGAAGGTGTTAAAGCAGGCTGCACTGTAAGAACTAATTTTACTCACTGCCTTTTCAGGTTTATGTTAGTGATATGATTTTACCAAATACAGTATGGCATCAAACGTTTAGAGATGTTAATAAACTGATAGTAAGTGTACAGTCCAAGTTGGATTATTACATTATGTAATCTTTGCAGTATGATCATTTTACTTGTATGACTAAAATAAACTTTGCATCAGTACTGAAAAAATTGCCACTGAAAGACTGCAGACTATGAAGTAAGATGAGCCTAATATGTGGGGCATGAATAGGATAAATGCTGCAGGTATCTGTAATGACTTTGGGATATCTTTGGACCCATATTCAGATTTTCAACCATATGTGAGCAAAACATGTTCTAGTGCAAACAGCTAGGATGACAACAGATATTTGTCAAGAATAGGACTGCATTTATTTAAAAAAAACTAATGTTTTAGGATGAGGAGTTTATTCCCTTAGAAAGACATGAGAAGAGACTACTTTACAGTTAGGATGGCAAACAGATTGAATGATTTGCTGTGGGAGCTGCTTGTTTGCTTTTCTGTGGCTAGAAGGGAAGATAGTGGAGTTTGTCTCCATTGTAGCACCAAGGTTGAAGTTTCAATACTGAACCTTTGGTAGTGCTTGTTAATGAAAACTCAGGATTATTACATTTTTCATTGTACAGGTCTTAACAGAAACAGCTAGAAAATCTAGTTTAGACAGAAAGTAAATTAAGATTAACCCTGAACATAAGAGCTAAAAAATGTATGGTTTAGTAAAACCCAACATGGAATGGAATGAATTTGTCAGTTAGAAACACAATTTGGTTATGCAGAATCAAAATGGTTTTAAGCACATCTGTGGATGAAAAGGTGCTAAAAACCAGGCAACAGTAGACAAAAAGAGGGTGCTATTGCCAACCTCACAATTTATTTATTTATTTGTGGGGGGAGGGGGCATTTTATGTTTTTAGGGTGCTACAATGCTCACTATAACTCATTTCTCAGTTAAAACAGTAGAAGTTAAGAGGACTGCATAATTATATTGAGATAATGCACATGACCACCACCAAGCTTTCAGAAAGCTTCTTGGGATTCACTTATTGCTTACTCTGTGAATATATGAAGATACTAGGTAAATAGTGGAACATTTCCTGAGGAAACAATGCCTTCCACTCATGTAAAATGACAGAATTGCCATCTATGTTTTAAATAAACTGTGACTTTACAGTACAGATTGCATAGAGCTGATCTTGAAATTTCTAAATTCCATTTATTTTAGCTTAACTTGCTGATCAGTTTCAAGGTACTTAATAAAAGCTGAAGTGCATTTTTAATTATTTTGTTTCTCAGGCCAGCAAAAAATATATAATGAGAGACATCCTACTTATATTCTTATGTCTATAAAACATCTGCAAAGATCAGTTCAGTTATCCAGCTAACCAATGAATAAATAAATGCAGTCACTTGTCTTTATTTACTAACAAATAAAAGCCGTAACCCTAAGAAAAATCTTTGCCGATTTCTGTGGCACAGCTCTGTACTCGAACACGATCTTATGAAGCTGCACAGTATACCGTGAACACGAAAGTCATTAAAAAATAACTGTTCATATTTCATAATACAAGTGATTGTGATCTTGCAGAGTTATTATTACAGTTCACCTTAAGCTTAAAAAGCTTAGTACCAAAGGGTATCTCAAGTATACTTATCAAATATCAAGGCCGACAGTGGATTTTGGCATCTTTTAGGATCAGTGTGGCACTGCTGAATTCTGATCCTGAAAATAACTGATTTCTATATCAGATGACATGGCTTGCTTTGAAGAAAGCATATCATGGAAACGGAAAGAAACAGCACTTCCCAGTCAGTAGCAATGAATAAAAAAAGCACTAGTCACATAGACACATGATAAAAACAGTGCAGCTACACCATTATGTAGTTAAGTTTTATTAATAACAGAAAATAATAGCCAGGATGCCCTCCCCATTTTAGTTACTTAAGTAAAGCAGATGGTTTGAGCTTTCAGCTTTGTCATAATTTCATACAGATTTGCAATCATTCATTCATTCTGTAATACCTGCTTTACCCTATTTTGGATCACAGGAAATTCAATCACATAGTCCTTATACGTATAGAACTTGTTTATGTGGTGTGGCTATAAGCATGATAAAAAGACATAACCTATGATTAAGCAGGCATGTAGAAGCTGTGAGAATGTAGTTCACTTTCCTAAAGTGAGTAAAATGAAAAAAATGCAACCAAAATAATGCACATGGTAGAGTGAAGTCATGAATATCAGATGGTTGTAACCATAGTAAGTACTAGGAATATACATAGTTAACATGCAAGAAAGTGACACTGAGAATTTACAATAGTATAAATGAAAGAAACTAGACAAAGAGCTTCCAAATTAATTATCAAAGTTCTGTATTTAGACTCTTTGTGTTTACTGTAACATTTACTCAAATGTTAAAGCTCTGAATATTTGAGAGTAAACAGAAGCTGTTGATGTGTGAGTTGCTTACAAACCATTGAGTTAGAGATATTTATATGCAAGTATAAGAATAAAAAATACAGATTTTAATTCTAGATAGTGGGAATGGAAGGTTCAGCTGTATTTGTCAATGCAACATGCTAGAAGCATGGTGGTTAATTTAACTAGTGCAAACATGCTGATTGATATGCTTGGTAAATATGAAGATTTAATTACTTGTTTGGACAGTTTTCATTGAGTTTGCCTTATTTAGAGCAATTCTGCATTTTTAAAATGAATGCACATTCCATGGAAAGTTCTAGTAGTTCTGAGTAATGGAATTGAGATGTTTAATGTGGATTGGCTAGCAATCCAGTTATCTGAGGATCCAGTGAAGGAGTGAGTGAGTGTGTGAGCGACTGAAGATGGCTTGTGCATCCTTGGTGTGGAAGGGGTTCATTTTGGTCCACTGCAGTGCTGGTATCTATTAAACAGAGAGGTACATTGTAGATAGTACCTAGGCTGGGGATGTGTGTATCAGGGCTTTTCCACATTATCTTTGTGAGGGAGCTTCTCTTACACGTGCATGTGGGAGACCACATGTGCAAGGAGTAATAATATAGCTTTTCTTCCCATGAGTGCATGTGCCTGGTACCATGGAGAGGGAATAGTAACATATGTAGTAAGGGGCTACTTATATGCACTTGTGTTTTACTTTTTGACCTACAGACTTAGTTGCAAAGTGTTTTTTTGCAGGAGTCCTCCACAAATAGATTGCTTAGCCATACCTACAAATTGCCTATGAATTGTTAAAGCCTTCCACATGCATTTAAACGCAGACCAGCCTTATTACATGGGATACTATGTTTACAAATCTTGTCAAATATTGATTCCAAATATGTATGAAATAAGTGCACCCCTGAAAATATTTTAGAACACAACGTAGAATGGTACTGGAGTAAAGAGAAGGAAAATAGTCCCGAATCACTTTAACAGTTATTTTTTAAATCAACTATAAATATGTCATTCATAAAGCTAAACTATTTGCTCATGGGGCCAGAGCCTTTACCAGCTATCACAAAACACATGCTCAGGAAGGAAAGGAAAAGAACTGCTAGCCATAGTATATAGTTGTAAAATGTTCCATGAATATATGAATAAAGTGTACTAATGAAAAATAGCCATAAACCACAAGCCATTACAGAATATATTTAAGAAGCCATCGTTGAAAGCACCATGAAAGGAATAAATTATGTTGTTGAAATTGCAGAAGTATGACTTAGCTGTGAACTGTAAGCCAAGAAATTCATACCTGCTGGCACAGCAAGAGGATTTCCTTGGTGTGGAGCTCGAAGTTAGTTAAATAATTCCACAGTGCATGTAACTGAAAAGGATTTTTAAAGAGTAATTTGCTGACAGCAATGCTTAATATAAATGCTTCAAGAAGTGTCTCTGAGAGGTTAGCCAAAACAGAAACTGCCATAAGTAATGAAACACAGACATGCATTTAGTTTGATAGAAGGTATAAAATGGAATGTTAGAAAAAAATCAGTTAAGAAAATAAATATAAAGAATACACAGGTCATGCTTGGAAAATATGAAGTATAAAGGTGCTTGCAATGCATAATGGTAGCCTGATATGTCTGCAAAGAGAGTTAAAGACATTCAGAATTGTGGTGTATATAATGATTGTCAGAATATCAGTCCAACAACAACAGCAACAATGATTTTTTTATAATTTGCAAAAAGATCAACATCATTTTAATGTCTGACATTCCAGACTTGGTGATATCATATATCAGTCCAGATATTACAAGTATGAAGTTCAAAACATTTTTGGAACAATGGGAGTTTCAGTGTATTATGTGTAGTCCTAACTGTGCATAGTGGTTACCCACCTTATCTGATGTCCTATGCAGTTTCTTGATCTGGCTCCCCACTCAACACTAAGATTAGGACCAAAATAAAAAGCATTGAAAACTGATTAACCAATTGCATACTGGTTGCAATAAATGTAAAAAGCAGCATGTTACAGTTAATATATTACACACAAAACCACAAAGTGTTTAGCACGTCAGCTGTGACCACAAATACAGTATTGGCAATAATTTCTGCATGGTGGTATGCATAAATGCACCATCAGTATGTACCTAACAGCGGGTACCTGGGGAAGCCAATCGCTTTATTGTGTACTAGTTTCACTGTTATATAAATTCACACTGAGCATTATTGAACTATAAGACTACACCAGCATGCGGTGTTGGTCTATCTCACAGTGAATTAAAGATGAGTCATACATTAAAATGAAGATGACTTACATCTACAGCTTTATTTATTCTTAAGAATCAAATTCAGGTACAAAAGTGGATAAATAAAATAATTTGGGACAGAAATACATGCTTGGACAGTTTTCAGGCTTGTGGATGAGAGTACAAGTAATAGTGAGTTGAGACTGGACTAAGTTGTGGGTGACTTCTGTCATGTTTAATTGCTTTAGGGATGAGCAATGATGGCTTCTCTGGGGCAAGTTATCTGTGAATATAACTAGTTTATTGTAACATTGTCCAAGAAGCTGAGATTGTGTTGATGGCATGTTGATAAATATGGGAGATGCATATAACAGTGTTGTGAGTATGTATGAGGTAGCAATGTGGGTTCTTGCAAAGTCAGTTATTTATGGCTGAACTCTGTAGACTGTGTGAAGTATTAGATGTTTTTCACTGTTTCTTTTATATGGATGTCAAATTTCAGATTTTCATCAATAGTAACTTCTAGAAGTTTGATGTGACGTACTATTTCATTTTTGGTGTCATTAGAGGATGTTACTGAAAAGAGTGATTTTATTTCGTTACATCATTTTGGTGTAAGTAATTTAGGAGTTATGGAGCCAGACTTCTACAGAGAGAATTGATTCCTGGGTTTGCTTGTACAATTTGTTTGGCTTTACTTGCTGGAGTTTTAATGTTGGAGCTAAATTTCTAGGGTAATACAGTACTGACATTTATTTGCTTTCTTTGTTACAGAGCATTTTGTTTCAAGATTAAGGTCATGAGAGTCCTTCTTTAAGAAGAGCTATAAACATAATTATATTCAGTACTGATGAAATTGTACAAGTGTTTTATAGATGTGTACGTATATGGTTTCAATTGCTTATCCATATGTACTAGTGCTATGCAGTATACACAATACCCGTGAATCTCAACAACAGTTATAATTTCTTCTAATTATTATTTGTAATTATGTCATACTTTTTGATTTTTCCTTGTGTTGTCTCATTTTATTTGTTTAGTTAGTTGTTCTTGCACTTTTGTTTTTTTCAAAGCACTGTAATAAACTCGATTCTTTGTCTAATAAGTAGTTTGTGTCTGAAAAGAGGAAAAGTGCTCTAATCCACTGGTGTAGAAAATAGTTATAAATGTGTTAGAATTTGATTAATATACGCTGCATGTATGTGTGTCTTACTTCTTTCATTTTACATTTTGAGTTATGGGCAAAGCAGAAAATAATTGCGGAAAAGGCACCAAATTAGAGCACTGTGGAATTTTTTAAATATTGGTACCATTAACTTAGCACTTCTCAAAATCATTTCCAATGTTAGGAGAGATGGAACAAAAGCATGAGAAATTAGGGGTGTCAACCCAAAGTCAGGAGAATTGAGAGGCATGTGACGTGTGTGTGTGTGTGTGTGTGTGTGTGTGTATGTATGTGTGTGTGTGTGTGTGTGTGTGTGTGTGTGTGTGTGTGTGTGTGTGTGTGTGTGTGTGTGTGTGTCTTTTGTCTGTTTGTGGTTTATGAGTGAAAAGGGATCTGTTTATGGTTTCAACAAAGAAATAAATAAAATATTTAGTAACAAGACAAGAAAATAATTGGGGAAAAGGCTCCAAATTAGAGCACTATGGCACTTTTTAAATATTGGTACAATTAATTTAGCAGTTCTCAAAATAATTTAGGAGATATGGAACAAAAGTCTGAGAAATTAGGGGTGTCACCTCAAAGTCAGAAGAATACAGAAGCATGTGTGTTTATCTATTTATAGTTTCAACAAAGAAAGAAATAAAATAATATATTTAGTAACAAAGCTCTAAGTACAAGATGGAGGGGATTATTGCGGTATTCAGTGCTTTCAGAGATACACGGCTATGAATGCCATTTCCTGGAGAGACTGTCTTTTTGTTTTGAAACTGGTGGTGATGGGAGATACAGACTGTAATGATGTGCTAATTGCTTTTGTCTTTATTGTACAGAGATTATTTGCACTCATTGAAAGATTACTACTTACAAGTGTTCTTTTTTATCATTTAATAGGATTATTTGCCATAGTGGTGGCCCATGGTGTAACACATTTTGGTATGAAGAAGTTTTGTGATTAACTGCCTTAGGTCTCCATTAGCTGAGAAAGTTTCTTATTATGGGCTATAACTGACATCATTAATACACTTTTTGTATGTTAACAAACTACTTAACAGCATACACTTTTTTGTGTTAACCAGGAGTTTGAAACTCTACCCCAGTTCTTATTAGTATTTCTTTCCCACTGACAGCAATAACAAGATCAGAAAAATTAAACTCCACATCCACAAAAAAAATATTTTTGAGTGTCCTAAGCACAGAATAGCCAATGGGGCAAGTGGACAGTATTATAAGTGATAAATATGACAAGGAACATGGGTTCTGTGAATGACTACTCTGGCCTCAAATGCCAAATCTTCTGAAAATCCCAATTTTTCACAGTATTCACATAGTCCAGATTTGGGATTTACTGGTAATTTTTCTTGAAAAATAGAAAATCTGTGTCCCTGATCAGCAGCAAACTTGGTTAGATACAGTTTTTTGATATCAGCTGTCATGTCAAAAAAGGACAAACCAATGAGTATGACACCTAGGACTGAGCCCTAGGGGATACCATTGGCATCTCTTTTCTGTGTAACACAGATATCCCCAATCTTAATAATATATGTGAGATGCCTAATTTCCTGTTTAGCAAACTGTGTATGATTTAATGATGAATTGAGAGAGTTTGAAAAAAGGGGGATAGTGTTGACAGCCATAGCAAGCTCCAGCTAGGCAGCATGTATGTCCCCTATCCGTGCCCTAAGTAACTCAATTCCGGTATACTGTAAAATGTTTCCAAGCATGCTACTGTGTTGGCTGACTAGCCACATGTAATTAAATGTTCATATATATGGCATACGTAGCTACCAGGCCACAATAACTTGCTCAAAGATTCAGTGAGTGTCTGCAACTGTGTGTGTACTATTTTAAAAACATTTTGAGGAGAACATACATGAACTAAACTGTCATTACATTTGATAAAAAAAATCTTAGTTGTTTCACCAAACTAATGAACACTGTTATGCTTCCTAGATTTTATAAATGCTAGCTCTTTAGACCAGCTAGGTGATGTCCCAACTAGTGGCTCAAAAATATTGGATCTAGTCTACACCAATATAACCCCACTATGCTCTATACCTGTAGTTGCCCCATCAGTTGTCAAAGCTGACATCAGTTCTGTAATATTTACTCTGTGTGCATCCTATACATTGTATCAAACAGTTTGCTATAGTTTAAAAGAAGAAATGCCTTTTTTTTTTTTAAATAAAATACGTTAAATGTGGGTTGGGACAGGGCATAGAAATGGGATCTGAATGGCTGAGGCTGGAGAGGTGGTATGTGTCACACATCTGGTCACCTGGTTGGTGTGCCAGTAAAAGGAACATCCTTTTTATTCTGAGGGGGTGGATAGCTCTAAGTGTAATAAGCCAATCATGTACAGCTTATTACAGTTAACTGTATTTTTTTGCTCTTCACTTGAAGAGCTGAGAGGGTGGGGGTCTGGTTTGTAGCATCGGCACTGGGCACTAATTGAACCAGCAATGCTTCTGCATGATAGCAGCCTTATACACAAGTGGAACATAGTCCAGTAAATCTGGAGACAACCTGCAGGCACTGTGAGTGTGCCTCATACTGGAGAAAGCAGTCCAGTTCATCTCCAGGTGGCTGATACCCATTTGAAATTACAGACACTTGAGGTGGAACATGTGATGACTGATGCAGCAGACAGAGTGAAGCAGCTTAAGTCAGGCTCTACACCTGTGCAGGAAGGCAAGACCATTGTGAAGGTACCAGGTTGAGGCAGATCCAGTACCCATGCCTCTAATCAAGGCTGGTGATGTGGCTGTTTTTTAGGGGGGGGTCTGGACAGTAGCAGATTCTCTGAATCTAAGCCCTAATTGTTGACGAGTAAATGGCTTTCTTTGTAAGGGATTATTTCAAAGAGAGAGTTCAGTGGTACTAGCAAGCTTGAATTTGAGGCACTACTATGTCACAGAGAAAGAGTTCAGACAGTCACAGCTCTCTAGCCCTACTTAACATAACCTGTGGATGGTAGGCAAGGACACTTTTGATCCTCAAGGGGAGGGTGAGTCTGCATACTGCATGCACCTTTCGAGGCACCTGTAACATCTGGAGCATCCTCAGAGGTTTCTCACCAAAATAAATCCTGAATATTACTAACATGTCATATGTGGATTGATTAAAAGCCCTATCACTGTATTTAGTTTCCTACTGATTACTGAGGGCTGATCTATGTCTGATCTACAAGGCAGTCTTTGACACAGCCCTGATGGAAATGTTGCGTGTTTGCAAACCTAATTGTACAAGGGTTATCCTCTCCAAAGATCTAAACCTGATCTCTGACATGAATAGATCATGCTGGAGAGATAGATATGTGTCCCAGAGATTGCCCCTCCTCTGGAATATGCTTCCTATTCACATAAAGCAGAGCCTTTCCCTGAGATTGGGGAGAAATATTACCTGTCTCAACAGTTGCTTTATAAAGGGACTCCTCATGTTTGTGAGGAACACATGGACAAGGTTCCTAATTCACCCTTTTCAGACCAATTTAATACAGAGGGCAGGTTGTGTATGTGGATGATTCATGATTTTATGAGGAAGGCATATATTATATAGGATTTGAAGTTTACATTAACACTGTGCCGCCAGAGACTCATATGATCAAGCTTCCTGGGTATCTGTCAACCCAATGAGCAGAGGTGGAGTCTGTGCTATATGCTATAAAGCAGTATGGAAGCAATCAGTTAAACATTATTAGTGACTGCTCCTATGTAGTAACAGCCCTTACCATATATTTGGAAATTTGGGCTAGGAGGGGATTTATAGACAGCAAAAAACAGAAATAAATGGAGCATCTGCAAGGTAAAGGCACATCAAGCAAGAGACAGTAGTCTTCATTTTACTGGCAATTCCATAGCGGATGCAGCAGCAAAAAGAGCTGCCAAGGAGGGGATTCCTCTATATCCAGTGCAGTGGGAGGAGCTTAAAGTGAAAGGTATAACAGAGATGAGTCAAGTGGGCTCAACAGTTGAGGCAGATCTGGCAACGATCCAACACATGCAAGGGGATGTTGTTGAAAGGGCAAAATGCGAAGTTGCCAGTCCAGTCCCTGGGATAAAGTTGTATGTGTATAAAATAGAACAAGGGGCACTTTTGACCTGCATGCCAAAATTATTGGCTAAGCAGCTAATCAAGTACAACCATCAGCTACTAGGCCATGTAGGTTTTCAGAAAATTTGGCCTATCATAAAGTTTAAGTTTTGGATGCCTCAGCTGAAAAAAACTGTGTAAAGAAATTCAGAAGGAGTGTATAATATACCAGCAGACTAACCCTACATTGAAAAAACCTCAGTTGCAGAGAGTGTCAGTTTCAGAGGGAACGTGGTAGAGTATACAGATAGATTTTGCAGGACCCTTTCCTCCATCAAAAGGAGGTTACAGATACTTGTTGGTAGTGGTAGACACTTTTATCAAGTGGGTGGAAACTATTCCCACTAAGGACATGATAGCAAAAACTACAGCATCTGCATTATGGAATAACATTTTCTCTCACTGGGGATGGCCTCAGATGATTAAATCTAACAATGGTATTCAGTTCACCAGACAGTTTATAAAAGAAGTGTGTAACCTATTAGGGATACAGCAGAGATTTCATGTTCCATATCACCCTCAGTCTAATGGAATAGTAGAAAGAATGAATAGGACCATTAAGGAGAGACTTACTAAAGCTTGTATGGAAAAGAGACCTAACTGGGTCATGCATTTGCCAGTTACTTTGCTGGGAATAAGAGCATCACCTAATGCTAAGTCAGAAATTTCACCTTTTGAGTTAATGACAGGAAGAAAAATGCCATTGAATTTTCCTTTTGACCCATCTCTGGGTTCACAGCCTTCTTATTGTACAGTGACATCATCAGGGCTGGTTACAAGCTTTGCAGGAATCCATCAACAACATGAGTCTATTTCATGCAGGCAGGATGTATAAAATGTTAGGAGATCCAGCTGACATTGTTCGGTTGAAACACGGCCAACAGGTCATGCTAAAGCAATTTGTGTCTGGAAGCTGTTTTGCTTCAAATTGGGAAGGACCATACACTATAGTCAAACAGGTAGGGCCTCTAGTGTATCAAATCAAGAGGAGTGATAAGAACCACAGAGACAGGAAATGTAAAATTGTACACATCGATCAATTAAAGCTTGTTAAGAGTGTGGATGCAAATCTAAGAAAATGACACTGCTTTTTGGGCTTTACAGGTCGTGATACAGAACATATTGCCTGTTTTGATTTTTTTGAATATAGTTTTTTAAAACGGCCATCTGTCAACAGCAGCCATCCAGCCTTGCACAATAGATGGGGGAGGGGAGAACTGAAAGATCTAATTGTACAAGGGCCACAACAAAGGACATTGGAACTGTAGGGAGGCCTTTCCAATACCTCAGCAGTGACTTGGGACGATGGAGTGTAGGGATCACCTTGATATTGTTGTTTGGCTGGTTTTATATCTTGCAAGGTATAGGATCCTTCATTCATCTAGCACAACTGGATTACAGGCAGACGAACTACACCTGAAGATGACAAATGAGTATAAAACAGTTTATTTGCCAGAGAATGAAACTTTTACACCTTATTGTTTTTTTACCATTTCTTTAGATATAGTAGAATATCAATGGTACAGAAACAATAATTCTTTGTTTGCATGGAATGTCATAAATGTTTCAGACTTTTTAGTAGACAAACAGCTTGTCAGTAGAATGCACATTGACTTGTCTCAAATTTCTGAAGGTATATTTTCTTTAAGACTGACACAAGTGTATAAGTCAGATGTAGGTTTGTAGTCATGCAGGTAGTGACATTAAAATATCAAGTTTTAAAAACTGAGTTTTGGATTCAGGTTATATCTCCAGAGCATCAATGGGCAAAGAGGAAAGTGCTAAAATGAAAAGACTGGTATCCACCTTATTATACATTTACTAAGGTTCAGTTTACTTATGCACATGTTTTTAATTTATCTCAGTGTTGGATTTGTGTGCATGTGCCAGTGGCAAGAAAAGGTATCCCTCGAGTACCAGTTTCGATTACTCTTCAGGAAATAGCCATTATGCCAGACAGGCTGTATAATAAAAAAATAAATAAACTGAACAGTACAATATTTGAGGAAATCAATGTTAATAGTACCCAATATTTAACTTTGTGGTCAGCAGGAAAAGGGTTTGTTTGCTATAAGAGAAAGGAATCATGGTACAATGATGTACCAACTCCTAAGGTAGAGAACATAGGCAATAGTCAGTGTAATTTTACTATTACACCATTTAGAGATGGGGAAGGAATATATGCAGGATTAACAGTTTATTCTTTGTCTGACTTAACTGAGGACTCACAGAAACAAGTTGAAACAGTATATGGCATTTTTGCATGCTACTTCTAGAACAACAGGGTTGGCATTCTAACTATGCATTAAGGCACATGTATTATGTGTGTGGGAACAGAGCCTATAAATGGCTACCACCAACTTGGTATGGCTCGTGTTATACTGGATATATAATACCAGCCGTAAGACATTTTAAATAACTATCTGGTTTAATAAGTTTCAGAAATCACAGAGTCAACAGAGACATGAATACTGATTTTCAGGTTAAGGTACAGGTTTTATATACATTGCATATACATCAGAATGTGGATTTAAAAACTCTGAAAGCTATGAATCTAGGTGATGGGGTAATAGCTGGAGCAGGTATATTTCCTGCATATGGAGCTGTCAAAGCCATTTGGAAGCTGCACTCGTTAGCCAAGTTACTGAAGGTTTTAGCTAATAGTACCTTTAAAAGCATAAAGGAATAAAGGACATCACTTTGAAAATGACCATGATGCATATGGTGGTCCTCCAAAACCATATGGCCCTTGATTACCTGCTGGCATCCCGTCATGGGATTTGTGGGCTGATCGGAACGGACTGCTGTAGTTATATACCAGTAAAAGCAATTCTATTAAAACACATTTGCAGATTATGAGTGAGGTAATGACTAAGGTACAAAGTACTGGTGACACCTCATGGACGGATTGGTTTGCGAGCCTATTCCAGGGTTGGAATGGACCATTTTAAAAGATCTTCTAGTAATCATTTTGATTTTAATAGCTTTAAGCATTATAATATCACTTAGTAGACTTTGCCTTGCCAAGTTTCTAGTGGCAGGTAGCACAAAGCCCATATGTTCAAACTAGATAACGGTGGTTCGTCATACAGACATGATACATTTGTGAGGTAACTACAGAAGTAGGTCCCTATAGACATTCGTTAGGGACCTCAGGGACAGCTGTTAGGTCAGGGCTTTTCATCATACAGTAGTTAGGCATTAGACAGGCATAAAGAATAAAACAGGCCAAAACATGGTGTTTTATTTATGCATAGATATTAGAAAAGCAGAAACAAAGAATCTTCCACTGAATATTGACCTTGCTGGCTAAGCAAAGATTGCAAATAGTTTTTATGTTCCTTCTTCAAGGAAATATTATTTTGTTCCTTTCTCAAGGGAAGAATCAAAAGATAAGACATCTGTAAAGCTACAAAACAAGCTATAGCCTGAAAAAACAAGGTTAGTGGTGTGAATGTAGTCTACAGAGGAAAATTACTAGAAAAAATGATATAATATGTGAAGTTCAGGACAGCAGATAGTCTAGTCTGATGCAATACTTCTTCAGTTGCATGATTGGTTTAGATGATTCATGTTGATAGTTACGTTTCACATGTATTTTATGCTGATTTAAATATGCTGCAATTATCTATCTGCTGTTCTTATTGAATGTTACACACTTAAATAAAAAAGAACAGAAAAAGGTAACAAAAATTCTGATTTAGTTTTACAATCTTCAAACGCAATCTGGACCAGTGAATTAGAAACCCCAAATTCACTCTTTGGGTGATGCCTACGTACCTTATGGAGATAGGCAGCAGCACGTTAAAAAACAAGAGAATAATTTAAAAATAGCCAAAAATAGCCATTTTCACTAAAAAGCTTATCCTGCCATGCAGGTGAATGGCAGGCTGAAGACAACATGGCCACTGAGTAGTGGTTGCTAAGGGGGAGAAGCTCAGTGTGAGAGATGTAACCATGCATTAGTAGGCAATCCTATGCAAATGAGGATAAGGATAGTGAATCCCAATTTTCCCCAGCATGTGAGCCATGTCCCAAGAGTGTAAGTGTAGGAGTAGGAGTAGTTGAGTAGTAGAGTAGAATATAGGTAACATCATGAGGGTGTGTGTCAGAAAGGATATAAGCTTATTGGAGCACAGTGTCTTGTGTTTGCCCTGAGTTGCTCAGGATTGCAAGAGGCGTGTCTACAGTTGTCCTTTTTGAAAACCAGAAACCAAAGGCGTACGCCATAAATATATCTGACATTTCTTGTAAACATGCACACAGTGTGTGCATGCATGTGCGCTCATGTGCGCGCGTTTGCGCTTGTTTGCGTGGCGCTGCCCTGGGTGAAAACAGAAAGGGAAAAGGAAGGAAAATAAATAGTAGGAAGTTAACCAAGGAGAACTACCAGAGCTGCCAGGTGAAATATATCAGAATCAGCCAATTACACAGGTAGCAGACTAGCCCAGCCCAGCTAAGCTTAAAATGGCTCACAAGGGCAGTTAGCTTAGTACTAATCTATGAATCTATGAATCTATAAACTCTGCAAACAGCATACTTCCCTGTTTTTTTCCAAAGAACTCTGCAACACTGCAGTATACAAAGAGGGAAAGCTTAAAAACTTTAAAGTTAGACAAAATGTTAGGGGCTGCTCTTGCTATCATAAACCAACATGTGCAAGGTACTGAGGGTGGTGATGTTGTGAATGCTGCTGAGCAACCCACAGTGAGGAAACAGAGAAGAGTGTACAGACCCAGGGTAACCTACCAGCGGCTACATGAGCTGGAGATAGTGGAGCGCTATAGAGTGGACAGAGACCTCCTGCAGCAAATTGTTGAGCTGTGCCGGCCACGCCTCACACACAGAACCAACAGAGGGGAACCCATCCCAGTGGATACCAAGGTATGTGTTGGCCTAAGAATACTAGCTACAGGTACCTTCCAGAGACCAACTGGTGATATGATGGGGATTTCACAGGCATCAGCATCCAGCGTACTGCACCAGTTCCTGGATGCCATGTCAGCACATGTCGGTGAGCACGTATATTTCCCCAATTCCCATGAGGCATTGGCCAGCAATATGCGTCTTTTCCACCAAATAGCAAAATACCCTGAGGTAGTGGGTGCAATAGACTGTACGCACATACACATCAAAGCACCACCCGGTGAGCGGGGTAGGGTCTACATCAACCGCAAGGGCTTTCCCTCCATCAACTGCCAAGTCATGTGCGATGCCAAAGGCATAATAATGAATGTGTGTGCTGGCTGCCCTGGAAGTTATCACGATTCCCACATCTGGCATCTGATGCAACTGTACCAGAGATTTGCCAATGGGGACATCCCTGATGGTCACCTAGTGGGGGGTGCTGGATATGCACTGGAACCGTGGCTGATGGCACCCATCAGAAATGCACACACACCCAAACAAGAACTCCATAATGAGGCACACGCACAAACAAGAAACATAATTGAGCGTGTGTTTGGGATGCTCAAGTCACGGTTCCGATGCCTGGACACATTTGGTGGAGCCTTGCAGCACTCACCAACTACATGTACCCAAATTGTCATGGTATGTGCCATGCTACACAATATGATCCTGCGGAAACAGCTGCAGCAGGAACAACATGGGACAGGGCCAAACAGCCCCCCACCATTGCCAAGGCCTGCACAGGCACAGCTTGACTCAGAGGAGGAACAACCTGAGCCTGCCCCAGTAGGCAGAAGGAGGCGTGCCCAGTATGCCCTGGCCTTGGCAAAGAGGCAACGCATAGCACATACACTGGCTCAGTAGGAACCCTGGAAATGACACCTCTCTCTGACTCGCACATACAATAAAAGGGATGCCTAACTTGACACTGCCTGTTTTCAAACATGTATAGGGAGTGTAATATGTGCATTCGACATAGGCAGCCCTGCAGCACCACCAGAGGCATGAGTCCCTATTTTAAACAATATAAAACACTGCTAAGCAAAATTTACCAGTATTGAGCATATTTAAATACAATTGGGTGTAGCTGCGCACCGCACTAACCAGCGCAACGTCGGGCAATGTTGAGCAAAGTTGAGCAACGTTGGGCAAAGTCGGGCAAAGTCGAGCAAAGTCGGGTAAACATGCTCACACCTGCTTTACTGTTCCTTAACCAGTCAGGTCTGCCCAGCAGGAAAATAAAAAGCAGTGACAGGGCTCAAACTCAGGATACTGTGCACTATAGTCACAGTACTGAACTACTAAGCCATGACAGCATTTCACTGGCACAGACACAACTTAAGTCACTCACACATACCAGTTGAGGGGTCACATACCTAACAGTCACAGCCAGCAGGACAATTGCAGACAAACACAAACACAAACAAATGCTGTATCCTGCCCTCTGAAGAGGCATATGAGTAACCTCCCCCCAGGCCTATGCAGACAGATAACAGCAGGCCAGGCAGTGTGATGTGGGTTGGGTAGGCTATGAAGTCACAAACTAATATGCGTGTAATTGGAAGCTAAGGTCTGTAGTACAGTGGTATGCCTCAAGCCAGTACGATAGGCAACAGTACAGACTGAAATGGAGTACCTGACATAGCAGTTCAGGCCTAGCAAATGTGTATAAGTGTCAGGTGTACCCCTCATCCTATGTACACCCACAGTAACAATCAGGTGTGCCCCTCCCTGGTAGAAATGTACAAATAATAGCTGTCCCCCCTGTATGTAGAAATGTTGATAAGTCTATGCAAATTGACTCATGGAAGCCCTGCAGGCACATCATGCTTCCTGTCGATGTACAACACAAAGGTGAGCCCTGAAGTAAAAACCAACTTGATTTTTCACACACATATAGTATATATGCCCATAGTGGGCTTGCTCACACACTTAAACAAATTTAGCAAATTTCAGTCAGCAACATACTGAAAGGTCATACTGGGCATGCTCACACACGTAGGCCATGTCTGAGTACAGCAGTGGGCCACACATATCTGGCAGTTGCAGTTCTTACTCCAGACACTTGTCACTATTCACCAATCCTGCCTTGCGCACACAGTGATATGAAAACAGACCCATATAATATATTGGACCCCTGTCATAATCAAACTATGTACTACAAGTACTTAAGTTGTTCAATGAAAGTGAAAATGCAAAGAAGATCAATAAATCTCTGATCAGTATCATCAAGAAACAATGAGCACTCCTAACATTATCTAAGCCATGGTCAAATAGTCCATAGAGAACCATGAAGCTTTATTTTGCTATGTCATAAATATCAATGTAAACTCATATATGTTCTGAGTCAGTGCAAAGTGTAAATGAATACATGTACATGACTGACATTGCCAACATCTTGTCAGACAGGTTCATACATATTTACACCCCTCTCATTGACAAAAGGGCCCATTACCATACCTGGAGATTGTGAAAACTCAGAAATCACATATACAATGGTTAAACAGCTCTATCCAAACCTAAAAACATGGCGTCTATGGGATGACATGGTTTCCCTGGCTGTGTCATATGTGAACTCCAAAACAAACAGATCCTGCACCTGAACAGTCTGTTGAGACTCACCCTCTGTACAGGATATGAAACTGTTGAATGGGTTACAGCAATGTTTGGCACACTCCACAAGTGTCGGTGCACAACAGACCATGGGAACTATAGTCTTATCAGCCTAATATGCCTGATCTGCAAGGCCATGGAGTCCATCATTATGGAACTCATAAACAGAGCTATTGGGAGCCTACAAACACCCAACCCTATCCATTGTGGTTTGGTCAGGGCAGATCATGGTTCCTAAACCTGCTAGACTGTTTTCAAGGCAGTCACCCAGGACATACATCAATGAAATGAGCTCCACACAGCCTACATAGACACACACATGTCATATCCACAGAATCAACAACCTGTGCATAAACACGTATGTCATCTGATGGATTGCCAACTGGGGCACAGATAGATCCCACAAGGTAAGAATTGTGGTCTCCGGTTCAAGCTGGTAACAACTGCTGTCCCCCATGGCTCATTCCTGGGACCCCTCCTGTCTGGTGTATACTTTTCAGAAATACAGTCAAACACATGAGGGTCATGTTTAGCAAACTTTGTGGATGACTGCAAAAAGGTTGTCATAATCGATGTTTGGGACAACAGAGACATCCTTAAAAAGGGTCTCAGTCAGACAGATGTGGTGTCAAAATTATGGCCTCGAGCTACAGTCATACAAATACCACATAGGTGCCAACACCCTAAATATGGAGGTAATAATAAGGAATCTATGGACACATGTGGATAGTCATCTCTACTTCCAGAAACACATTCATAAAGTGGTTAGAAAATCATGCTATGTGTTCCCACAAATTGCCAAGGTCTTTGCATGTAGGTCAAAGGAGGTTCCCTCTACTCATCAGTCATCAGACACATCAGAGAGTATCACTGCACACTTGCGATGAATCTGACTAGGCACCTTCAGCAGCTGGAAAGACCACTAAAGTACTTCAACAAGAGAATTACTGGCCTCAAACAGTTGCCCCATGCAACAAGACTCAATTCAACTCAATCTGTACTCTGTTGCATACTGTCTACTCAGGCAATCTCTGCCCAACAGACAGGTCCATGTCCAATGCAGAACTGATGTACATACACTATCTGAAGTAAACCCAAGCTCACTGTGCCACATGCTCTAGGGATATCATCATCACAACAATAAATAGAACATGTTGGAGGGATATATTACTAACTCACAGACTTCCCTTGCTTTGGAACAGGCTCCCAACCTACATTAAGCTGAGTCCCTAACTGACACTCTTCCAGAGGAGCCTTGATGAGTGTATGTGAAAATGAACTGTCACACCATGCATCACTTCATCAGGTCTACTACACAGAGGCCTAGGGAACTAACCCCATGTGTGGTGATAGCTGCACACTCTGGCCATACTAATATATGCCTTCAGGCAGATAGCCTATTACCTACCTATGTACATATATATATATATATATATATATATATATATATATATATATATATGGGGAACACAGTATAATAAACCAAAGATGGATGGCAGAGATGTGTGTAAGAGGGTGACCATGACAGGGAGCCATCCAGGACTGTCCCACCCAGCACACATCTCAATGGCACAAAAGACATGAGGTGCACATCTCACCCACTGTACATAACAGCCACCAGTATCTGTAAGCATTACAGTGTATGTGGTCCATGTGCCTGCTGTTCAACATGACTGTACAATGATGTACACATCTACTATCTGTAGACATGTACCTGTCACATAGGTTCATATGTATGTAGTAGACTATTTTCACAAAGGCATATATTAGCCTAGGCAAGTTGTGCAGCTTTCACCACCCCATTGGGTAGTCTACCAAGCCCTAGTTCTAATAGTTAGTACCCTAAGCCCCTTTCTAGTGGGGCTGCTGATGTGATGCCTGGCGTGAATTGTCTGTTTCCCATCCACTCATCAAGGTTCCTATTGAAGAATGTCAGCAAGGGGCTCTGTCTGATGTACATTGGGACTCTGTTCCACAGTAAGGCAAGTGTCCAGGATGGTACTCTATCCCACCAGCATGTTGTATTCATTGTTGTGATGAGGTTCATATCCCCTGGAGTGTGTAGTGTGACTCAATTTTGTTATCCATAGATGGAGCATGTTCAACAGTTATGTGTTGGACATGGCTCTGTATGTTAGGCAGAGTTTGCCTCTGAGTAGGCAGTATGTAACAGAGGACAGATTTAGTTTTTCCAGTTGTGTTGCATAACACAACTGTTTAAGGCCAGTAATCCTCTTGGTGAGGTACCTCTGTGGTCTCTCCAGCTGCTGGATATGCCTAGTCGAGTACATCCAAAATGGTGCACTGTACTCCATGATGGGTCTGATGACTTAAGAGTAGAGGGCCACCACTACCTCTTTTGATCCTGATGTAAACCCTTTGTTGATTAGGTGGGCCACAAAGAATTTCCCAATCACTTTGGCAACATGGTTGTCAAAGGAAAGATGACTATCTACTTGTGTCCCCAGATCCTTTATTACCTTATCAGTTTTAAGGGGGTAACACCTATGTGGTAGTTTGTGGGTACTTTGTTTTCACCCAAGGGGATTACTATGCATTCTTCCACATTGAGCTTGAGGCCATGATTCTGACACCACACATCTGTCTCATAGAGTCCCTTCTGGAGAATATTTGTGTCATCCGGAGAATCTATTATGGCAAACACTTTACAGTTCCCAGCAAACTTAGTCAACCACAACCCTCCTGTGTTGGCATGTACTTTTGAGAAGTCTATACCAAACAAGAGAGACCCCAGGACTGAACCCTGGGGGACACCAATTGTTACCGGTGTAGAGTCTGACATGTAGCCAGCAACTCTTAATTTGTGGGATCTATCTGTGAGCCAGTTTGCAATCCATCTTGTGATGTATGGATTCATGCCCAGGTTGGTGAGTTCATCTATGATACGTGACTGGAGAATGGTGTCAAAGGCCTTAGCGAGGTATAGGTAGGCTGTGTGGAGCTCATTTCAATCATCTGTAACCTGGGTAACTGTCTCAAAGAAATCCACCCAGTTCAGAAGGCGTGATCTGCATTTGACAAAGCCAAACTGGGTGTGCTCAACTATGTGAAGGTTCCCAATATCTTTATTGTTGACTTCCATTATGATTGGCTCCACTGCCTTGCAGATCAGACTCGTCAGGTTCATAGAGCATGAATGCCAAGGGTCTTTTGTGGCCCCACCCCTGTGGAGTGTAAAGAACATTGCTGTGCAACATTCTATGGGTACATATCCTGTAGAGAGCATGTAGAGAGAGGTGTAGGTATCCTTGATGAATATGGATACATCCCCACCCTACGTGCTATGATCCAGGTTCTGATGCTGGAAGGTATGGAATGAGTAGTATCCTGGTAGTGCTGGTGTGCTGTCTGGAGCCTTGAACTAAGTTTCTGTTACTGCACAGATATCAATATTCTCCATATTGAGAAGTGCCTCGAGTGTGTGCATCTGGAGGCTGAGACTTCTGGCAATGAGTAGCATTTATCTCACTTTGTGGTTATTTGTGTTGGTTACGGGGTTTGGTTTGTCCTGAGTGACCGGTGTTCCACACCTGAAGTCAACGCCTCATTGGCCCGATCTGACTATAAGCTAATTACCCTACATATCCACATTCTGCCCCCACCCCCCATTAAGGAAACCATGTTAAAAAAATATCTCCAAAGACAAATTCATGATTCTTAAGACAGAAGTGGTGAACTTCAGGACATCCATGCAGATGGACAATATAGCTACGACTACTGAATCCTACACAATTGCACTTTATAAGCACTTACATGAGTGCATGGATCATGCTATCCCAAACAGAACCAAGACGCTATCCTCCAAGAAAAGGAAGCCAATCTGGTGGTCCCCTGCCATAAGCAAACTGCACAACAGAAGGAAGAAACTGTTGCAAAAGAGGGTAAAACCCATGAGTGGAGGAGCTCCCTGGTCAGCCTCAGTAAGAAGCTGCGATCCCTGATAAAATCCTCCAAAGCTAGTTATGAAAATAAAATCACCACTGATTCTAAAGCCAACCACAAAGCATTCTATAGCTATGTCAAGAATCACAATGGCAACACTCAGATCTGCTCTGAGTTACAGCACAATGGCACTAAATATACAGACCCAACTGATATTGCCAACATCCTGGCAGATAGGATCAGTGCTAACTTTACCCCCCTCTCACCCATGAAAGTGCCCACCTCTATACCAGAAGAATGCAAAGTTGCTGTCATCATGGCTGCACAGGTAAAAACCACTCTCCAAAGCCAGGAACACAGCATCCATGAGACCAGATAACATCCCAGGCTGTGTTCTACATGAGCTACAGAACGAACTGGCACCACACCTAAGTACCATGTTCAATCATGGCCTCACCTCAGGCTTTGTGCCTGCTGAATGGCGCACAGTGATGGTTATCCAACTACACAAGGGGGTACCCACCACAGACCCTAGGAACTAGCGCCCTATTAGCCTGATGAGCCTGGTCTGCAAGGCCATGGAATGTATCATCATGGAACTTATAAACAAAGACATTGGCAATCTCCAAACTCTGGACCACAACCATTTTGGGTTTGTAAAAGGCAGATCATGTCTCCTAAACCTGATAGACTTCTTCGAAGCAGTCACCAAAGCCGTAGACAAGGGTAAGGTGGTTCAAACAGCCTATCTAGATCTTGCCAAGGCTTTCAACACCATCCCCCACTCTGGAATTATAAATAAACTCACTAAAGTAGGTATAAATCCCTATGTCACAAGATGGGTTGACAACTGGCTCACTGACAGAACCCACACTGTAAAAGTAGCAGACTCCCAAGTCCGTCTTCAGACCAATGACAAGTGGAGTACCACAGGGTTCAGTCCTGTGTCCTGTCCTGTTTGGTATCTACTTCCCTGAAGTACAGGCTAACACAGAAGGTCTTTGGTTAATGAAGTTCCCAGATGACTGCAAACTAGGAGCCATAATCGAAACTACTAATGATGTGGACATCCTACAAAAGAGCCTCACTGAGACAGATGCCTGGTGTCAAAGCCATGGCCTCAAGCTCAATGCCAAAAAGTGTATTGTCATCCCCTTGTACCCATGAACTACAACATAGGTGGTAGTATACTTAACACTGAAAGTGTGATAAGAGACCTTGGGACACAGGTGGTCAGTAGACTCTCCTTTGATAATCACATTGCCACAGTAGTCAGGAAATCCTTCTACGTGGCACACCTCATCACAAAAGGTTTCTCATACAGAAAAAAAGAGGTCATTGTTCCCCTCTACTCATCACTCATTAGATCCATTATAGAGTACAACGCCCCTTTTTGTATGTACCTCACAAGACATCTACAACAACTGGAAAGCCCACAGAAATACCTCACAAAGAGGATTAGCGGCCCCAAATACATTCCCTACACAGATCGTTTCAAAACACTCCAGCTTTACTCTGTCACATATCGCCTACTCACAGGTGATCTCTGCCTAACATACAAAGCTATGTCAAACACAGAGCTGTTGGACATGCTCCACTTAAAGAAATCTTAATCTCTCTGAGCTTCGGCCCCAAAACCCGGACTGAAATACAAAAGGAGGGGGTGTATCCATTTTCATAAAGGATACCCACACCTCCAGGTTAGTGGCACAGCACGAGGCCTCAGAGATCATCCAAGTGAAACTAACAGTGGGCAAAGCTGCTTATCAGATTGTAGCCTGCTACAGATCACCTACCTTGTCTCAGGACCTTCACTCAGCATTCCTGAGAACACTGGAAAATATAAAGTTCCTACCAAACACCATGATATTAGGAGATTTCAACTACCCAAACATTGACTGGGAGAATTACTCAAGTACAAACTCCTTTGCCCAATGCTTCCTAGAGTTTATAAACTCAAACGCCCTGGAACAGCTGGTCACTACGCTCACTAGAGGTGACAATATACTGGACCTGATCATCACCAACATGGGGGAATCAGTGTTCCACACCAGAGGTAAACCCCTCGCTGGTAAGATCAGATCATAAAGTAATCACACTGGACATCCACATCCCGACCTCACCCCCAGTCAAGGAAACCACTGTGAAAAACTTTTCAAAAGCAAACTTCACACTTCTCAAGCCCAAAGTGGAAAGTTTCAAAGCCCCCTTGCTACAGGATAATGCTATCCAATCCGCAGAATCCTTTACAAGTGCATTATATGAGCATTTACAAGGATGCATGGATCGAGCCATCCCGAGTAAAACCAAGACTCACTCCTCCAAAAAGAGGAAACCAGTCTGGTGGTCCTTAGCCATAAATAAGCTATACAACAGAAGGAGGAAACTACTACATGATAGAGCAAAATTTCAAAAAGGCATCACTGATCATTATTAGCAAGAAACTACGATCACTCATAAAATCATCCAAGGCCATTTTCTAAAGAAAAATTGCCAAGGAATCTAAAGATAACCACAAAGCCTTCTTTAGCTATATCAAACATTTAGGTGGCAACTCTCAGATATGCTTTGAGCTACTGCAAAATGGCAAAAAATACACTGAACCAACTGACATTGCCAACATCTGGCGGACAAGTTTAGTGCAAACTTCACCCCCCCACCCCCAAAAGGGCCTGTGTCCATCCCAGAAGAATGCAGAGCCCAAGACATCATGGACATGCAGGTAAAAACAGCCCTCTCCAAAGCTAAGAACACAGCATCAATGGGACCGGATGGTGTCCCAGGCTGCATCTTACACACGCTACAAAAGGAACTGAACCCTCACCTAAATTCACTGTTCAGACTCAGCCTTACCACAGGCTATGTACCCAAAGAATGGCATACAGCAACAGTCATCCTGCTCCACAAAGGTGGTGCCACAACAGAACCTGGGAACTATCGCCCTATAAGCCTGACCAACCTGGTCTGCAAAGCTATGGAGTGAATTATCATGGAACTCATAAACAGAGACATTGGGAACCTCCAGACACTGGACCCTACCCAATTCGGCTTTGTTAAAGGCAGATCCTGCCTCCTAAACCTAGTTGACTTCTTTGAAACAGTTACCAAGGCCATAGATGAAGGGAAGGTAGTCCACACAGCCTACCTGGACCTCACTAAGTTTTTCGACACCATTCCCCACTCTGACATCATAGACAAGCTTACCAGCTTGAACATTAACCCCTATGTCACGAGATGGGTGGCCAACTGGCTCACGGATAGAACACACATGGTCAGAGTTGTGGGTGCCATGTCCGACTCTAAACCAGTCACAAGTGGCATCACACAGGTCTCGGTCCTGGGACCCCTCCTGTTCAGTATATACTTCTCTGAGGTACAGGCAAGCATGGGAGGACTATGGCTGACCAAGTTTGCAGATGACTGCAAACTGGGGGCCATAATCGACTCTTTGGCTGACACAGACATCCTCCAGAAGGGTCTCACAGAGAGAGATACCTGGTGTCAAAACCATGGCCTCAGGCTGAATGCCAAAAAATGCATAGCCATCCCCTTTGGAAAAAACAAAGTGCCCATGAATTACCACATAGGTGGTAATCTACTAGGTACGGAAAATGTAATTAGGGACCTGGGGACCCAGGTAGACAGTAACCTCTCCTTTGATAATCACATTGCCAAAGTGGTTACATATTCCTTCTATGTAGCCCACCTAATCACAAAGGGGTTTACCTCTAGATCAAGAGAGGTCATTGTGCCCCTCTACTCATCACTCATTAGGCCCATAATAGAGTACAATGCCCCATTTGCTATGTACCTTAATTGGCACATGCAACAGCTGGTAAGACCACAGAAGTACCTCACCAAGAGGATCATGAGCCTCAAAGAGATGCCCTATGCAGCTCGACTAAAGAAACTCCAGCTCTACTTGGTTGCTTACTGCCTGCTGAGAGGTGATCTATGCCTGATGTATAAGGCCATGTCCAATCTGGAATTAATGGACATGCTCCACCTCAAGAAAAACAAATCTCTCAGAGCCACACACTCCAGTGAATTAAACCTCAGCAAAGCAATAAACAGGACGTGCTGGAGGGATAGATTCCTGTCCCAGAGACTTCCCTCGCTCTGGATTAGAATCCCAGTTGATGTTAGGCAGAGCCCTTCGCAGACTCTCTTCAAGAGGAATCTTGACGAGTGGATGGGAAATTGTAAATTTACCCCTGGGATCACTTCAGTGGCCCTGCTAGACAGAGGCCCAGGAAACTAATTTAAAAGGGAGGCGAAAGCCAACACATTCTGGCTAGGCTTATAAATGCCCTTGGGCAGATAGCCTAGTACCTACCTATGAACCTATGAACCTACACGCTCTAGGGACCTAAACCTTGTCACCACAATAAACAGAACATGCCAGAGGGATAGATTCCGGTCCCAGAGACTTCACATACTCCAAAATAAACTACCTATCTATATCAAACAAAGCTCCTCATTAGCACTCTTCAAGAAAAATCTTGACGATTGGATGGGAAATAGGAAATTCACCCTGGGGATCACTTCTGTGTCTCTGCTTGACAGTGGCACAGGAAAATACATTTCTTGGGTGGCAAAAGCCAGGGTACCTTTTTTGGCTGGGCTTGTATAGGCCCCAGGGCCAATAGCCTAGTACCCACCTATGAACCTATGAACCTTTGAGCCTTGCCTAAAAAAGGTAATATGGGGACAGCAAGAGCCTTGGCCAGTATTCAGAAGCATAGGGGCGACAGGTGCAAACCATCTGTAGCAAAGCAACAAGGCTTGTCTATCATGTCATCTCAGGAGACAGAGACCGGATCACCTTTGAATGACACCAGAAGCTCAGCCAATTATTGAAGTTTATCATCTTTCTGTATCATGTAGGTGAAGGTAAGATGCTACTCAAGTTTTGACCTTGTGTGTGCCAGCATGTGGTGCATCAACGCATATATGATATGACATGGCCTATGCATACAATACACTCACAATACACCTAGTATGATAAGCCTGCTGAGGTTAGCAAATGTGAAAAAAACCTTTGTGCAGACTGTCAGCAAGTAATGTCTGTATTTCACCCTGTAACTCCATATTGCTTGCTGAAGTGTAAAGAAGTACTTAGTTTGGATTAAGAACACCGCACTTGCCAACTGTGTGTGTGTGTGTGTGTGTGTGTGTGTGTGTGTGTGTGTGTGTGTGTGTGTGTGTGTGTGTGTGTGTGTCTCTCCCTGAGGAGGAGCAACCTTTTTGGAGACTACTCACACACCTTAAAAGTGGTATACTCATCTTTGTCAAGTCTCATGATGTCACCATCCTACAAATATACCTGTGGAAAGGTGAAATCTCAGTAATGTGTATAGCATGTTGTGTAAATGTGTATTGCTATAGTATCCTAATGTCATCCGATAGGGGTTATAATCCTGCACTTGCCAACTGTGTCTCTGTGGGGAGAAGCAGCCTTTTTGGAGACTACTCACACACCTTAAAAGTGGTATACTCATCTTTGTTAAGTCTGATGATGTCACCATCCTACAAATATACCTGTGGAAAAGTGAAATCCCAGTAAAGTGTATAATGTGTCGTATAAATGTGTACTGCTGTAGTATTATAATGTAGTTAGGTAGGAGTTTGAATCCTGCACTTACCAACTGTGAGTGTGTGTGTCTCCCTGGGGAGGGGAAACCTTTTTGGAGACTACTCACACCCCTTAAAAGTGATATACTCATCTTTGTCATCTGATGATGTCACCATCCTACAAATATACCTGTGGAAAGGTACAATTCCAGTATTGTGGATAGCACATCGTATAAATGCGTACTGCTGCATTATCCTAATGTCATTAGGTAGGGGTTTAAATCCTGCACTTGCTGAGTATGTGCCTTTCTGGGGAAAAGCAACCCTTTTGGAGACTACTCACACACCTTAAAAGTGGTATACTTATCTTTGTCAAGTCTGATGATGTCACCATCCTACAAATACACCTGTGGAAAGATAAAGACCTAGTAATGTGTATCGTGCATTGTGTAAATGCGTACTGCAGTAGTATCATAATGTAGTTAGGTAGGGGTTTGAATCTTGCACTTGCCAACTATGTGTGTGAGTCTCCCTGGGGAGAATCAACCTTTCTTGAGACTACTTGCACTCCTTAAAAGTGGTATACTCATCTTTGTCAAGTCTGATGATGCCACCATCCTACAAATATACCTGTGGAAATGTGAAGTCCCAGTGATGTATATAGCATATCATGTAACTGCATACTGCTGTAGTATCAAAATGCAATTTGGTAGGGGTTTGAATCCTGCACTCACCAACTGTGGGAAGGCACAACCTTTTTGGAGACTACTCACACCCCTTAAGAGTGGTATACTCATCTTTGTCAAGTCTGATGATGTCACCAACCTACAAATATACCTGTGGAAATGTGAAATCCTGGTAATGTGTATAGTGCGTCATGTAAATGCATACTGCTGTAGTATCATAATGTAGTTAGGAAAGAATTTGAATCTCGCACTTGCTGATTGTGTGTGTCTGTGCTGTAGGTGAGTGACACCTTTGGCCAGTGTGGAGTGGGTTTTGATTTTTCTAGGGTATGACATATCACAATGACAACTGTATGTGCATTACACATGTAAGGTAGCTGTGGGGCAAATCCATATATATATATACATGTGAACTCAAGTACTTCATAGGTGGGTACTCTGCTTTCTCCATGAATGCATGTGTTATCTTTGCCAGAGCGTGCTGGTGCTTTCCAGACCTTAGGTCACTTCTGTATGCTTGTGACAAGCTTAGCCACTGCAGTGATCCCTGGGCTACGTCTTCCATTTCACATTCACTCATTGCGGTTTCTTTTGAAGAGTGTGAGTGAGGGTTTATGCTTGAGGTATATTTGAAACCTGTTCCAAAGCAAGCAAAGTCTGGCAAAGATAACTAATCATTATAGGTGTGCAACAACCTCTGTGGATCTGCATGCAAACCCTTTATTGCTTATGTGCCCCACAGTGGGATTTCCAAAACCCTTTGGTAATGTGATCATCAAAGGAGAGATGACTTAACACATGGCTCTATGTAAACATTAGTACCTGTTCCACATTTTGGGGGCTACTACCTATGTGGTACTCTGGGGATACTTTGTTTTCTTAAAGTGGATAACTATGCTTTCTTAGGCTTATAGCTTTACAACATGAGTTTGACACCAGGTATCTGTCTGTATGATACCCTTTTGGAGGATGTGTCTGTCATCTGGAGAATAAAGTATAGCCCACAGTATGCATTGTCATCAGACATGGGCAGACATATCCCTACTGTGTTTGCTTGTACCTAAGAAAGCTGTATGCCAAACAGGAGTGGTCCCAGGAATGAGTGCAGGTGAATACCACTTGTTACTGGCATAGAATAGTACATGGAGGCTGCAAATGTTACTGTGTGTCCTACATCTGTGCGTCAGTTGTCAAGCCATCATCTAACAATCGTTTATGGTCAGTCTGTTGAGTTTATGTATAATACCAGTATGTGGGATGGGTATGAATTGCTGGTGAGCTATAGCTTGGCTGTGTTGACCTCCCCTCCCTCACCTATAGCCTTGTTGACTGGCTTGAAGTCTACTAGGTGTAGGATCCATGATCTGGCCTTTAGAGAACCTAAGTGGGTATGGTGCAGTGTTTGCAGGTTCATAATGTCTCTGTTAATCTGTTCCATAATGCTGTGCTCCATAGCCTTCCAGATAACATTGGTCTAGCTTATAGGGTGAGAGTTTCCAGGACCTGTTGTATTTCTACCCTTAATCAATTTATGTTAACATTTGCACTGGGTGTGACGAGGGTGGACAGGTTTAAGAATAAGTATGTTAGAGAGTCAGGCCAGGTTTGAAGGTTAGTAGACCATGCCAGATAGGCAGGATTAAGTTGGTTTGTACATGTGCTGAGGAGGGATGCAGAGTATATTGTGAAATAGATGCTAAGGATGAAGCCATCAGGTAACAGGAAAAGAGGAATGCCTAAGATGAGGTTTATGGCTGTGGTGAGAGAGGACATGCAGGTGGATGGTGTGATAGCACAAGATGCAGAGGCCAGGAAGAAATGATGTACTGTGGCAACCCCTAATGGAAGCATCCAAAAGGAGAAGAAGAAGACGTTGTAGCTCAACCATTGTGGATTGTGAACACCATTACCGTGTGTCATTCTACATGTATGTAACCTGTATAGAGGCTGCATCTGGACAGAGAGTTTAGGTGAGTGGTGACTTCATATGTCAGCTTGTGTATGACACAGCCAGGGACACTGTCCAGTACCATTGCCACTATGGTGTGTACTTTGTTAAAGAGATGTTTTAACTAGAGTGTCTGTGAATCATCAGGTTTTACATTCTTCAGGTCTGGAAATGTGGCCCGTGTGTAATGACAGGGTGGTGAAATCTGCATTCAAACTGTCTGACAAGGAATTGGTAATGTCAGTCAGATAAGTGCATTTTGTGACCATTTACATTAACTGTGACCCGATCTGAGATTTCCCCTGTAGATTATGAACAACACTGAAGAAAGCTTTAGTGTTGTCTTTGGAATCCTTGCCATTTTGTATTTTGAAGCTTGCCTTGTATGTTTATTGAGGGATTGTATTTTCCCAATGATACTGACCAGAGAGGTTATCCCTTCTTGGTATGTAACTCTTTTGGTATAACTTCACAACTTCTATTATATATTTAGTTTATGGCAGGGGTCCATGAGACTAATGCACTTTTACTGTATAAGTGAGAATTTCTTGTGTTTGTGATAGCACGGTCCATGCAACCCTGTAGGTGAACAGTGTGCATTAATAAAGGATTATGCAGCTGGGACAGTGTTAACTTTAGTAATGCAAACCAATGACAGATAGCAACAACAGCATCACCCACAGCACAGTGTCAACCCATGTCATACACACACATGTGTACTCAAGTTCCAAAATGTGTGTAGTACAATGCATACTGGCCACCAATAGAAAGTATAGAGTGTTAACACTGGCCAATACAGGGCATGTCACCCTGCCCATGTGTCCAATATGTACGTACATGCAGACAGTGCACCTCCACCATGTTCATAAATGTACACCTACAGACCTGTGCTGCACGCACCCCACACTTACTCTTCACTGTATAACACATGCTGACATAACTACACACATCAGCCAAGTGGCACATGGGCAAACAAAACACAATTGGAATAAACACTGATGGAAACAATACAACATTGCTAATTACAGCTTTAATGCATCATGTCTGCTCAGCTACACCTTCAAGGATATCATTACACATTACTGCTGACAACATGCTACACATTCAACCATTGCTATACTTTATTAACGTCACCCTGTGCATCAGCACCATGTTAGCCTGTTCCTGCATCAATGTTACAGATGACAGGAGGTGACACAGGTTTCATCATATGCAAAGGGTGTGTAGTTGGTTTGCCAGAGGCCTACACTGAGCCATACAATCGACTTGTGTGTGAGTGTGTGTGTGAGAGCCATGAGTACTGTTATCGGCCAATGTTGATGTAATGTGTGCGGGTATGTGTTTGCCCTAGGTTTCTGGTTTATGTGTGTGTGTGTGTGTGTCTGCATGCACACAGTTCCACCATGTGGTTGCCATATACGGGGATTTGTGAGACAGCTACAGACTGTACCTGGCAGGCTTTACAGATCACCATCTCTGGCCATGGATATGGAACCTGTGCCTGGCAGGGGTGCTACAGACAGTATCAGGTACTAATCCAGACTGGGTACTATCCGAAGAGGTTGACATATGTCCACTGGATCCAGGTCCCTGCTGGGACTGGCCAGAGCCATGTGCATGTAGTCTTCTAGGACGGTCTATGGACAACCCCCCCCAACATTGCTGGGGCTGGTACTGGCAATACGGGAGCGGCTGTGACTTGCTGGACATCCACGGTGACCTCCAGCTGCTGATGTTGCTGGCATATGTCCACGTCGACGTCTCAACCGTTCCACACTGTCCTGACACATGGACATGACATTGTGGAGGACATTAAAAAAAACAATATCCTACTAATAGCATTATTCAGTTGTATCATTCGATTGTGGAGGACATCCAATATCTCACCCCAACGTTTATCAATGACCTCAGTGTAATTACGTATGGCACCTGCTAGGTCATGGATACTGTCATTTACAGAGGTGTTATGATCCCTCTATGCCCTTCTCTCCATTCATGTCTGTGCCTCCATGACAGCCTGGAACATGCGTGTGGTAGAAAGAGGTGTGGCACGTCTGCCAGGGGCATGATGACCAGCAGTGCTCTGATGAGAACCCCTGGGCATCTGCCTATGTGGTACTGTTCCAGACATCTGGCTATGGCTGCTGTGTCCTGATACATGTGCCATAGATACCACACTGTCCTGGCCAGTGCCAACCATACACTGTCTCTCAGGTAAGGGCAATGGTGATGATGGATATACAGGCAGTATGACTGTGTGCATGGATGGGGTGGAGACTTGTATACTGTCAATTGGTGGCCCAACAACAGACCCTGACAAACCTGCCTGTGCCTCAGCACACCTATCCTCATGATCACTGTCTGTCTCAGTGACATAAGGTTTCCTGCTGTTCTGAACCAGCCCCACCTCGGCACCTGTGAGAGGAAAACAGGAATCACACTTTAAGACTTGAAGATGATGTCAGACCACATGCACACATGCGCACACACAAAAATACACTCCTCCCTAAATCAGACACACACAACACCAGCAATCTCAGAACATACACAATAGCAGGTGATGGTGGGGTACAGTATCACAAGCAAAACATCATATCACACATGTCAGCATGCAGGACATGTGTTGCTCAACAGCATACAGTGCAAGTGTAGACAGTCCTTGTTACTAACAGTAAACATGGCTTTGATGCATGTGTTTTGTTATGAGGTGATGGACCTCCCCCTGGAACACAATGCATACATGGACACAACATTTCTGTGCAGGTATTCAAAACTCAATAGCATCACAAGATATGTGTCAGTTGTGCAAATGGTGATTGATATGCATATTGTTTAGAGGTGCATATGTGTGCACACACACAACATTAAGGTGTATAGCAATGAAAGCTATGTGTAGTACTGTGGTTACAATAACTGGATGGGGTATAGTACCATAGGCCATCATCATGAAGCATCATGTGGTCACTCAAGGCTACAAATGTTTCCCAAACCAGCACTACTCATGCTGTACCGGAACTGTACTACCTTGGCTACATTCACCATTTCACAAACAGTTGTTGCATGAGTTTGTAAGGAAGCCAATAAGGAGCATTCCCTGACATGAATGTGTAGTGTGTTGCAGAGTGTTTAAATGCCCCATGATAGTCCTCTTCCCCTCAGGTATATTATGTGTAATGTGTGGATGAGATTTTTGGATACTGGAGTGTGTCTTTACAGAGGGTTTGGGAATACTTTATGTGTAGCATGTTAAAATGCTCTGTGTATGACATAGATGTGTATGTTATGTCCATGTTGAGTATCAACTGTGCCTATCCAATGGCCACTACAGTCTAGCCACATTTGTTTGAGATGGTCTGGGTATTGCATGTGTTTGAGGCAGCTAATCACATTAGTGAGATGTGTGTAGTCTTACACCAAACATGCACAGCATGCATTATGGTTAGGTGTGTTACATGTGTACATGGCCTACACCTTAACTATGATGTGCACTTTTTATTTACAATAATAAATGTAAAACACACTCAACAGCATCTGTCTGCTGCCTTGATGTCACCCCAGAGGGACCTACATAGAGATGAGACAGTTTGTCAGTGGCCACAACTGTGGCATTGCTACTGTGTGTTTGCAATCTTACAGTACAACAACAGTTTACATTCACAGGGCTACAGATTATGTTCCAAATGATCAGTATTGCACAACAACAGGCTCCACATCTTTGAACGGTACACTCCACATCTCACATATACATGATCTACCAATACAGATAACAGTAGTCTACAGATATGCCATGTTACCTGCATGCTCCATGTGTGCTTGCTGGGTGGCTCCAACCTCCATCATGGTGTATGTCTGCTACTGTTGTTGTTGGACAGGTGCCACCAGGCTCAGGAGCAGCTCCCCCACTCTGGTGAGGGGGGATGGATATTAACACCACCTCCTGTTGCAAGCTGATGTCTCCGCACGTCAGCAGCACGCTGATGGACATGTCTGAGAAGATCACTGCAGTGGTGGTGTACCTGCTCATATGTCTGGTTATGCAGGCCTACTTCATTTACCCTGCAGACAACATCTTGCCACATTGCAGTACGCTCCTGCTGGTCCTGGTTGGTTCGTGAGAACATGAGACTGTAGTGCTGAATCATACTGGTAGTAATTATGTCATCTTTGGCACTACTGCAAGTGGGGTTCCTGTGATGTGCCATGATCCCTGAAAATATGTCTGAGCAAGTCATATGGCACATTTAACATTATACAGTGCAGATATCACTGAACTGCCATATATAGCAATCAATTAGCTAACCAAGAGTGAAACACTTTAACTGCCACTTAACTGCCACTTATTACTACTCACCCCACAACTGCTTGGAAGTGCCTGGCTCACTCTCAATCTAATTAACCATGTTCTGCACAGCAACAAAATGAAATCACTATATAAGGCTATACAAGAGTACCTGGCACACTGTATGCAACACGATGCACCACCTAGCCACAGCAGATATACATAAAGCTGATGTGTAAAGAAATATATCATCCATCACAACGAGTGTAAGGTCCAGTAAATGCATTACTATTTTACCACACAACTTGTTAATGGCAAACCTGTGTCCAAAATATGTGCACAATTGGGAATATAGGTCGCATACTGCTGTACTACACTATGAATGTTTCTAGATACGCAATTATATGTTTTACCACACATATGTCAAAGGACATGTTACAGACATACCCACACACACATCAGACATAATTACAGGACACAAAGGTATGACAACCCAGATAAACTTTCAGTGTGTACTATACAGTACTGTGTGTCAGTACTTACACAACCTTAATCTTGAGAAATGTAATCTGTGATGAATACAGGGACTGCACAAAACAGTGGATGCAAGCAATGTGGACATATATCATACTTTTCTGTACAGGCCCAGAGCTTCAAGTAGTACTACAGTACACACAGGATTTGGATTCAACATCAGTACCAGTCAATAATCATAGATGTAGTGCTTTAGTCTCCAGTGACACACCCTAGTTAAAACCAAGGGACTTAATCACACTTTATGCAATAGCACTTTTTCTGCCTAGCAACAGAATACACAGCTTTTGCATGGATCAAAGCAAGGACCCATAATACCATGACATAAACAGTTTCCCACTAAGCTATCCCACAGATACATATCTTTGACGTATTCACAAACACATTGACCATCACAGTCAGTTAACAGTACAGATAATCTATTGCAACAAGTAGATGTAGGTGTGTATGAGTATATATAACTATATATATATATATATATATATATATATATATATATATACATACTTATACACATCCATTGGTGTACATATACACATGTATGTATGCACATATACATTTCACCTTTCATAGTGAGAATATCAATTATACAAAGGATGTGAGGTGTACAGTAATGTAATAAAATTGCAGAGTCTTGGGATAAATGCATTGAAGTTGTTCACAGCCCAGGTAGCTTTAGCAGGCCTCACTGGCTTCAATATTGCAAACTGAACAAACCACCCACAGTGTTTAACCACCACATGTCATATACCAGCACTGTATTCTGTCTTGTTTGTCACACACTAAAACCTAAATACAAATATGCGCATACTAACCTTCACCAACATATATATCTCCACCCTTCACAAACAGTTGCAATATGTTTCCTGCTCTATGCACATATACAGATGTGAATATATATGACACATATATATTTCTCCGTATGTGTGTGGCATACACACACAAGCACTGTTATAAGTCCCTGGACCTCACAGCTGAACTGTTGGGCCTTGCTGCAACACAAACATGTGTCACATATGAACACACACTAACATTAGGGGGGGTATATATGGCTACAAATGCTAGATAAGCATACCAAACTGCTACAGCAGTTGCCAATGCTAAGCTACACTTTAATATGACTATCATGCATGTGTTGTTCTGTCACACCCATGTTTATATAATGTCAGCGCTAATCCCACCAACAGCCATTGGCCACACTACTTTACAGAACACAGATAACATGGATCAGATCTTTGACATTTAATGCTGAGCTACACATTTCATAGGTATGTCCCACTGTCCACAGGTACACACTATATTGTCCATAGCAGTAGTTAAGCAGAACATCTATGCATAAATAAGTACTGCTGCCACATATGAATGGTTCACATTATGTAGACTATTCTTCAATAACATCTACTACATGCCAGTAAATACATATGGGTCACATACCTTTCCTTTGTATGATTTGGTAATATTTCTTTTTCTTTTTCCTTTTCTCTGTCTCTCTCTCTCTCTCTCTCTCTCTGTCAGTCTCTGGAATAAAGTGATTGAGTTTGTTGGCAGAGATTGCAGCCTGCTTTTGTAGGTATTTGCACATAAACATGTGATGGCCTCTGCACCAATTAGTGGCCACCACTTGCTAATTGCATGCAGCCTGTTGTGTAGTAATTGCAGTAATCACTGTCATAGCAACCCAGTACTATAAATTGCTAACTCAGGTAGGTGTGGCCCTTTCCAAGATGGAGATTATCCTTGTTTGGACATCATTGTTTAAGACAGAAGGTTGGTATAGTTCTTATATCAGAAGACCCTGCAGACACATGTATATTCTACATTTGGGTAGGGGTGCAGAAGTACAGAGAGCATAAGTATTATTGTGTGGATTTTATCTTGATGGACTTACAGGGTTGCTGTGTACATGTTAGTTTATCAAGGCAAATAGTCTGTCTGCGTAACTCCCAACTGTGGACCTATCCACATGGTAGACAGAGAATAGCCTGTTATTTTTTGTCTGTGCACCACACAGGTCTTTTCAGCAATAGAGCAATGGCATTGTTACAGTTGGTTGCTACCAGTACATGGCTACATCCATTTGTATTTCAGTGTTTTATTCCTACATAAGGGCATGCTTCCGAAACTCCTTCCAAAGCTATTTGCACAGTGTGTAACAGCAGAAAGGCTGTTATGCCTCTGTGTTTCTGCCTCTGTCAGACCTCTCAAACACTCAGGTACATATTTGAACAGACTCAGGGAAAAGTAAGGAAAAGGTCAGGGACACCTTTAAAATGTTAGTGCCATTAAGTTGAAACATTGAGGGAATTTTCGAAAGTAAAAGAAGTGTCTAACTCTTAATTATTGTCATTATTCATTAAGTGTAATTCACCACCTTTCTGGCCAAAGTCAGTAGTTTTAGGAGGGATTCAGAGGGACAGAGCTAAAATTTGTGTCAAAATCAGGGACATCCCTGAAAATTAGGGACAGTTGGGAGATATGGCCTCTGCCCTAAACAGATATGCCAGTGTTTGTTCTGCTGTGATACTGTGTGCGGTTGTAAAGTGATGGTGTAACATTATTTCCTGCTAGAATGGCTGCTTCTCTTATCACAGTCTTGTAATGTAATCCCACAACAACTGTTGGTAAAGATCCACAGAACAAGTTGTGTGGTATGGCATTCCTATTTTTCCTTTAAATTCACTCATTCTGATGCATGATATATTTATTTCAGCACTGACTTGTGTGGCTTAGTGGCACTTCATGTTGTGTAATGTGTATAAGGTCCAGGGTTCGAGACTGACAGAGGTGTTTTATTTTGCTCCTGAGCAGAACAAGGGCCCTCACATACAGAGTGACTAAAGCATTTTTAAGCAGTTGTAAGCGGGTTTGTGTGGGTTTGCGCAATGCTTAGCAATGCTTAGCTAAGCGAAACAAACACACACTCACGCAAACCCGCTAACCACTGCTTAATAGTGCTTACTCCCGCTAACCCCCACGCTCATTTCTTTGAAAGAAAAGAAAAATGGGGAGATAGGAAAGTGGTGAAAAAGGGGCACAAAGAGGGAAAGACAGTATGGAAAGTAGCCCGGGATGTGCAGGACGGGTGTAGGGAAAGTCCATAGCTGCCCATTTCTTTAACAGAAACAGCTGTGCATATGGAATAAATTTGGAGGTAGATATGAAACCTTCAACCCCTGAGAGAGGGGTGAGGACAACAAAGTATGTTGTAATGCCAATTAAATTACATTTTATATGTCCAGTGGACATGTGTGCAAAATGGGCAACTATGTATGGGGCATAATTTTTTTATTGGGAGCAGATTGCCCTTTTTTTTCATTTGAGAGTGGAATGTAGGGTAGGGGAAGTAGGTATATTTGGGGAGGTAGGTTGGGGAGGTAAACAGACAAGATAAACAAGACACATACAGGGGAGGTATATGGCACATGTGGTGGGTGAACACCTTTGACGGGGAGGGATGTTTGGAAATCGCAAGCCCATGAGCCCACAGATGGAAACAGTGGGACTGAGGTACCCACTCATGGGCAGTCACCACTGCACCTTCACAGCCCAGAGGGTGGCTGTGCTGGGGGCTGTGTAGGAGGGGCAGGCTGACCCAGGAGTTGCACCACTCGTGTCTCAAGCTGGCATAGAGGTTCTGCAACAGAACGTTCAATCTCTCTGCGCACCACAGCCGGACCATTCGAAGGATGTTAGGTGGCCCTCCTTCACCCACACTTGCACGGGGCGGCCAAGCCCCATCCCCTGCAGCGCTTCCACCCAAAGGTGGCACAGGGCCAATGGAGGAGGAGGTCCCGGGCTGGGCACTGGACCTGCTGGTGCCAGGTGCCATGGCCAGCTGAGGTGGGACAGGTGGGTCTGCTGGGACCGGCCTTCCCATACGAACTATGTTTTGGAGGGTTTAATAAAGATATGGGTTAGTAACAGTCAACAGCATTCCCAATTAGTTATAACAGCATGCAGAAGTATTCCCATTAACCCAACACACCAGATTTTCAACAGTTGAAAAGCAAGCATAACACATGTATATATAGAACAATAGTGGACATTACAACAGCATACAGGTTGAATTGATGGCAACAAGTCACCAGTATTCTGGTATTTGAACAGGGCACATGCATAGAAATGAATGCAAATATTTATAAACCAAAAGGACATATGTCCCAACAAATGTTTTGAGATTAGACATACAGATCGAGGTGTGGAATTGCATTTTTTATGCACATACAGTAGGGTGGAAAAGGATAGCTCAATTAACAACTTATATATCCTTCTAGTTTTCACTACATTCATATTAACTGCAGTTATATGTCCCTTACATGTATTATTACACTACCCAATGTCCTTATATTGTGCAGTTGGATTTTGCTAGATCATTATATACATGAGCTGTATCTTACATACAAACTGTCCAAGATGCAGATGTTACTGATACATATTTTGAGAGTTGCTCACACACACTACTGCTAAGATGCTACACTGACAGCTCTACTTTCATATAATTATGTAGATATGTTCAGGTTAAAGTATCAGTTATATGTTAACAGCTCCCTACATTTCTGGCAGCACACTGACATTTCTTGGGAACAAAATACCAAGCTACCCATGTGCCAGATTAACCTGTACATGCTGGGCATGAACCAACATTTGAGGGCTGTAAATATGCATAAAAGCTACTGGCACTCCCTTCATCCACATTATATAGGCCTATCCAAGTGTGGGTTAACACTGCTTAATACAACAGTACTATTTGTAAACTGCAGCAGTACAACATATCAAAGAAAATGACACAGACGCACTCCAGGAATTATACATTTATTAAAGGATTATTACACCTTATTTATTGGGTTGAAACACTTTTTGAAGGCTCTCTCATTTATTTTATATAACAGTACATGCAGAATAATTACTAACCTGCCTGATGATGCAGCCTTTGCAACTTATCTTCATGGGCTTGCTGATTCATAGCCCGGACACCTGCAGCTGTGAAGTATATGCAGTGATATTGAGACATACATATCCATAGTATAGACAAGCATAGCAATTCTTAACTACTTAATACAATGGCTACTTACTCAGTACTGGGGCATTGGGCATCGCATGAGACTCCTGGATCCACTGATCCAGTTGAGCCTCCTTACATCGCTTCAGGTCAGAATAATGGTGCCTGACCTGCTCACCAGTCCGAGGAATGCCAGTGGCACTGGTGAGATCATGAGCTAGACTGTTCCAGGCCTCCATTTTATATTGAGTGCCGTGGCACTGGCCCCACAGGAGTCTTAACTCATGATTGTGGACAAGGAGCCAAACCATTACTTTGGTCTCCTCAATGCCCCAGCATTGCGCTCAAAATCAAGTGCCTTCTCCAACACCGGCCATGCTGACTGCAGAAGGGAGCTACAACCAGTTATAGCAAGTATTTTTGCCTGTGGAGCTTAAATATGCCTCATTTCCCACACTTATTTGTGATTGGCCAGTTTTGAAAAAACTCAGCTGTAGGCACATCTGCTTAGCTGATGTTAGCAATGTTTAATATTCCTTTGATAGATATGTGTCTGTTGAAAGTGCATGGCTATGAAATGCTGTCATGGCTTAGTGGTTATGTACTGTGACTATAGTGCACAGTATCCTGAGTTCGGGCCCTGTTACTGCTTTTTATTTTCCTACTGGCCAGACCTGAATGGTTAAGGTACAGTAAAGGAGGTGTGGCCGTGTTTAGCTGACTTTGCTCAACTTTGCCCAACATTGCTCAACGTTGCCTGACGCGCTGGTTAGCGCGGTGCACAGCTACACACAAATACGTTGTAGTTGCCCTGGTTGGTGCGGTGCTCAGCTATGTGCAAAGACATTGCGCTTGTTAATGTGGTGCTCAGCTACAAGCAATTGGTTTTAAATATGCTAAATACTGCTAAACTGTGCTTAGCAGTGTTTTATATTGCTTAAAATAAGTTACTCATGCCTCAGAATGCATAACCATTTCACCTTCATATATATATAATTCATTCACTACTACTTATAACATTTGAATGCTTTTTACAAAACTTATACATGATAAATGTCAGGAAATATTTTTGTATACAGATTTCCAACACAAAATGGAAAGTGTAGCAGTGGGACTCAAACCGGGAATGCCTTCTCTTTGTGCGAAGGCTCTAACCACTACACTATCTTGCTTAATTTGTGTATGCTTTTCTTATTATCCTCTTTGGTGCCTAAGCTGCTAACTGTAGCTAAGCAATGGGCAATCCCACGCAAACAACGGGCAGCTATATCAGAAATAAAACAAAAAAAAAAAAATTATTTTAATTTTTAAATTTGTACGAGGTTTAACATATGGGGGAGTGTAGTGTTACAATGTACACATGTGAGCAGACTCGCTCATGTAACTCAACATTTCTTGGGTTTAGTCAGTGCAGGGGCATGGATTTTTGGACTGCTCTGCAGTCCAACATGCCCCCTACACTCGTCCACGCTCCATGTAAGATTTGGAGTTAAGGCAGCGCGCCCTCATTAATATGCATGGCACACTGCCGTCATACTCTTAGACTGGCATTTCCGTGTAAGACTAATCAAGTCTTACACAGAAGATTAGTAAATCCTGGGGAATGTCTATATTATGTGTTTGTGTGTGTGTGTGTGTGTGTGTGTGTGTGTGTGTGTGTGTGTGTTGCACATGTGTACATGTGTGCATTAACATGGCTTATCTGGTAACAGTTCATTAAACTTAGTTCTCATGCTGGAAAATGAGGCAATACTCATATTGCATTGCCATGAGTGGTGTGCTATTATAGTTTGCACTGGTTGTATGAAATAAAGCACATACTTTTTGTTCAGATCTGGGACTAGTGCTGTCCCACATGTAAACATGCAACACACATACCTTTGAAACTCTGTGCATATACAGAGGATATCTAACTGTAAAATCTCCTTCAGCTTGTGAGAGGGAGGCTATGTGAGAAGATATATTAATTATAACAACACAATGACAGTTCATGCCTGTACTGCCCTCAGCAGCTTTCTGTAGGAAGAGTAGGAAGGTCCGTGACACAGGAAAGTAAACATTGATCAAATACTTTGCAAACAAAAGTCATGAAAAATTTTGATCTCATTTCACTTTCTAATGTTATATTTGTTTTACTTTATTTAGTTCAGCATTTGATTCCTAACTTCAAAAATGTAATATCTCCTCAGGGAATGCTAGCATTATGATAACATTTTGGGTGGGTGTTGTAGAAATACATGCATGACTTTCATACTGGCCTCCTTACGCATATTGTAACAACAGTTTTACAAAATACTGAACAGCTACTTCAGTCAAAGTCTGCGTGCATCCAACGAGATTATAAGACTGGTGAGGATTAAAGAAGTGTGCTTTGCATATCCTTTCAAAGCAGCGGCTTTTCAGCAGTGAGAAGCCAGGCTAACTTTACCTATACTTGGAGAGAAAAACATTAATGTCTGCACTCATATCCCCTCGAGCCACACACTCCAGGGATCTAAACCTCACCACAACAATAAATAGGACGTGCTGGAGGGATAGATTCCTGTCCCAGAGACTTCCCATGCTCTGGAACAAGATTCCAATCTACATTAGGCAGAGCTCCTCGCTAACCCTCTTCAAGAGAAACCTTGATGAGTGGATGAGAAACAGATTGTTTACCCCAGGGATCACTTCAATTGCTCTGCTGGACAGAGGCACAGGGAACTAATCTAAGAGGGCAGTGAAAGCCAACACATTCTGGCTAGGCTTATAAATGCCTTTGGACAGATAGCCTAGTACCTACCTATGAACCTATGCACTGACTAACATAAACAGAGAAGAAGAAAAATGATGTACGTGCATGTGTGTGAACTCTCTCTTACTTCCTTACCTTTACTATGATCTTAAACCTGCAGCTTTGTGCAGATAACTCCAAAAAATCTCTTCCATTTCTAACTGCACCAAAGGATGTAACATGAAAGGAGGTTATGTATCCAACTGAATGTCACAGATTAGCGAAGATGAGATAACTAGTGACAACTTGTTAATGTGGCTTCCACAAAACCCCATTTTGTTAGAGTAACCTAGATCTCAGTATCAAAGAAAAAAGAATTATGGTGGTGGCAAAGAAAACAGTGCCACCACTCAGTCTTTTGAGGGTCATTACATAACAATTATTAGGTGGTTTATACCCTCAAAGTGAGTATGTGTATTTAGATGTCATCAGGTTAGGGGAGTATATAGGCTCACCAAATTTGTTAAGCATGCTGTGTTCAATGCTCTGCTCTTCTAAATGAACCTAATAATGAACCAGAAAAGTTCATGAAATTTACTTTCATAGAAGTTGTGACAGCCCCACTCTGGGCCAGTAATCAAGGAGCCTGAATCCTTACCACTGACGCTGGAGAGGGACGTTCACTTACAAAAAAATAGATACACACGGTATTTCCAGATGCAGCTCTCTGCATCAAGCACAATTTCCCTTAAGAGCACACAGGGAGCACAATCAGTCCGGCATCTGGATTTTTCTCTCTGTCTCCCTCCAGGTCCCCAGTAAGACTCCTCACTGGCACAGCTACAGAGCTGATTCCTCATTTGAGTGTCCAAACCAAGTCCTCCAGCACCCTTTCTGTGAAACCAGTGCTTCATGTCCCTGCTCCAGGCAACTGACCCCCCCCCCCCACACACACACACACACTGTTTGAGATTTGATTTTCACATATACACACACACACACACACACACACACACACACACACACACACACACGCACACACACACACACACACACACATACACACACACACGCCTGGGAAAGGTTGACACAGATTTGCTAGTTATGCCCCCTTCTGCGCAGACTGTAAGGTAGTTAATGCCACCAGACACTCCAAAGCCAGCTACTCTAAGGCTCGTAGAAGGGTACCCAATTATACTGAGTGAAATTAATATTAGTAGAAATGGTAGTGTTTTGACCAATGCAGTAAGGCTTTCAGGAGTGGCCACAGAGTCACCAAATAAATACAAGTACTCTCAAAGGTTAAAATTCTCTCTAAAGGACCAGCCACAATGAAAAGTTAAATATATTTAATAATAAATAATAATAAAAGAACATGAAAATATGGAATATCTATTTACAATAAACACCAACGTTTCATTCACAGGAAATATTAAAATAACCCAGATGAATAGATTCACACGGATACAAAAAAACAGTACTTAACTAATCTTACCATATTTTCCTGACTGATCTAAAGAATTATTATTCCCAAGTCACTTACTAGGGCAAGGCAAGATGAAGTTGGTGAGTGGTCCTTCTTTGTCAGGTTCCAAAAACCAGACTGGCCTGAGACTTCAGTCACATCTAGTGTTAAAAAACATCACTTCAGAGACAGATTACAGAATAACTTCACACACACATCTGATCATCTGACTTCTAGTTCCCATACTACCCCCTTGGCTAGAAGCTGCCAGGATTTAGCACATATGTGTCAATATTACACACACATAGAGCTTTGCTAAGATCTGTTGCAGCTTCTGAAAGTTATAAAACAATAAAAAATTCCACTTTTCCTACAGGAGCTAATAAACCAATCTCTATCACAAACATTTCGTCTTTAGCTGCAGTCAGAACTGTAAGACACAATCTTTATTGCCTAAATTAAGTAGTTTAATTTCTTACTATTTTTAAAATTTAGCTGGACTGAGATTAACTTCTTTTCTTCTCTTACAGTATTCTCTCTTAAAGCATATACATGTGATCAGTTACAATACAGTCAGGACCCACTGCTGCTATATTTTTTAACACAAACAGCTTTACAAATACATTTTTCAAGACAAGCATCTGTACAAATCAGTTTGATATACAAATGACATATAATTATTTGCAAAATTCCAGCTAGCTGTGCTGGCATATGCTACACATCCACTGCCCTACTTCTCCTGGCATAGTTGGCAATACCTCAGATCATCAATTGCGATGTATGGAACATATGGATGCCAGAAAGCAAGGATTAGGTATGCTTGTTGGGTCATAGTGGGAAGATGTTTTAAACAGAAAATAAAATGTCAGACAAATAGTCAGACCTTGGTATGGGTATTAAGAAAGGATATTCAGTACCTTGAGCTTCAGAAAGCTGCCCAATTAGACCATGCAGAGTGAACAGCTTTCACTGACAGGTCATGCAAAGCGAATAACATTACTGAAAAATGACTTTATAGTGATTTACAATCATTATGCACATTTAAAAAGCATCTTGTGTGCTGAACTTATTGTAAAATATTGGCATCTGACCATCTGAGGTTAACAGCTGTTTATATCTTTGAACATTATATATATATAATCATATTTATCTATGTATTTATTTATTTATTTATTTGACATTTGTTAACCAGGTTAGTCCGACTGGGCAGAAGCCCTTTTTCAGTGAAGACCCGAGCAGAAAAGCTCCAATAGTACAAAAAACAAACAGTAAATATTTTATTTATTTAACATTTATTAACTGGGAAAGTTCGACTTGGAATGAGCCAGTTTTCAGTGGAGACCTGGGGAGAAATGCTCCAGATGCATTTCTTTGTAACATAGGAGGAAACCCACATGAATGCAGGGAGGGCATGCAGACTCCACACAGAAGGTATCCCAGCTGAGAGTCAAACCAGAGAACCTCTTCCTGTGAGGTGATAATGCTAACCGCTGCACCACTGTGCCATCCATAACATGGTCAACTGTTAGAAGAGAAACAAGAGTATATCAGAACTGTAAGTAAATAACAAGGTCAGTTGCTACAGGTGAACAAAATTATATAAAATGCACACAGTACATATATGTCAGAAGAAAATCAGACAAAAACAGCAGAATGAGAAAGTACAATTTGAGAATGAGAAAGTACAATATGTAGGAGATAACAGAGTACAGACAGTTACAGCATAAATAAGAAGATAAATGCAATAGGATAATTACAAGTTATTGGAAAAAAATTAACGAGAAACAGAGAAAAGAAGTATAGAAGTTTTTACAGGAGGAAATCCCCAGGTAGGAGGTCAGTGAAAGGACTACTGCAGTAGAAGTTGAGAGGGCAACAATCTGTTAGTAGAGTTTTTTTATTACAGAGAGGAAGCAGCATACAGTTGGGGGAGAGGAAAGCAGGAATTATAGAGGACAGAAAAGTAGATTTTGTTGGGTCATTACAGAAACATGTCCATGATTTACAGAGGCTATCTTTTAGTGCTGTTTTAAAGATGTTAGGGTTAGTGATACATCTGACATTTAGTGGTAATTTATTCCAAGCATTTGCTATGGAAAAGCTGTAAAGTAGTTTGCCAATATTTTTTTTGGGCTTAGAAACTTGCAGTATATTTTGAGAGCTATGGAGAGAGTGGTTGGGAGTGTAAGTCTAGACGAGAGTAGAGACAGAGGGACAAGATGATATGTAGGACTGAATGAGCCATGAGAAGATTGGGTACTGGAATTTGGTGATGAAATTCCAGCCACTGCAGGTTTTTTAGGGCTATGCTGTGATGAGTGTGGTAAGGTTGTTTGGAGGCAGATACTGCAATTTGATTATAGGTAAGTTCTAGTTTAGTGAGAAGCTTAGATGGGAGGTATGTGAGAACGGGCTGCATAGAACAATGTGGGGAGTAGGAAGGCTTGTGCAAGGGACAGCCTGGAAGCATTTTTGAGGTATTTATTATGTCTGTATAGCAGGTCTAGTTTTTTATGGATCTTTTTAATGCACTGCTGAGTATGGAGATCAAACTTTAGATGGTCATCGATAATAACACCTAGGAGTTTAGTGTGGGATTCAGTAGAGATGATTGTGTTGTTCAGGTAAGAGACAGAAAAGGTAGTTTTATGATGTTGTAGAGTTGTAGGGTGGAATAGGAGAAGTTTAGTTTTCTTTGGGTTAAGTAGCAATTGGTTGGACGTAAGCCAACTTTCGACAGAGTGAAGGGACTCTTGGGTGAGGTTGTGAAGGTGAGTGATGTCATCAGAGTAGGAGATGACTGTAGAATCATCAACATATTGAATAACAGTAGAGTGGACAAGAAGAGTGAAGGTCATTAATAAAGATGTTAAAGAGTAGGGGTCCAAGGATGGAACCTTAGGGTACCCCAGTTTGTACAAGTAGGAAGGGAGAGAGTATACATTGCCATTTCACAGCCTGGAACCTATTTGAGAAGTAGCTGGAGAACCAGGATACTGCATAGTTAGAGAGGGTAGGTGAAGCTAGTTTGGATAGAAGTAGTCTGTGGGAAACAGTATCAAAGGCCTTGGATAGATCACGAAACAGGCAGGAAAATAACTTATTATTATTACGGGATTTTGTGATTGTATTAATAAGGGATGTCAGAGCAGTAGCAGTACTGTGCTTTCAGCGAAAACCATGCTGTGTGGGGTTAAGAAGATTTTCTTGCAGAAGGTGATTGAGGAGCTGTTTGTGAATGCATTTTTCTAGAATTTTTGACAGGGGAGATAGGATGGCAACTGGTCTGAAATTTGAAGGGTCAGTTGCATTGTCATCTTTATGCAAGGGTATGACATAGAATTCTTTCCAGATGTCAGGCACAATGTTTTCCTTAATAGATCTATTGATTAATATGGAAATGGGGAAAGAGATAGAATTAGTAGCAATTTTTAGGAATTGTGAAGGTAAGCTGTCAACTGATGGAGAGCATATTTTAAGTTTAGACAGAAGGGACTTGATATAGGTTGTGGGGACAGGTTTAAGAGAAAAGATGGTAGAATTGCTAGAAAACATGTGGTGTAGGGTAGGTGATGTTATCATTTTTGGTAAGGTTGCAGATAGAATCAATGAGGAAGGAATTTAGAAATGCAGATGTATCTGCTGGAAAGCTATTTGGGCAGGTATTAGGGGATGATGGGCACCCAGATTGTAGCAGTTTATTAACAGATTGCCAGAATTTTGGTGGGTTGGAGTGTAGATTATTAAGTGGCTCATGGAAAAAGTTTTTTTTTTGTTAAGGGTGACCTTTTTTTTGGTTAAGTTATGGAAATCTCTGTAGGTTTGAAGATCAGTGGAGGATTTGGATTTTTTCCATGCACTATCTTTGTTATTCATAAGGGTTCAGGAGGCTTGTGTTAGCCAGGGGGCAAAATGAGTTTTTGGTCCTTAGTTTCCTGATAGGGGTCAGGGAGTTGAGCGTGTTTAGAAAGATGTTGTTAAATGCCAGGACTGCATTGTCTAGGGGTAGATTGTGGAGGAAGAACAAGTTAATTGAAGAGAGCAGGTGGTTGAAAGTATCCAGATTAAAACATGAGAGTTTATGGCAGTCTTTGTATTGCATTGGGTTTGTGTAGTTGGGGAGAGTGTCTAATTATGAAGTTGGGATGGTGATCGCTAAGGGAATCAGGTAGGGTGGAGGGGTTATGATACAGATTAGTATTGGAGGTGAGGACCCAGTCTAGAGTGGAACCTGAGTTGGTGTGTTTGTTTAGTCGAGTTGGGTTTGAGATTAATTGGAAGAAGCCAAAAAGGTTAAATGAAGGAGTTTGGGCAACCAGTGTCTGGGGTATTCCAGTCAATGTTTACATCACCCAAGATAACAGCTTCATAGCAGATGGTTTGAGAGATCCAAGAGAGAGAAAGTGTTCTAGAATAGGGATGTTGTTACCTGGGGGGGGAGTGTAAATGGAAGCAGTAGCTATTTTCTTATGAGTGTTTAATTGACAGTTGGCTATAAGAATTTCAGATGGGAGAAAACCTGGAGTAGTGATAGACAGAGGGTGATGGTGAGCTGGTTGGAAAAGAGAATTGCAACGCCTCCACCTTTCTTTGTAATCCAATCATGCCTGAGGATGTTATAGCCTGGTGGAAGTATTTTGGTGTCAGATATATGAGGCTTAAGCCAGGTTTCTGAGAAGCATAGAATGCCAGGGGTGTGTAAAGACAGCCTGACATGGAAAGGAGAGATTTTGTTCATGGTACTTTCAATGTTTCTAGATATTATAGTTAAATATTTAGAGGATGTGGAAGTGAGAATCTAGGAAAAAGTATGAGGGGTAGTGTACCCCTAATGTACATTCTTACATGTACTACATATAGAAGCACACATATTCACAATTCATTGATTTGTACTAAGCATTAACTTAATCGAGATTTAGTAAACTGATGATTTTATATTGCTGTTGTGTACTTGGGTAAGTGAATGGCAATGACAGATATGGTGCATGGTATGTTTGCTGAGATCATGAGACACTGAAATAAAGGGATTTAGTCCTTTCCCCCACTGTTGTAAATTCAACTCTGTGAGGGTGGAAGCTCTCCTGCAAAAATATTTTTACTGTTTTTGTACCATTAGTGGTTCCAGGGGGTCATCTTAAGTCTTGCTGTATGCACTCATTTGCTCATCAAGTACTGTGCCTCTAGAATGACATCACTATGTGTTGTAGAGCTGTGATTAGCTAAAGTTTCAGCTGGATGAAGCAAAACAGAAAAAAAGCTTCATTTGGATGGAAAACAAAAATAATTTTTTTTGTAGGAGAGCAAGCTCTGTGTGCCGCCCATGTTGGGGAATCATGTTTCTCACACTTCAACATTAAATATACCAACTCCACAGTCACACTACCTTTTAGGAAATGGAAAAGCCCCAAAGTGTTAAATCACTGCTGGCACACTAACAGAAACATTTCAGACAGAGATGTTTAGTAGAAAACAATAATACACATGTTAAACCTCATACAAATCAGCTTGATGTGATGCATCCTTGTCTAGTTACACTGGACCACAGTAGGACAGCCTCTAGAACTTACAACCTCACTTACTTAGAGTGTTCTACACTGGATACTTTAATTGTTTGGCCTATCTTTTGATGCCACTCCTGATGGGCAGCAGTTGTTCTCACCCAGATTTTTTTTGTTTTCATGTTTATTTGTCAAATTTTACTCCATTTTTATTTTCGGTAGTTATATGATTGCAGTGCTTAGTGAATAAACACTTAGTACAGGTATATGACCCCTAAACACCAAACTAACATATGTTGTTCAAAGTGTAAATTAAAAGCTAAGCAAGTTGATTCAACCTTTCACGAGCTTAACCAAGCATGAGGGAAGAGCAAGTCAGTAGAATCAAGCACCTGGGTATCTCCAGAATATCAGCTAAAAGCCATGGGGATCCATGCAACAATTATTTCTGTATCTAGTGTATAACTGCAGACAACACTGTGTTGTAAGTCCCCAAGGAAAACCCTGACCTGCCTTTAAGATGTAAGCAAAGATCCTGTAAAATATCAGTGTGATCTATTGTATTCATATCTACTACAAATTACTTCTGAGGTTGATTAATTTCTGGAGACTGCTGATCACCAGAAAGCCTAATAACTGTTTTATAGGTGACATCTTGGAATCTGTGCTTATATTCTGATCCTGGTGAAAGAAGGAGCAGAGTGCATTGATTCCTGACTGCTTCTGGTTTGAGAGGGAGTGTCTGTGCTTAATGTACCTGATTGGTCTGGTTGCTATTCGAGGCATCTACCAGAAAAAGGCTACAAGCCTACAGACCCTTGCATCATCTGTTGATCACCAAACAGGCTGTGGTCTGCTTCACTTCTTGGGATTGGTGCTAACATTTTTCTTCTGGTGAGAGAAGAAGCAAAGAAGCATTGTATCCCAACAGATTGAAGCTGTGGTGAGGACAGCATTAGCAATAGCCAAGCAGTAGCCATTCATGCGACTCCCCTCTTTTCATCATTCTTGGCAAGCTAATTCTTTGTTTTCAGTAAGTACTGCTTGATTTGTTTCTAACTTCAGAATATCTGCCTAAATACTTCATCCTTAAATTTTCAGGGTTTACGTATTAGTTTCTCCTCAAGTGTTTGGCAGTGTTCTGTATAGACTCAGACAGCTTGAGTGACATTTTTCCAGTAAAAGCACAATTGATAGTTCTCAAATACCTAGTTGCATACAGGACAACTAGTTTGCAGTGACAAGCACTGTCCACATAGTTGCAAACCAGATACTCTTGACATTGACTGATATTCTCACTCCAACTGTCTAATCAATAAAAAAGGGTCAGTTGCCATGGATATGAACTTTCTTACTGTTTCTGTTACCGGCTTGGTGGATATGGGCATCCTGAGGCAATCTAGAAATTGCCTTATGTTTACTGACAACCAGTTAATTCTCAAACAAACTGATATGGTATGTGAGAGATGTATTTACACAATGTCACTGGAGGCAAAGCTCTCACATAAAAGTACTCCTAATATCAATAAGGTTGTCAGTAGTACACACGCTGCACCCATCATGCAAAAGTCAAAGCAGACATATATAGACCCACATATGCTGAGGCACTTACATCTAACCTTCCTAAACCACAAAGAACTCCTAGACAAAGGACAAATAAGAAATACCCTCAGCAGCCCCAAATGCGCTCTTTCAAAGCAACACCACATCAACACATACAGCTACATCTCATGGAGCCTCTACCTCTAAGCCCATAAGGCAAGTCACCACACAATATAACATTCTAATCACTGGAGACTCTATCGTGAGACACACTGATGTCCCTCTCAACAGGCTGAGTAAGGAGAAGGTTATGGTCAGTTGCTTCTCAGGGGCTAGGATACGTCACATTACACATGCACTCAGGTCATTGGACCACAATTACCAGTATGACTCAGTCATAGTCCATGTTGGAGTAAATGACCTGAGATGTACCTCCCTAGACTATATGAAGAGAGACATCCTGGAGCTCTCGGAATATGTGTCTTAGGCTGGTATGAGGCTAGCATTGAGCAGTATTTCACGTTCTCCAAGGATGATGCCACAATACGAACAAAAGATGATTGACTGTAATAATTGTCTCAGTTTCTGGTGTCATTCTAAGGGGGTGCAATATTTGTCAGCATGGAAGGAGATGGTCAACAGACCATGCTGTTTTGATAGGGATGGTCTGCACTTTTCCCCTCTAGGCTTTCAAATATTAGCTAAAACATTGTCTTCCCCCATAGTGCCTTTTTTAGGCAATGCCAAACTGAAAGTACTTCTGACATTGCAAGTCAAAACCAAGAAAATCTAAAGGTATTACTGCTCAATGCTAGACATCTAAACAAAAATCTCCACTCCTTAGAGGCTCTCTTTACCCTAGAGAATGCTGATGTCTGTGCAGTCATGGAGACATGGTTTAAAGCTGAGGAGAGCACATCAACAGTGCAAGATTATAATGCCTTCCACACGTTTAAGCCAGCTACTTCACAGGCAGGGACTAAAGGTGGAGGTATCTCTATTTACATAAAAAATAAATGTACTTCAAGGCTGGTCAAACAGGACAATGCACTTGAGTTGCTCCATGTTCAAACCACCATAGACAAAATCCAATACCACTTCCTTGCAAGCTATAGGTCTCCCTCTATGACCCAGGAAACCCATACCATGTATTTAAACCTATTAGAAACACTAACCATCCAACCCAATACCATATTCATGGGCGACTTTAATTACCCCACTATTAAATGAGAATCCTATATGACATCAAACGCACAGGCACAGAGATTCACGGATTTTGTAAACACAAAGTCCCTGGACCAGATAGTCAATACACCAACCAGGGGTGCAACCATACTGATCTGGTCCTCACTAATATGGGAGACTGCTGCACAACCCCTTCTGTAATGCCTTCCCTGGTATGGTCACACCACAAAATGGTCTCCTTTGAAGTAAAAATAAAACCTGGGCCCCCAGCTAAATCTGGAATATTCAGGAACTATTCTAAGGCTAACCTCTTGCCATTAAGTGATAACCTGGCAAAATTTCAAGCCCTCGTAAACCCTATGAACACTTTTGCCTATGCAAAACTGTTCACAGGAAACACTGCGGAAGCATGTTAATAGCTGCATAGAGGCAGCTGTACCCACCATGAAGAAGTACAGAACTAACTCAAAAAACTAGCCACCCTGGTGGGCTCACAAAGTCAATTGGCTATATAACAGGAGGAAGAAAATCATGGCAAAAATTAGGAGGTGCAGCAGCCAGCAGGATAAAAACACTCTTAGCAAACTAAACAAACAACTCAGAGAAGAAATAAAGTCTACCAAAGCCAAATGTGAGGTAAGTTTGTCCTCCCAGGCTAAGGACAACCACAAAGCATTCATTAACTATGTCTGCAACCTCAAAAGCAATACACAATTGTGTGCAGAGCTCATTGTAAATGGAGCCACCTATATTGAGCCAGAAGATGTAGCAAACCTCCTGGCTGATAAAATCAGCTCCAACTTTACTCCTCCCCCCCCAGCCTTCCCTCAGGGAATATAATCAAATATAACTCCCCCTACTATCACTAGGAAACAAGTCCTTAATGCTCTCTCTAAGACCAAGAACTCTACATCAATGGGCCTAGACAATATCCCAGGATGCCTTCTAAATAGCATGAAACATGGCCTATCAGGGCCTCTGAAATTGCTATTTAACTATAGCCTGCAAACAGGCTTCATGCCTCATGAATGGAGAAAGGCATCAGTCACCCCTCTGCACAAAGGTGGGCCATCTACAGACCCTGAAAACTACAGACCCATAAGCCTCACTAGTCTTATATGTAAAGCCATGGAAAGAATTATCATGGCAATGATCAATAGAGATATAGTAAACCTCCAGACACTGGACCCAACCCAGTTTGGTTTCGTCAAAGGCAGATCATGTCCACTCAACCTGTTAGACTTCTTTGAAAAGGTCACCAAAGCAATGGATGAGGGCAAAATCGTTCACACTGCCTACCTTGACCTGGCCAAGACATTTGACACAATACCCTACTCAGACATTGATGACAAACTCAAGAGGTTAGGTACAAACTCGTATGTCACCCAGTGGATAGCCAACTGGCTCACAGACAGGACCCAGGAAGTTAGAACTGGGGAGTCCACCTCTACAAAGAAGCCAGTCACAAGTGGAGTCCCTCAGGGGTCAGTCCTTGGACCACTACTTTTTGGCATTTACATCTCAGAAGTCAAGGTCAATGTCAGTGGACTCTGGCTGATTAAATTTGCAGATGATTGCCAATTAGGAGCTGTCAATGAATCTCACATTGACGCAAATGTTCTCCAGGAGCGGGTGACACAGACAAACAACTGGTGTCAGACCCATGGACTAAAACTAAATACCAAGAAATGCATAACAGTATCCTTTGAGAAGTCATCCATCCCTGGTAACTATCATATTGACAACACACCCTTAGAGATGACCAAGTAGTCAGGGACTTAGGGGCACACATAGATAGTAATCTAGCCTTTGATCATCATGTGTCTACAGTGGTGAGGAAATCATTCTAGGTTGCACTTATAAACAAAAGTATGGCATCTAAGTCCAAGGAAGTCATTGTTCCACTGTATTTGGCATTCAGCAGACCTATCATTGAGTACAATTCCCCCTTTGGTATGTACCTAAGCAGGCATATCCAACAATTGGAATGTCCACAGAGGTTCCGCACTAAAAGAATACAGGATACAAGTAATATGTACTATGCAGACCACCTCAAGGCCCTATCCCTGTATTCTATCTTCTATAGGCTTTTGAGGAGGATCTATGCCTGGCATACAGGGGATTGTCAGACGCCACTCTGATGAACCTCCTGCTTATCCAAAAAACTAACAGCACCAGAATTACCCATTCTAAAGACTTAAACCTTGCCTGTGATATAAATAGGACCTCCTGGAGAGATAGATATGTATCCCAGAGACTACCCCATCTATGGAACAGGCTCCCCATTCATGTGAAGCAGAGTTCCTCCCTAACTCAATTCAAGTGCAACTTGGACAATTGGATGGGAAAACGGAAATTAATCCCTGGTTTGGTACCTATGTCTCTAATGGATACAGGTAACCTGTAAATGGTTCATCTCTCAGGCCCATGCTTACACTTAACAAGGGTATCAGAACTTGTCAAAGATTTGGGATGCATGGCTAGGCTTAAAAAAGCCCTTGTGGTTGTTAACCTAGTAAACACCTATGAGCGTATGAATCATGTAGCAACTGCCCTACTTTTGTCTTCTCTATTTACACCTCACGTAAAGTTTTAATTTGGCAGCTCCAAAAAAAAAAAAAAAAAATGCCTTGCTCCTTGCACAAGGATTTAACACTACATCTCTCCTGTTAAACTATCTTTCCAGAACTCCATTATCATTCAAATATTAGTTTTAGAAGGCCTTTTGACTTGGGGGGAACAGCTCATTTTGCCCTCACTAATGTTCAGGCTCACATTACTCCCATTATCCTCAATACTATTGCCCCCACTCTTTTCTGCATTTGTAACACACTGACCATTCCCTTCACTACTAAAAACCTATTAACATCTCACACCACTGCTTACAACCAATCATGTGCTTCATTTTCCTTCTTCAAAATCACCATAGTTTATACCCCTCCCCTATATCATTCATACTCTAGTATCCATATATCTCCATACCAAAACCCCTTCCACTGAATACTGGATTGACATACAATCCCGTCCATATTTCTCTCTCTCTCTCTATCTCTTCAGAACAACCCCCTAAAACCTCACTCTACTGAACCAGTACACTCCTACCCTTTCCATGCCCCCTCAGTCACTAATAGCTTATTTTCTTTATTTGGATCTTCCTTATCTGCATTACCTGTCTTCAGTAATATCGGCACCCAGCTGTTACCATGATATTCATCACAATCATCTACTCACTAGTCCTTCTGTCACTATCCCTTCTCACCATATACCACTAGCCACTACACAGTGCATCCAGTCCACTTTTACACCATCCCGTGTTAATTTCAGAACATGCTTTCTTAATATAACCACTTCCTCAAAATCATCCATCCTTGCTGTGTCTCTAAATGTGTATCTTGTGTATCTCAATAAGACAATGAGGCTTGGGTGTTCATTTAAGTATTTTATTGCACACAAACATGTCAGGATTAATGACAGGAGCATTAAACTTAAACAAACTTACTGCTACACACATGCATGCTTTCACTCTGGCTGCTCACTCAAAATGGCACTCTTGCTTGCACGTGCTCAGTACTTATATCACTTGCCCACTGACTGGAATGCTGTTTAAAGGTACACAACATACACTGATCTACACTCATCTTTTCCCACATAACTACATATACACATAACTACATTCACCTCCAAAAGCTTTGATTAATGAGCAAGCAGAATCTAACACATTATTGTCAGTAGTGCTATAATATCCCCCTCTGTAATTAAAATGTTACTGCATGAACTGTGTACTAAGATATCTCAAAATACGTTACATGTTTGTATTGGCCTGTGGGTATGGGTTGTGACTGAAAATGTAATCTGGACCATTTCACTTACCCAGTTAATAATAGAAAATCAAATCAAATATATATATATATTTTTTTTTTCAGATGTGATCCGACAATATGAGCATTTTGAGAACAAATTGTTAACACATAACTTCTGAAAACAGCTATTTATATTAAAGTAAGTAAACACTTCACAAACATTTTAAACCCTACTAGGTCAAAACCTTTTATTTAATTCACAGTTGTGACAGAACTGCATACCCCTAGTACCAGATTTTGGCCTTAATCATTTATTACTGCATGTTTTTCCATAAACAGTGTCACGGGTAAATTTCTGTATAGTCTGGTGCATTAAACTGTAGTAGAAGGTCAATAGTGAGAGAATTGTCTCTGCTCCAGTTTGACATTCAGTACTTTAATATTCTGCTTATCATTTACCTGTTTGCATTCTGTGTCTGTCCCATCCCCCACTAACACATTTAGCTAAACTTTTTGAAAGAGCCCCATTATTGCCTGTATTTGATTGGATAGCTCTCTAGCTAGCTCCTATTTCCATTACCAGAGCTACCTCCATCCAATGTCTTTTATCCAAGACTTGGAGAGTTGTGAAACTGTGAGTAGTTAGCTTTTTCTAAAAAGGAAAGAAAATTAAATTATTTTAATTATTTCAATTCTAGTTAAATATTTAAGTGCACTAGTGTGGTGATACTACTTTTAACTTTTCTGCTCTGTTAAATTTGATTGCATGTTTTAGTTTGTCCAGGGACCCTAGGGCTCTAGTTATTCTGCTCTTCTATTTCCACAAGTATAATTACTTGTAGAAACTATCTGTTTGTATTTTAAATGCTGTCGGGCCAAAGTCTTGTAGTTTAATTCACAGCTCTGGCAGAACTGCATACTCTTACTACTAGATTTGTGCCGTACTCATTTATTACATTCTTCCATAAACAGTGTTACTGGTAAATTTCTGCTTAGTCTGATGCCTTAAACTGTAGTACAAGTACAATATTGAGAGAATTGTCTCTGCTCCAGTTTGTACTTCAGGGCTTTTATATTCTGCTTATCATTTACCAACTTGCATTCAGTGTCTGCCCCATCCCCCACTAACAAAGTAGGCTAAGGTTTCTGAAAGAAGTCCAATATTGCCTTTATTTGATTGGTAGCCTCTGTAGCTAGCCTGCTTGTTCCTTGAACAAATTTCCAACCCTCCCACCCTTCTGCTATTGTTATATTATAAGGTTGTGTCTCAGCCTTCCACTCTTTATGATTATCTGATTGCCAAAATCCATCCTTCCCCCTCTTTCATAGCCATTGACTGCTGTATCAGCTATTTATGCACTCTTCCCACCCATTGTTTTCCACAGGCCCATGATACTGAGCGCCTACCTAGTAAACCATTATTCTTCTTGAGTAAACGTCCTTTACTTTATACTGTCTTCTGCTAATTTTCCTGGAGCTCAGTAGAGCTTGTAGTGCTAGTCTGCATTCCAGAAGTGTTTTACTTGTATGGAGTGACATTCAGGGAAAGTTAAGTACTTTGATTGCTAAATCACAATTAAGTTTTTTTCAGTGATCACTTTTGTTTTCTGCTTTTATTTGTGCATTTCACTCAATTTTTTCTAACAAAAAAAAAAATGTTCTTTCCTTGGTGTTACTGTCTTGAAATTACATTCAGCAAGTGATTTCCAGCTAGTTTTTTAAAGTGATTTGTGTTAGCATTGCATATCTTTCAACCTCTTAGAGCAAAAACTCTGGACAAAGTCATAAATAATGGAGGGACAAAGGCCCACAATTGGGACACTTTTTAAATATTGCTTTTGCAAACTTAGAAAGCTGGTAGAATAACGGGTTTTGCATTAACTTGAATTTTCTGTAGTATATGAAGTCTGAAACTAAAATGTATGTCATTATTTTCTGACTTCAACCCTCAATGATTTACCAATGATTTGCCAGAAAACTACAATTTTATGAGAAACAGAACAAAAATGCGAGGAGGCAAAATCTGGGCATTCTGCGAAAATCTGTATAGTTGAGAGGTATATATTGGACATGTGAGTCTCTTCGACTGTGTTTTTGCATCAAGAAGACTGGGTTTATTCATCTTGTGGCAGGAGATGTTTGCCTGGTGTATCTGAGTTGGGAAATACATTAAATGACTCATAATGTAGTCATTTTATTGGCCAGAGGGCTCAATATTTAGTTTTCTTTCTTTTGTCTGTGCCACTATAAATTTTGCATGTTTGAATGCAATAACAGTGCTCAGTACAGTACCAAATACCTAGAAGGCAAATTTTCTCTGTAGAACAATCCATAAAATTGCAGCCTGTAAAGCAGCAATATAGTGCAAATACCTTGTTCATCAACAAGCTTATAGCTGCTAGTTGGGCCTCAAAAGTGGCAATACATACAGATTTAGTGGAATTCAGAATTGCATAAATGTTAAAGTTAATAGAATTTAGGCTGCTTAGCTTAATATGCTCCAATAAAGCACCCTTATTAGTCTGCACAAACAAAGCATCCTTAACAGTCTTCTAACCACAATACACCACCTCCTTGTAGCTCACAAATCAAAGGACTGGACATTATGAATATGCAAATTTCTAACTTCTGTAGGCAGCATGGTGGATACAGTCATCTTGAGAGAATGTAGCAATTGTCTCATGTTTACTGATAACCACTTAATTCTTAAAGAAGCAGGCACAGTATGTGAGAGGTGTACTCAATGACATTGGAGGCTATACTCTCACATACAAGTCCACATCAGGTTATCAAACCATGCACACAACACCTACCTCACATAGTACACAACACAAACATAGACTGACATATGCTGAGGCATTTAAACATAA
>NC_056739.1:479748037-479909662 GCF_019279795.1 Protopterus annectens
AAACTGTCTCAATGTAACATTAACCCACAGTTAGGTGGATTGGTAACTGGGTGTCCGAGTGAACCCACATTGTTAAGGTAAAAAAATGTCATCAGTGTTGTCCCATATGGCTCTGTCCTAGTCCCCTCTTCTTTGGTATATATTTCTGTGCCGAAAAAGCCAATATTAAGGGAGCATGGCTTACCCACTTTGTTGACAACTGCAGACTGGGGGTGGTTATTAAACTCCATTCTGATACTCAAATTTTCCACCAAGGGCTAGTCCAAAGAAATGTTTAATGCATTAATCATAAACTTACTGTCAACCACAAAAAGAAGAAAACCAGCAAAAAAAGAGGAAAAACATAAAGAAAAAACTTCAGTTTGAGACCTTCACACGTGTGAGTTCAAAAAATGCAGTGTAGTCATAAAATCCAAGAAAATGAGATCTTTTTCTTTACTGTCAACAGCAAGAGCTGCATCGTAGTTTGCTTTGGTAAATGCAGCACTGCTACTGCTTTCTATATAGAAAGCAGTCCTCTTACATTTAACACAGCCGGCATGGACTTGTGCACATATGTTGATAACAAACTCTCCTTTGACCACCATCCATTTGTGGCAGTTTGAAAATCTTTTCCCCTCGTATAGCTTATCCTTCCTGGTATTTCTGTACCTCCCATAAAGCCGGAGAAGTTATATTTTCACTTTATTCATCCTTATCACTCCCATTATTGAATATAATAAGCATTATCTCACTAAGCACATAAATTAGATTGAGAGACCTCACCATTTCCTAGCTAAACTATTTCAGGTCTCATTATCCTTAGCTACTCTGACTAAAAGGCTTGTCCCTCTGCTCCTGCAGGAAGATCTCTGCTTAGTCTTCTGTGCTACGAATGACCCAGCACCCTATCAACTCCTTCACCTAAATAGAAAAATAAATAGTAGTAAAGCAATTTACCCTTATAGAGGTTTGTACTACCACATCAACAATACCAGATGGAGTGACAGAAATCTATCCCAACATATCCACTGTTTCCAGAAGAGGCTACCCTTACCTTTCAGACAGAGTACTTCCCTAGCACTAAACCAGTCTGGATGAGTGGAGGGGTGGCTGCAATTTTTCACTGGGGATTCTTGGAAAAAGTCTTCTTAATAAGGTGATACTGTTAAATCTCCTATCCATATATAGTGATGTGGCTAAGCTTCTTGATGGTTTCCTTGGCTGTATACTTTGTAAGAACCTTTGAACAAATGCAGCAAGATGCTTCTAGTTGAATTTTTTGTTATTAGTTGTAAAAACTGTATGTGTTGTACCATGGAGCGTGGCCCAGATTAGGGGAAGCAACAGCCTAAAACAAGCTTCTAAAAAATAAGAAAGGGTTCTGAAGAAACCCAAGTCCAGAAGCAAACTGGTGATTTGTCAGACTAATGAGAAACTTATGCATATTTGTAAGAATATAGAATATATGTGGCTTAGGATAATCAATTGTTAGTTTTTGCTTAGAAGTCACTAAAATTACACCATACTCTACTGCTTAATGCCAGAAAGAATCCTTTTCTTAGCTAAATCAAAATATAAGATCTTAAGGAAGCTTAGATTAAAATGTGACACTGAACTGTACGTTTTATATCAGTAGACTTCTAACTTACCACCCCTATCAGCATTTGTTATAACCAATTTATTGTTGGATTGCAAATTAACACATATTGTTTTCCTCTTTTGTCACCTTACCACCATATTTTTAAACAACCTAGAAAAATCTAAATGTAAGTAAAAAAATATGAAATATATATATATATATATATATATATATATACTGCATTTTCAAAATCTGCCACAGTAGTTTTATAAAAGGCATTTGGAAAGAAGATGGCCAAAATCCGAACATGGTGATCTGTTAGGCTTCATCAGTATGTTTATCTTAAGACTAACATTTAAAATTTGACTTACTTCAGAAGGCTTTTAAAACCAAACTTTTTATGGATTATGGATGTTAGCCACACATACACACACGCACACACAAACAGATAATATATATATATATATATATATATATATATATATATATATATATATATGTGTGTGTGTGTGTGTGTGTGTTGCACATCTAAAATCCTTGTTAACATATAGTTAGATAGACAAGCCTGTATTACACATGCACTTTTGTATTGTTAAGTATTTTAGAAAATGTCATATGTAAAACATTGAAAATAATACTGTTTTCATAAACTTACTGTCATTATATATTGATTTCAATAAATTTAAACCTTTATAAAAAATCCAGGGGTGTAATATGTAAAAGTAGTTTGGTGCATGTTACTGCTCCTCTACTGCTAAACTGACTGAGTTTCCTTACAGGCCTGAAATGGGAAGTAAGCCTGAGTCACCTATAAAAGAAAGGGGTGATGATGCAGTGTAACAGAGTTCTGCATCCACCCAATCACCTTCCTCAAAAGATATGTAACAGCATGGCTTGTTCATTTAGAAATTCATTGCACAGCTTGTATTGGTGATTAGGGCTTTAGAGTAATGAGATGCAATGGGTAATCACCCACATATGATTACAGAGTTTCACTATGGCTTTGGAGTCTTTTCCTCCAGCTCTGTAGCTAGGATATGCAGTAAAGGCGTGGAATGCAAGGCATGGATCTTCACATAAGCGTCTGTAAGAAACTATAAATACAGATAGAGCTTTAAGCCTCTCTTGGTTTCTAAGGGTCTTTAAACCAGTAAGCTCTCTACTTAGGAACCTCTGGAGTTTTTAGCTGTGTGATGTGTATCGTCATAAATTGGAGCGGTCTTGTATCTCTTGAGCACAGGGGTGTCAGTAAGGCAGGTGCGAGCATTTAACTGCAATATGTGAAATCTTGCTAGCTAGTCTTCCTGATGTTTTCACTCTATCTGAGTGAAATTTTAGTAATTTCCCCTTTTTTCTAAGACACAGTATAAAACTAAAATACTTTAAACAAGAGTACTAAATCAGTCAGTCCTGATTTTGAAGACTTTGCTATGGAAGCACTGAAGTAAGTGTCTGTCTGCATCTGACTATATAATTTATATTCTAGTAGCTTACCATAGTTAAGGTTTCAATGTTCTTGAGAAAGAGTCAGCCAAGATATTCTTCTAGCTTAGTTTTAAGAAATCTGTCTGTGCAATTTTATCTGCTCCTTGTGAACATGCATTTGCAACTGCATATTTAAATGTCTGTCAGCACTGTCTAACTTCTTTATTTCCTAGATAAAGAATGTGTTTATTCATTTTAAGCTCTTATTGCTTTAGTTATATATGATTTATTCTCTGAGGAGTATACCTTTCAACCTCTTAATGCAAGAAATCTGGATAACACCTGAAATAATGGGGGGCAAAGTCCCAAAAATAGGCACATATTTTAAATATTGCTCTTATACACTTAGAAAGCTGCTAGAGTAACAGGATTTGTGTTAGCATGCATTTTCTGAAGGATATGAAGTCTGAAACTCAAACATATGTCATTATTTGGTCATTGTTTAGTGACTTCAATCCTCTGTAATTTGCCAGAAAACCACAGATTTTATTAAGAGCAGACCAAATATTTGAGGCAAAAATCTGGACAGTCTGCAAAAATATGTACAGCTGACAGGTATACTGAGGATGGAGTACCATTTATTAAGCTCTGCAGGTTTTCAGACTTTTGGTTTCTGCCTATAATTTGACTCTGCTCATTGTTATTTTGTATTTATTATAGTTTTCTGGCTATCAATTGTATATTATGATAGTTAGTTGGTCTCTAGTTGTATCTAGGGTGGTGGCAGTAAGTTCTTGCCAGAAAAAAAGTTATGGGGAACTGGAGAATTCTGCAGGGTTTCCCAGGGAATTTTCTTTTGTGTGTGTGTGTGTGTGTGTGTGTGTGTGTGTGTGTGTGTGTGTGTGAGTGTGTGTATGTATGTATGTATGAAAATGATTTTTTGAAATGCATTTACTGTGAGTAAGAGGCACTGCACTCAGCACAGTAACTGGTCAATTAACTGGTCAGTTACTGGTATTAACTGATCAGTGTATTGGCCTAGTTTAGGTGTGGATATTGAAAACCCATACAAAAGGCAGCACTGCATGTTCTCTGTTTGGTGTTTGCTCTTTTAATGCCAGGTGCATTTGGTGAGTTGGTTAGTGAGTTAGGTTTGGGTGTATCTATTCTATTTTAACTTATTAACACCTATGGAAAGACATCTTGTCCAGGACTGACTTCCTGTTTTTCTCACTTTATTTGCCTGGATGATATCATTCTCTGTGTGACACTGACTGACTGAATCAGTTAAGAAGGTAATGGAAATAAGTGAATGAGAATAAACTGAAGAAATGTACCTTCTGTTGTAAGATCCAGCCATGTTTTTAACATATGCTCCCTTGGGAAAGCAGTATATATGGTCAGAAAACCAGTCACCATGCTTTTAACCACTTTACTTCTAATAATTCCCCAGATATTTCAGGGAACCTGCGCACTTGCTCAGAGTTAGAAGTATTTGAAGACAATATCTATAAGAGTAACAGAAAAACATGCTGTGAAATAGCACATCAGTTCTCATTTTAACATTTTAGTTCATTTTGATATCCATCCTAGACAGGAAAGTCTGTTTTAAGGCATAGGTAATCTGGATTATGTGAGTGTTTAGTTAATTACATATATGTTCTCTTAGAAAATGAAGCTTTAGATATTAATCTCTTAATATTATATCTAAACCTGTTTGATTTTAGTGGGTATATGACTTGTAGTCAATATTGTCTGGTCAGCACTTAGGTGAAATTTTTAAGATAGGATCCCTACCATACCTTTCAACCTCTTAATGCAAGAAATCTGGACAAAGCCTAAAATAATGGGGGGACAAAGGCCCAAATATAAGGACAGATTTTAAATATTGCTCTTATAAACTTAGAAAACTGTTAGAATAACAGCATCTGTGTTACCATGCATTTTCTGAAGGAAATAAATTCTAAAACTCAAATATATGGCATTATTTATGGACTTCAGTCCTCTGTGATTTGCCAGAAAACCACAGATTTTATGAGGAACAGACCAAATATTTGAGGCAAATATCTGGGCATTCTGCAAAAATCTGTACAGTTGAGAGGTATGATCCCTACCACCATCATCATATATATGCAAACAAGGGATTAACTAATGGAATATTTCGTTTTTCATCAAGTAATACCTTTGAGTGCCCAGACCTTTTCAGTCAGAAATCTTTGTTTTACTTCAAGCTATGTTAGTTGTTTGGAAAGATACATTCCAGTGGGACCAATGTACTAGGTAATGGGCCAAATAAGGGAGGACTTCAGCAGTAGTGAGACTTGTCTGGATATGGATGAAATACTGTAACAGACAACCCATGCAAGGTGAAAGTGTTTTCTAACTGTGACTAACTATGACTGAGACATGATGGCCAAAAGCAAGCTCCTCCTCACCATCATCATGAGTACCCATCCTCTGATAATTGTGTCTGTTTTGAGGGGGATACCAACAGTATGATAATCAGGGGGGATGCTGGTTTTCACAAAAGTAATTATCTTAAAGGGGGTCCAATTACAAATTATGTAAAGCAAACTAGTCTTGTGATCAAAGAGCAAATAAAATAAGCAAAATGTCTCATACTGGAAGGTACCCATCAAAATGGCAATTTATAAGTCCACAATTATCAAGGGTACATATTGTGCTAGTCTAGGGTGTCATTCATTACCTGTCCTACTGCTGTTTCTCTTGGGCACTGCAAAGACACAATAAGGAAGGGACCATTCTTGTCCCCCTGTATTACACTGCCAAAGGTACAGGTTTTGACTTGCCTCAGATAACCTGGGCTCAACTAGTAGCTTTTGAATTGGGGGGGGGGGGTTAAGATGCTGATGTCTGATCACTGATCCCAGGAGCAGGGAGCTGGAAGTTTGAATGGTCCCGCAAGAGATGTCCACTTGTAGGAGGGGTACACTTCAACTGGACCCAGCACTGTGTGCAATGCACAATGCTGTTCAATCAGCATAGGACAGAACAGGCTTATAATGAAAGCCTAGTGTGTACCAATGATGAGGTTATACTGAGGATTTCCCATTCATTATAACTGACCAGCTTTGATTAATGTTTTCACTTGTCCAATCCTTGCCACCACCAGGTGGTCCTAGACCAAGGACAAAGTCTGGGACATCAGAAATACAAGACCCAGTACTGTGAGATATGGTGCTTTGAAAACGGAAGTCTAATTCTTCCAAAAGACAACAAATTTTGAAACTTGCTGTAAAATCATTTTAAAGGGCATTGTACACCCTAATGTGGGGGCTGTAATAGTCTCCACACCTCTTCTACTTGCATATACTAAGTCAGAAATATCACTACTTTTGAGGTGGGAAATACTTGAAGCCACAATCTCAGAAGTATTCCTGCTATTCATAGTTACATTTTTGCTTTTCCAAGGATCAAAGTTGTGGTTCTGAAAGTTTTTTATACAAATTGCAATGAGCTGTATGGCAGATTACTTTCACAGTCCAAACTCTGTATCTGCCTACGGTTTGCACAAGTCTAACATAGCTTCAACAACACAAAAGCCCTAAAAACTATCACATTTATAAGAGTGCTATCCAGCTGTGAAAGGTTATGCACACCTTACACTTGTTGATACACCAAGTCCTTTCACTTCCTCCCATAGTCAAAGGGGTGACATGTATTCAAAAGCTTTTGTGTTTTTACTGAAACAGGATTTTTTCCAGAAATCTTGTACTTAGTGCAACCAGTTTTTAACTTTATTATTAAAATATGGTCTCTCAGTTGTAGAACTGTTAGGGTGTATAAAATAAATATAGTAAGTTAATGCAATATTAAAAAGAAAGAAAATGTTTTTTTCCCTAAAATATTAAGAAATTAGCAGTTTCATGTTTCTTACAAGATGCAACTAGCCAAATGAAGACTCTTATGAGAAACGCGGAATAAGTAATAACCTTATCAGCCAAAATGACTCATTTTTACATATCCTGAAACCCTGAAACCTTCTAATATCCATTGTTACTTATATCGTGGGTTTATATTATAACATTGAAGTTTTAAAACTTTGAATGCTATAATATCGAACCCTTTAGAGTGAAAGCTGACAATAGCGAAGCCTCGGAACATCGAAATTTTACCTAGGGTAAGATTTCGGTGGTCAGTTCCGTGGCTTCGCTATTTACAGCACTGTGGTGCGATGGTTATGAACCGGGTTTAGGGAAGTGAGCAAACAGAGGTTACAGATTGGGTTCAGGTATGTGTGGTGCGATGGTTACGGACCGGGTTAAGGTAAGTGAGCGAACGGACTGGGGTAAGGTGAGTGTGCAGTAGTTAGGGACTTTAGGGTTAGGGCGCAGGTGAGGTGAGTGTGCGGTAATGACAGACTTTAGGTCTAGGGGCAGGTTAAGTGAGTTAGGGTTAGGACGCAGGTCAGGTAAATGTACGATTGTGTGGACGTGAGGGTTAGGGTGGGGTAGGTGAGTTAGGGTTAGGGAGCGGGTAAGGTGAGTGTGCGATAGTTAGGTTCCTTAGAGTTAGGGTTGGGTTAAGGTAAGTGGGTAGCTAGTGGTGTATGTCTGGTTTAGTGTAGGGTTTCTTGAAGTGTATGTGTGTGGATTATTTATTTTGGTGTGTTTGAGTTGTGTGTATGTTTGTCGGAACAGCAAATTTTTTCCCAGGGAAAAAATTTGTTGTTCTGACTGTTCGGTTTTCTGGTGTTTCGATTGAATGGGTTCGATATTATAACATTCAAAGTTTTTAGACTTCGATGTTATAATATAGACCCTTCTATCATAGTACGTCTACACAGTCATCAACCCATATAGCTGTCATTGACTCTTTGATATTGGTTAGTTTCTTGCCCCATTTAAATCCTTCTCCATAATCTTAGTGGTTTCAGTTTCTTTACCTCTTCCACCAACGTCAGGGGTCACAAAGCATACTAAGAAGCAATTGCTATTGTGCAATCACTCTGTGACCTTTTCTAATAATATCTTCATTGCTTATGAGAACCACATTTGGCACATTACCAGCCCCCCACCCACCTCACTGTGCTCATGCCTACTCAGTCCCTGAGTCCAGCAGCATTATACATCAATCACTTCCTTTTCCTGTATACTTGAAGTTAGTGCTTCTCAGTTTTCTTTTTTTTTTCTTTTTTCTCTCTCTCTCTTTTTTTTTTTGTTTTGACAAAGAGTTGAGCTTATCAGTTAGAAATGCATTCGCTCTGCTGTGGGCGATTGTTCTCGACCAATCAGGGACAAATCTCAAAAGAATGCAGGACAAATAAAAAATAATCAAGAGCATTTAAAATATTAGTACTATCAACTTGAGAAATTAACAAAATAAGTGATTGTGAATTAGTACTCATTTTCTGAAGTAAAAGAAGTGTGTAACTCTAATTATTGTAATTAAGTATAATTCACCACCTTTTCTACAAAATTCACCATTTGTAGGTGGGATTAAGATGGATAGAGTTAAAATTAGATTAAAAATCAGGGACAGTTAAGAGATATGCTCTGGCTTACATTTTTCCCTACAACACTTTATAAATGTTAAAAATGTGTAACACCTTAAATGATTCAGGCATTTTAATAAAAACTGCAATCTTCATAGCAAACAGCACCAGCACAACCAGCTTAGAGCAAAATAGCAATTTCATTAAAACTGGAAAGAGAACTGGAGCAATCTGATATTAAGTCACCAGCCTCTGAAGTTTTGCCAAGTACTCACGATACCATCTAGTTATATATGAATACACAAGATATTACAGGTCTCCTCCAGAGAGGTTGTATACTCTGGCCAACCACCATGTATTCTCTGCTACTCTGTAATATAAAAGCAGCTAACTTGGTTTTTGTCTTTTAATCTGTACTACTTCCCCTGTGCATCTCCTGCCATTCTTTTAATACTTTACAACCTTACCCCACCATTCTGACCTTTTATTTTATCCCTTTAGCTTATAAAGCTTGTATTCCTGCAGCATATTCCATTTTCTACTCCCTTTGATCCATGTCTTCTGTATGTGCCATGTATCAGTGAGATAAACAGCAGATTAGTTAACTTTTTCCTGTGGTCCTAGCATTGCCAAAATGGAGGTTTGCACCCTAGGTTCTTCTACCTCTGTTATAGCATTCTCACCAAAGCTATCATCTCCATGAAGTATAACTTTAGTTAATCAGGTGGGGTATTAATTTTAATCCAGTTCATGAGTCCTGCCTTTAGCAGCCATTTTCATTAAATGCTGTAAGAAGCAGCTGCCAGCATACAAATCCTTGTTTTCACATATATTTCTCTTTGTTTGTTGCCAGTCCAAAATTTGCTTTCTTGCATTCCTGGCTCACCTGCTTCCTCCCTTACCCCAGTAATGCATTACTGCAAGGCACAAGCCGAACATCAGATAATCCCACCAAGCATTCCATCCAACTGTGTATTCTATCCAGCTGTGCTTGTCATGCAGCTGTGCTGCCCGTTGTATCACCCCCTGTACTTCTGCATCATAAGATAATGTGTTCCACAAATGCAAAGGTCATGTGGCTCACTTCCTTTACAAGCTTTCTACAGGAATGTCAGTCTTACCTTATCTAAGGTTAGTTTAGAGCAAGCTTATTCCCTTATTGTGCTACCTAGTTGGACTTGTTGGACTCGTCATACTAGAATGCCTAATCCTCAGTCCACTACATAATTAATTTGTCTTCCAGTTCAATAGGCTCCTTCTCATCTCTGTTTATAGCATCATTTCCCACCTGGGTATTAATATCTTCAATATTTTTACATTTCTTGTAGCTACATATGTAGTTCTAGTTAGACTAGAGCACTAGGGAGGTTTAATAAATTCCCACATTGATGGTTTTGACATACACCTCCTTGAGATTTAGGATGGACTTACTTTTCTGTATATCTATTACTTCTATACATATTATAATTTTCAATTTATTTATTAGATTTCTTTCCCTTTCTGGTAGGAATTTGCCCTCTGGGATTCCATCTAGTGTGGTTCATGCATGCACTCTTAGCATAGGAATTGATGGTCTCGATTATTGCTTGGCAATACTGAAAGCCTAGATAAACTAAATTAGATGGCAATAAAAGTCGAAGTTTATTAGAGTGCTGTATGAACTTCTTTGAACAGTGGAAATATTTAGATAGTTCTAGTTATGATGATTGGGTATGTGCTGTAAATTTTAAGTTGGTGTCTTTGAATTTTAACAAATTTTATGACTTTTACTTTTTAATTATTGTCTAAACTAAGTGCGCAAGTCCATGTTTCACAATGGTGACGTCACCTTCAGAAAAACTTTTTAAATGGATTTTGGCGCTAACTTGTTTGTATTTTCTGATGAAGCTACTGTTTAATCAGTAGCGAAAACGCTATTTTGGTGGTTATTTTTAAAAATAAAATTGCATTAAAGCTCCATTTTCGTCACTTCTTTGGACCTGGTCTTCTGCCAGTGTGGTATCAACATTTTACTTTCAGCAGGAATTTAATTTAATGTGAAAACTAGTTACCTCCTTTTAAGAACTTGAATATACTGTACTTTTTTCAAGATCTGGATTTAATAATAGGTAACAAAGTGAACTATACAATTTCCCACTGTACCATGTATTACTTATTTTATGAAAAGTGTAGTGAGATGAGTAAACAAAAGGATTTAATGGGTTCACGCGTTAAATAAAAGGTTTACTGAAGTGAAGATGTCTGTAGATGTAATTTCTGGTCTTCATCTCTGAATTCTTGGGTTTCAGCACAGTGAGGGCTCAAGTGCTGAATTTAACTTGTCAAGATTCAACCAAATTTGGAAAAAAAATGAAATCACTGCCAGAGTATAGTTAGAAATTACACCAGCAGTGATTTCCTATGGACAACAGTAATTGCAAAGTTCAGCACCATGGAGTTAAACGAATTGACCTGTACCCTTCTTTGGTTTAAACTCAACGTGTAGAGAAGGCCTTTTTTGGAAATACCTTTTTCACTACAACTTTTCTTCAAGATAAAATACCAGATTAAAATGTTAAAGTTCTACTTAAACCATTTGGCATAATTAGGGAAGGAATTTTCAGCTGATTTTGAAACAACACACCCTTCCATACTCAAAGTAACAAAGTTAAAGGGGAATTAGAACTTTTACTTAGCATCTCCTTATCCCAGAGTTTAATACTCACCCTACAAAATTCTCACTAAACTACCGGATATGACATTTCTGTGATATTTATTTATTTTCCTGGTTGTTCACTGCAGTGGGTTTACAAGAATCTTGGAATCCTTTCTTTAGGAGTTTGTCTCCCTCACTCTTACATAATATTAACCATCATTTTATAACACTGTAGCCCATACAGCACATGATTTGTATTTTTTCTTACTGTTCATGCAGGTGGAATCAGAAACATATTTAAAGTCTAGCGATGCATACCTCTCATATTACTAAGAAAGCAGCTGTATCTGTAAAGATAGGAAACATAATATCTCTGAATGACAAAAGGAATGGCTAGAGGAAATCCTGCAACTAATTGTTTCTTAGGTTTCATAGAAAATACACTTTAAATGCTGGTTATATATTAAGATGAAGGGGAATTTTATATTGTGCTTTAAAGATTGTAAAGAAAAAATACCACTATATTGTCCAGAGAATCTAAAAAATAATCTGTAACTGTATATACTTCCATCTTAAGTTAATCAATAGGACAATCTCAAAGAGGGATGTTCAAGAAATGTATCTTTTATGGGGGAGACAGTGCATTATAGGATGGAGAAATATGACTAAAGAATAAAAAAAAGAAACAGCTTAAAAATAAAAAATAAAATAAAATCACATTTGTATGGCCTCTCCCATTAGATCATTTTGTCATAAATATGTTATAACTTAAAAATAACTTTTGATAAGTACTTCTGGAATGACATTGATTTTGCACAGGATATTGGGATACTATAAAATGTTTTTGTTAACAATGCTTATCTATTCGGAAGCTTTAGAAGAAGAAAAGATTTCATCAATTTACTGTTCAGTCAATATCTTAATCAAACTTTTCACTGAAAACCTTCATTTTTGCATTAATGGCAAATAAAAAGAGACCATGTTTAATCAGGTGTTATGTATTATCAGTTAATGAACTGTGACAGAATACATACATGGCAGAAATAAATTTTATTCACATATTTACTTAAACTGCTTACTTAAACACAACTACCAAATCTATTTAGGTGCTCTTTTTCTCCCCAGCCGGTTGCAACTTTAGGGAGCAAAAACAGAACTACTCTTTTTTAACTTGCCTGCCTACTTGTCTACTTAAAATTCTTAATTCTGTATATTTTGCATAGCCATATTCATTATAAATATTAAGATACTACAAACTAACAGTTTCATTTAAGACTATTTGATGGAGAGCACCCTTAATCTGCACATACCATACACAAACAAAATGGATCCTACAACTACAAAAGCAATTTATTTAAAAAAGACAAGCCAACAATTCTTTTGCAAATGCTTCTTTAGGTCAATTTGCATTATTTACATGCAAGCTTTTTTTTAAATGAGTTCTTTAGGTTACATGTATAGTCACACTATCAGAGGCACTTAAAAATATTTTAAACAGATATTCAAATTTACACGAATTAAAAATAAAACAACAGTAAACAAATACTTTAACTCTTATACTACTTTTACATTAATATAGATTTAAAATAGTAACAGTTCCATTTATACCTGGAAAGGTGCCTGCATGTAGCCTGTTAATCCAATTACACTCAGTATTTTCTGTTTCTGTGACACACCACCCCTGATATATTCTAAGACTATCTGAAGGACAGCAAATTTAAATTAATGCTCTTGACCTTTGTCAGAGATTTATTTACAGAAGGACTTTGTTTAGAAACCAATTCTAGTCTCTGAAATGCGGTCACAGATTTGTTCTCTCAACTTAAGACTCATTTTCCCAACATAGTACATATCACATATGCAAATATTGTTTCAACAATGTGGGAGGATGAATCTGTTTTTTTCTGACAGCAATATCTATAGAAGTAAAGTTTTACTATAGAAGCATGTTGTGGATGAAATATTTGACATGGGATGGAAACAGAAGAATTTGATCAATTTATAAATTATCTTATATTGATTGTGGGATTTATAACTATTAAAAATTTTTGTTTGTATACAGTAATTGATTTTTTAGACATTAGATTATCTAAAACTCTAGATGGTAGTATAGTTGTGACTGTTTATAGAAAGGAAGTTAAGGAAAATACTTTCTTACATAGAAGTAGTATATGCCTCCCTTATGTTCTCTAATATTTCAATTGGTCAAACAGTATGCCATGATAGGTATAACACTAATGATAATATTTTAAAGGGACAGTTAGAAAATATTATAATGCTGATTTTTATAATCGAACAACAACAAAAGCAGATAGTTGGGAAATATCAAGCTATAACAAGACCTGAATTTTCTAAAGCTACTGATAATATTATGACTACTACATATACTGGCAGAAAAAGAGTTAGATATACTCTCACATATAATCACCATACAAATTCAAGATATTATAAGGAGACATTGTTATATCTTGAATGGCCTGACAGGACTGAAAATATATGATTACTTATGATGCATACTGACTTTATACTGTAAGAGACTGAAACAGAAATTAAGATATAAAGAACAACAAATTTATAAACATAATGTTAACTATAGGCAGAAGGCAGGTACTTATTTGTGTGCTACCTTTTCATTCTGTAAGTATATTTACAGACAGGATAGTATTGTGCACCCAGCTAGAAAGAAAATACATTATTTTACCTCATATGCAAATTGTAATATAAGGCATATAGTTTATATTGCATTATGTGAGGTTAAATTTCTCCAAGTCTTTTGTGTTTCTTAAACCATGACATGAATGGATCCCATTCCTAAGTCAAAGTATGATTAAAGTATGTGAAATTGGCATTGTTTCAGTTTTTGATGTTAGCCAAAAGTGCTCTTCACAGCACTCACAATATGACCAGAATTGATTTATCCTGTAATTTATATGGAGGTACATACATCGGTAGCTATCTAAATATGACTGTAAATTATTTTTTATGATACCCATTGCTCCTACTACAATTGGAACTGTCTGGGTATCCTTTTATCACATTGCCATAATTTCTGCCTACAAATCCTGGGATTTTCTGACTTTCTGTCCGTCTATCTGTGTGCTAGACATTGTAATCACTGGGACTACTATATCTGGTTTCTCACATCTCTTTTTTGAACTGGTGGTAATGGGTGATCCTATGTGATATAAACTTCATCAGTCCCTATAATGTGTTGTGGCTCATGTTTCCAATGCTTCCCAGCTAACTCCATGTTGTAATTTTTGCACAATCCCCAGTTGTCAGGTATGTGATGCATACTATGTTGGAAAAACTAACTGTAAGTTAACAGAATGAATCTGTGACCACATGTCAGATATTAGAAGAGGTTTACAAACAAATTATTTTTCCCTAGCACAGTTGTTTATATTATAGGCCTATACTCTCCATGTTTTCTCATACCCCCTTGTGCAGGAATACCCCATTCTTATGCCCTCATATAATAGCCCCATAGGTCCATAGGTAGTTACTAGGTATGATATCTATAAGACCAGTTTCCTAATTACCACAGAGCACTGTCTGGCTAAGTGGCTTGCTCAGTCTCACACTCTAGGGAAATTAAGGTCTAGGGGAGTCAAACTCTGGCTATTGGAAGCATATTGTTATCAGTTTATAACCTGAATCCTCTGGACTAATTGAGTGCTCTCAGTCAGTTCTACATTAACTAGTGATCTGTCAAATACCACTGTCAGGGGATCTACCAACACACTGGTAAGATTCCCGAGGACCTTGGCAGACATCTCACATTGTCCTTAAGCTTTATGTGCCATAAAGCTGCATTTTCCCTCTCTGCCTTCTTCCTCTTTGTCTTGGTGCCTTTCTCCTGCTCTGCTGACTCAGCAAGACTTATGCAAAGTGTTCATTAAATATTTATTTTCCTTATACCTCTGTAGTCTCCACCCCATGTTTGCAGAGCTTGGGTAGGTCTGTTCCCCTCTCTTTCCTTTATACTATATAAGTAACAAATCACTTGTTGTTGTCATTGAATACTTCTCTAGCTCACTTCATATTATAAGAACTTGTGACCAAAAACAGACTCCGTACTACAAAAAAGGAAGGGAACAGACTCCAACCACGAATGACAGGCTCCTTCACCCAAAGTCCACAAGCACAAAGCAGTCAGCAAGCCAAAGTCCGACAACAAGCTGCACTGATGTTTAAAACAAAGTTTATTCACAAACAAGTACCGTGAAACGCTCAAAGCGTTTTTCGTTTGAACCAGTGTCCAAACTTCTTCAGACAACAACTGGCTTTCGCGCCAGTACTCATTTAAATGTTGCACATAGATGATGTCACATTAAACCTTAAAAGGGCAACTATCCCTTAGTTTCAATCTGTTTAAAAACTGTGTAATTCAAGTTTATTTACAAACGACACCTCTATAGAATATAAACATAAAAACATCTTTTAAACGTGTGTCAGTTTGTAACTTCCTAAACCTTCTAATCCACTTAATGTGCTCTACCTATTTCTCATTAGTAAGCACTATTACAAGTACTAAATTGTGTTATAAAATATCAAATAAAACCTAATTTATTTTAAAAATATATATGTATATATGTTAAACTATCAAGGGTTATTTGTTTTAAAAAAGTTTTGGTCATTGTGTTGTGTTTATGTAATAGTGTGTACCATATTTTTACTGTAATGTCCATGTCATGACCTATCATAATATCTGGGACAGGGAGGCTAACCTAGTAAGTGGTATTAAGTAACAGCAAGTTACGTTAATGAGACTTTTTTTGACACCACAGATGCTGGGTTGTTTGTAGGATCTTGTTATACCTTACATTACTAAAAATTCCTACAAGTTACCTACTTGGTACTACTGCCATCTAGTGACAAATATCTAGTTTGACATATCTTCAAATGGATATTTAATTAACCTCAGGGTATGTTATAACCCTAAGGTTATTAATACTGTCCTCATATTTGTTTAATGTAATGTTACGTTACCTAAGTAAACTTTTTAGTTTTAATATACATGCGATTGAACAAATTTCGTTCAACCCTGGGTCCCTACAAGATGTTAAACGGAGTTGCCATTCCAATTCTTTCTTTTCAAGGTGCAACCTCAACATGTTCTCATTTGCCAAGTACAAAGGGTCTCCCTGTACTTGGTCTATGATCATAAATTTAAATGTATGTCCAATGTTGGCATTGCAGTGTCTTGCCAGGGCGTTTTCTTCTTTGTTTTTCCTTATGGCATAAGTATGCTCATAAATTCGATCCCTAAGACGCCTGTCCGTTTTCCCTACGTAAAATGCAAGACACTTGTCACATTGGGCCAAATACACAACTCTTTTGCTGTTACAAGTGTAATTACCTTTTGTAGAGTATGTTCCTTTGTTGATACTAAAAGTGCTACCAGGCATTATGTAACTGCAATACCTACATGAACCACACTTCCTAGTACCATTCTTTCCTTTTGGAATGTGTGGTTTGCTTTCTAACAGTTGCTTCAAGTTTTTTCCTCTCCTATATATAATAACGGGTCCATCCTTTAGAGTGTTTTCTAGTTCCCTATCTAATGACAAACTAGACCAATATTTTTTGACTATATAACAAATCTGACTTGCTTCTAAACAGTATGTAAAAATGATTGCAGTATTGTATTTTTTGTTGTTATTGTTGTTATTTTCTCCTGCTGTTACAACCTCCATTCCTAATCCGGAGTGGTCTTCTATGTTAGTCTCTACTGGTTCTAAATAGTCACCTCCAATCACATCTTGCTGTTGGCATCCGCAGGTTAGAATTGCTTTGTAAACACCTCTCTCCCTTTTTCCAATGACTTCCTTAAAAATCCCCTCCAAAAAACTTGTAGGGTAACCTCTATGTGAAAACATTAGATGTAGGTTATCACATTCTCTTTCAAAGTCATGGTCTAAGGTGATCATCCGAGCCGCCCTTACAAGTTGCCCCTTCACCACAGATTTCTTTTGGTGAAGGGGGTGTTGGCTGGAAAAATGGAGGTATGTGTTTGAATACGTTTCCTTTCTGTGTATTTTTGATACATAGCCATGTGAGGTTTTAGTTAACTCAATATCCAAAAAGTTTACCTTCATTTTGTTGAAATTCATCGTGAACTTAAGGAAAGTTGTAGTGGCTGTGAGTTGGTCAACCAACTCTGTTGCTTCTTTTTCCTCTCCTTTTATTAAGATGAAAATATCATCTAAAAACCTCTTATACATGTAAATGTTAGAACTCCAAGGTTGGTTAAGTACATACATGCTTTCCCATTGTGCTAATACCAGGTTTGCAAAACTACCACCCACTGGAGACCCCATTGCTACACCGGACTTTTGTACAAACAGCTTGTCTTCAAATGAAACAAAATTGTTTTTTAATATACAGTCCAATAGTTTTTCTACTGTCCTCCATTCATTTTGTGTAGCTCCTTTTAATTGAATGAACTCCACTACCCATTTGATTCCCAGGTCTTGTGGTATACAAGTATACAAATCACAAATGTCTATGGTCAAAAAGTTAAGTGATGGGTCAAATGGTGTATTCTGCAAGTACTCCAAAAAGGACCAAGAATCTTTTAATATTTGTTCTTGGGTTCCCACATATTTCTTCAACAGTGCATCTACAAATTTGGCACAAGGGTATGTTAAGGATTGCCTTGCATCTACCAGGGTACGGAAAGGTGGGTTACTCAAGTTTTTGTGGAGTTTAGGGATGCCGAAAATTTTCGGAATCCTTGGAGCTGAAATATTTAAATAGTGGTTTTGTTCTACACTGATTAATCCTTCTAAGTATAAGTCATTTATTATTGATCTTACATTATAGTAAGCTTGGTTTAGTTCGTTTCTACTTGAACTTTCGTAAGTGTCGTTCTCTAATAACATTTGCATTGAACTAGAATAATCTACATTGTATACTACGGCAAGGCCTCCACCTTTATCAGGTTTCATCAGTCTTATTGGTAAACTTCTAAGGGAAAGCAGTAAACTATCCTCTTCTCTCGTGGTGTTAGTATTTTGGTTCTTTTTGTGTCTCCTTACTATGTTCCTGAACTCGTTTTCACATAAATGTTCATACATACATAGTAGGACATTCTGTGGAGGATTGAAACTGCTAGCCACATGTAAATCATTCATAGTGTTACTGTTAGTACTACCAAACATCATATTCAAATTCAATTTCCGCATAAATAACTTAAAGTCAATGAGAAGTTCTACTATATCGCAACCTTTTGTTGGTACAAAGGTCAAACCCTTAGCAAAAAGTTAGACTAAATTTTCATCAATATGACATCCAGTGTAGTTGTATATTGAAAAGTCCCCAGTTTCATTTGTTAAGATTTCACATAATGTCAATCCCACTGTTTGTTCGTACTCCTTGTGTTGTACTGTCTCCTCTGTCCGTTCTCTGATTGTGGTCTCCAAGTTGCCCCCCTCCCCCCTCTGTAGTTTTTTTGTTGTTGTCATTGGGGCTGTTGGTGGTGTTCTCCTGCATCCCAGTCTGTGTTATCCCCTCTATTGAAAGGCAATTTCTTGGCAAATGAGAACATGTTGAGGTTGCACCTTGAAAAGAAAGAATTGGAATGGCAACTCCGTTTAACATCTTGTAGGGACCCAGGGTTGAATGAAATTTGTTCAATCGCATGTATATTAAAACTAAAAAGTTTACTTAGGTAACGTAACATTACATTAAACAAATATGAGGACAGTATTAATAACCTTAGGGTTATAACATACCCTGAGGTTAATTAAATATCCATTTGAAGATATGTCAAACTAGATATTTGTCACTAGATGGCAGTCGTACCAAGTAGGTAACTTGTAGGAATTTTTAGTAATGTAAGGTTTAACAAGATCCTACAAACAACCCAGCATCTGTGGTGTCAAAAAAAGTCTCATTAACATAACTTGCTGTTACTTAATACCACTTACTAGGTTGGCCTCCCTGTCCCAGATATTATGATAGGTCATGACATGGGCATTACAGTAAAAATATGGTACACACTATTACATAAACACAACACAATGACCAAAACTTTTTTAAAACAAATAACCCTTGATAGTTTAACATATATACATATATATTTTTAAAATAAATTAGGTTTTATTTGATATTTTATAACACAATTTAGTACTTGTAATAGTGCTTACTAATGAGAAATAGGTAGAGCACATTAAGTGGATTAGAAGGTTTAGGAAGTTACAAACTGACACACGTTTAAAAGATGTTTTTATGTTTATATTCTATAGAGGTGTCGTTTGTAAATAAACTTGAATTACACAGTTTTTAAACAGATTGAAACTAAGGGATGGTTGCCCTTTTAAGGTTTAATGTGACATCATCTATGTGCAACATTTAAATGAGTACTGGCGCGAAAGCCAGTTGTTGTCTGAAGAAGTTTGGACACTGGTTCAAACGAAAAACGCTTTGAGCGTTTCACGGTACTTGTTTGTGAATAAACTTTGTTTTAAACATCAGTGCAGCTTATTGTCGGACTTTGGCTTGCTGACTGCTTTGCGCTTGTGGACTTTGGGTGAAGGAGCCTGTCATTCGTGGTTGGAGTCTGTTCCCTTCCTTTTTTGTAGTACGGAGTCACTTCATATTATGCTTTACTGCCTCTGTGTGTCATTTGTCTTTATGTATTTATTCCTCCCCTATCCTAAACACATATTACACGATCACTGCTGGCTAACAGTACTTTCCTGTGAATATCTATAATTTCCTCTGCCTTGCTTGGAATCACATACAAAATGTTGCTACTTGTGGCAAATTCCCTCTTGGCCAAAGACCTTAATCAATGTGTGGTTCTTCTCTACCCTTGAGCTTTGAATCCCATAGTTAACTTCTAGCAGATTCAGGTTCTCCATACACATAACTCTCTTCTTTCGCATTACCACTTTATTTTTCCTCCATTTTCTCATTCTTCTGCTTTAAGGAATCTGGGGTCCAAATATGCTGTATTGCTTCACCAACACTCCTCCTTCCTCTACCTAACTGCTATGGTTCTTACCCCTGGTAATGACACCATTCACTCCTTTTGTGTCTCTTCCTCCTTTCTGATCTCCCATTTAATGAACCCATTTATGAATAATGCTAATCAGTCTCCACCTCTCCCTTCTCTGTCATTTCTAAAAAAACTTAGCTGTGTGACTCCCTCTTATTACTGGCCTGCATTTTTGTGATATTAACAATGTTCATTGTTCTGTCCTGCTTCACTGCTTACAACTTCACATCTTCCATCTAGAGTCCTTATTTTGCACACTAATAGCAACCAGCTGTGCTCTGACTTACCAGTCTTTGTTTCTGCAGTGTCTTCTGTGGCCATGTTTCCCTTCTTTTCTTCCACCTGAGTAGTTACCCAGTTATGTTTATCCTATGATATAATTCTTCTATATGTATTTCAAGGTGCAGTCTCTATTCTGGGGACTGATTTCTTTCTAGGGTGATCCTGATCCTGCCTTTAGAATAGATTGGGTCACTCCAGTGCCCCCTTCATCCTACCAATCTCATAGCCTTCTCCAGGACCAGGTAGAGTGAAGGCATATGTTCTCCAAGTGCAAGCTGGTAGGGGTCAATCTTTGTGCCAGTCACGTAGAAGTAGAGCACTGGTGTTCATTTAACGAGCCATGGTTGGGCAGCATTGTGGCTCTTTAAATCATTGAATGTATATGTGTTATTTGCTGGCCTGATCTTTAACTGGTAGAAAGGAACTAGCTAATACCCTTTATTACAGTTTAGAGGACAAGATTATTTTTTCTAGAAGGAGTTATCCTGGGGAACCACCTAAGGCACTAATTCAAGTAGCCATAGCTCTGCCCTTCTCCCTTGTACACTAGCAGTGTCATTCATTATACTCCATAACTCTATTTCTTCACTATGCTTGCTGCTGGTATAGTTATGATTAATGCTAATACTAGCTTCAACCCCTGTCATGACATCTCTGTTACACTCCTTGGCTCTGCTGTTTACAACTCCGCTGTATCCTGTGACAGCTCCTTGGTGACCACATACACCACAACATGTGTGCACCTTTCCTCCTTGTTTTCCACTTTGGCCTTGTCTTCCCATGTTACTATGTTAGCATATTTCATTATAACCTATTCTCTCATGTCTCTTTTATAAAATTCTTTGCCTTGGTGAGTGAGTGTAGAATCACCAAATGCTGTTCTACATCCCCACACTTGCTTAAATCTCCTTCACTTTCTGTAGTATGTCATCTGTACTCTCTCTAACTTGTGCATGTATGTCATTTATGTAGCCATGTTAAAAGAACTTCAGCATGTCATGACCAGACATATCATAACTGTTGCACCTACACATTGCATATTTCTAATCTCTTCAGTTCAGTATAAGTGCGTTAATTGTCATTTTTTCATTTCCTAGAATAATGTGATGTTTAGGCTATTTGTTTGTATGTACTTGATGAATAACTTTCTAAATTCTTATATTTTGTGTTTAAATACTGGTTTAATAAGATTGTTGGTGCTTTTCTCCCCAGCCCCCCCCCCCCAAAGTTTTTTTTATCCCAAGTAGAATAAAATAAAATAAAATAAAAACTAAAATAAGTAATCTAGATATGAACTTTCCCTCTTCAGTTGTAACACTCTGGCCTCTTAACTGTCTGTGTTGAGTCCTTTTTTCCTTATGCCACACTTGATCCACCTTCTATCCTCAGTTCTACACCCTTTTCTCTCTTTCAGTCTATGCTCCTCCCATCTGGGAGAGTGTCCCTGTCTGCCCATTCCTCTTCTTCCCTCTCATAGTGTTGGTTTCTTCATGGCTACTCTTCACCCTATTCCTTCCTCATTACTTGTCTTCGTTGTTTACACTTGTCCTTTCACATTGGCTTCCTTGTCCTTGTTCTCTGTTTTGTGGTTGCATCTCCCCCATTCTCCCGGTACCTTGCTCTGTGCCACCCTACTTTTCTGTATTTCTCTGACAACTCATATGAGTATCCTTCTGTGCTTTATTTCTCTTCCCGACCCTTGTCTTCCCACCTCATCCTGTCTACTGGCTTCCTGTTTCTAGTACTATCTCTGCTGCTTCCCCTCACTCCTCCTTTTCCTCATAGACCCTCCATTCTAATGCAGACTCCAGTCCTCTCCAACTCCAAACATCACTGAGCCAGACATCATCTCCACATCCTGAGCACCTCAAAAGCCTCTGTCTCACTGCCCTGCCAATCCTGCCACATTTTGCATTTATTATTTACTCGTTTTTTTATTTTTACTATTATAATTATTTCCATAGATATATTCATAGATGTATTTTAGTAATTTAATAGTCCTTTCCACCTCAAGTGTTGTTGCCGACTTTCTAAACAATGACAAGAAAGAGACAAACTAAAGGGTAATTAAGAGTAGAAGATTAACATTTATTGCTTAATTTACCTTAAAATGCCTTACCCAGAGTCAAGTCAGAAAATATGCACTAGTGACTCTCTAGTAAAGCAAATTCATAGTTCTTTTAGAAATTATCATTCAGTCTTCTATCAAGAAGGGAATGTTTCTTAATCTGGAGAGGGTAGATACAACTACTCACAATCCCAGCACACTGACCTTAGAAGAATATTCTGAACAGGATACTCTCCCTGTTACTCAGAAGATCGCTATACAGTCTTCTCAAAACTACTAGTGCAACAGCGTTATCTGTGTAAAAATGATACTGGGATTATCAGCCTTCCTTTAACAAGCTGCTTTCTTATCTCCATCTTATACCTCCTATCTCATTGTGAGCCATGGAGTCTTCTAGGCTAAATGTCCTTTCCTCTTGAATGCTTCCAACAATACCTCCTATTTGTCAAAGATAATCCAAGACACTCAATACTGTTGATCACAGGTCAGCTCTCTTGGGTAGCATGTATGCTTTCTGGATTCTGGTGGGGACTTTAAAAATTTTGCAGTCCAGCTGCCACAGTTTGGAGACAGGACAAACTCTGATCTAAACAAGCCTCATTGTTGTCAGTCAACCCAACATCACACTTAATCTCCCCCCCCCCGTATTTCACAACATTTATTTAAACAGGTCTACCTGGCTACCTCTTTTGCTCAAGATGTTGTTGCCCTAATGGTCTCCTGATTTTCTGCGTTCATGGTGGGTTTAGTTATACACACTTATCTCTGTTGTCTGCTTTGTATTTCACAATCTCTTTCTTCCATTCACATGATATGAGAAAACCTGTACAGATGAAGTATTTTGAATCTCTCAGCTAATAGTCCAAGTGTCAGTTTTATGCATTTTCCTACCAATGTTTTGGTACATAAGTATTAGTGACTGATTACATTTTACTAGTTGTATTATATGCATAAGTATGTCTTGAATACTTCAGATATGAGTCTTGCTTGTAGTATATTGGTATAAGTTATTCTTATCCACACACTGACTAAGAGCACATGATTTTGACTGTTTATTCTTTCAAACTGTACTATTTACTAAATAATGATAGTTGCCAACCCAAGTGACCATAGCAAATGTCACTTCTCAGACATTATTTGATAGCAAACTTGTTGAACCATAGCTGATAAAGTGTCAACTACTATAAAAAGTTAAAACAATGAATGAAAGATGATTTATCAAATGACCATCTCCTTCATACATGCTTTTTAGTTGATACATACCCAAATTAAAGAAAGTAAGCATTTTGCAGTGTGAACAATCACTCCCTTCATCCAAAATGAAGCAGAGAACTCTCAACTGCCTTAGCTGTTCTCTTCAAGATAGATCTTTCACCCCTTAAACCTTTTTGCATACGTCTTTTTTATGTTTTTCTGTTGTTTTCTCATTCTATATGCTTGCCATAAGCTGTTATGATGCTCTAAAATTGGTTTTATTATACCTGAGAATAATGGCATCATAAAAGCTGTTTTTTTCTGCTAGATATACAATATAACATGCAACCAAGTTTTCCCTTAGCTTTTGTACAAATTTATGCTCAAATACTTATCCATACCCTCTCAGCTGTCCAGATTTTCATAGAATGTCCAGATTTTTGCCTCATATTTTTGGTCTATTCCTCATAATTTTTTGACAAATAATTAAGGATTGAAGTCAGAAAATAATGACACACATTTTAGTTTCAGACTTCATAGGCTTCAGAAAATTCATACTAATGCAAAACCTGTTATTCTAGCACCTTTCTGTGTTTATAAGAGCAGCATTTAATAATTATCCCTATATTTTGTCCTTTGTTCCTCCTCCCATTATGTATGGCTTTGTCCAGATTTCTTGTGCTAAGAGGTTGAGAGGTATCTTATCCATTTTTTAATTTCTCCAAATCTTTTGTGTTTCTAATACCATGATAGGAATGGACCCCATTCCTAAGTCAAAGTACGACTAATGTTCATGAAATTAGTATTGTTTCATTCTTTGATGTCAGCCAAAAGTGCTCTTTGCCGCACCTGCAATGTGCCCAGTAATGACTGCTTTTGTAGTTTGTATGGGGTTACATGTATTGGTAGCATATCTAAACACAATTGTAGATTATTTTTTATAAGACCCATTGCTACTACTACTACTAACCAAACTGTTTGGGTATCTTTCTTCCACATTGCTCTCTTTTCTGCCTACAGATCCTAATATTTTATAACTTTGTGTCTCTCTGTACACAGGACACTGTAGTCACTGGGTGTGGCAATTTCAATGATCAATGCTACTTTTGTCTTCTTTTCTTGGATCACTATATCCAGTTTTTCAGCATCTATCTTTTGAACTGTTGGTAATGGGTGACAGGGGCGGCCCGTGCTATTGGACTGCCGGACTGCAGCCCCCTCAGAACAAAATATATGCATGCTCTAGGCAGTCCCCATAGAGAAACACATGGAGACGTCTGTGCACTTTTAAAGTGCACAGACTCGCTGGGAGGATGTATCGAGGCCGGACTGCAACAGCAGCAGTCAGGAACAGTCTCGTCGGGAGGTTTGATTTCAGGGATCTCGCAGGTCTTCGGAGTATTGCGCGGGCAGGATGTACGTTAGCTGGAAGCTGGATATTATGGACAGGTAAGTGTATGGTGCCTTTTACTATGTATGCTTTTTACTTACTTTGTGTGTGTATGGTACTTGTTTTATACTTTTTGTGTGTGTATGGTGCTTGTTTTAAACTTTGTGTGTGTATGGTGCTTGTTTTAAACTTTGTGTGTGTATGGTGCTTGTTTTAAACTTTGTGTGTGTATGGTGCTTGTTTTAAACTTTGTGTGTGTATGGTGCTTGTTTTAAACTTTGTGTGTGTATGGTGCTTGTTTTAAACTTTGTGTGTGTATGGTGCTTGTTTTAAACTTTGTGTGTGTGTGTGTGTGTGTGTGTGTGTGTAAATGCCCCAGGTGCTCATGGTGGTGTGGTAGGGAATACCTCAGGCTTGAACCCTGTACCCTGCATGCAGGTGTTAAAGACTTGAGTTCCCTACCCACCACCATTTGTAAAAAAAATTGCAGATTTTTGCCTCATATTTGATCTAATCTGTTCCTCATAATATCTGTGGTTTGTAAATATTACAATGCTTGATATTTGATGGTGTAGTAGTAGCATTGTTGCCTCACAGCTGCAGGTTCTCAGGTTTGATTCTTGGGTGGGGTTCCTTCTTTGTGGGGTCTGTTATCTTCTCCCTGTGTTTGTGTGGGTTTGCTTTTATTTGATGTTGCACTGGTAGCATTATTGCCTCACAGCTGCAGGTTCTCAGGTTTGATTCTTGGCTGGGGTTCCTTCTTTGTGGGGTCTGTTATATTCTCCCTGTGTTTGTATGGGCTTGTTTTTATTTGATGGTGCACTGGTAGCATTGTTGCCTCACAGCTGCAGGTTCTCAGGTTTGATTCTTGGCTGGGGTTCCTTCTTTGTGGGGTCTGTATCTTCTCTCTGTGTTTGTGTGGGTTTGCTTTTGTGTCCTCCCATGTTACAAAGACATGTCTGCATTATTTCTTCCTGGGCCTCTGCTGAAAATTGTTTTTTTGTTCCAAGTCAGACTGTCCTAATTAACAAATGTTAAATAAAATTGACAGGCATTTGAATTTCAGACTTCAGGTTTCTGAATGTTTAATTCCTTGCATATTTGATGGTGCAGTTGTAGTATTGTTGCCTCACAGCTATAGGTTTTCTCGTTTGATTCTTGGTTGGGGTGGCTTCTGTGTGGAGTCTGCATCTCCTCCCTGTGTTTGTGTGGATTTGCTCTGGTGCCCTGACATTTTACAAAGACGTGTCTGCAGTATTAATCCCTGCGTTTCTGCTGAAAATTGTTTTTGTTCTGTCCGCAGTAAAATTGACAGGCATTTGAATTTCAGACTTCAGGTTTCTGAATGTTTAATTCCTTGCATATTTGGTGGTGCAGTGGTAGTATTGTTGCCTTACAGCTATAGGTTTTCTGGTTTGATTCTTGGCTGGGGTGGCTTCTGTGTGGAGTCTGCATCTCCTCCCTGTGTTTGTGTGGATTTGCTCTGGTGCCCTGCCATTTTACAAAGACGTGCCTGCAGTATTAATCCCTGTGTCTCTGCTGAAAATTGTTTTTGTTCTGTCCGCAGTAAAATTGACAGGCATTTGAATTTCAGACTTCAGGTTTCTGAATGTTTAGTTCCTCGCATATTTGATGGTGCAGTGGTAGTATTGTTGCCTCACAGCTATAGGTTTTCTGGTTTGATTCTTGGTTGGGGTGGCTTCTGTGTGGAGTCTGCATCTCCTTCCTGTGTTTGTGTGGATTTGCTCTGGTGCCCTGCCATTTTACAAAGACGTGTCTGCAGTATTAATCCCTGCGTCTCTGCTGAAAATTGTTTTTGTTCTGTCCACAGTAAAATTGACAGGCATTTGAATTTCAGACTTCAGGTTTCTGAATGTTTGATTCCTTGTATATTTGATGGTGCAGTGGTAGTACTGTTGCCTCACAGCTATAGGTTTTCTGGTTTGATTCTTGGTTGGGGTGGCTTCTGTGTGGAGTCTGCATCTTCTCCCTGTGTTTGTGTGGATTTGCTCTGGTGCCCTGCCATTTTACAAAGACGTGTCTGCAGTATTAATCCCTGCGTCTCTGCTGAAAATTGTTTTTGTTCTGTCCGCAGTAAAATTGACAGGCATTTGAATTTCAGACTTCAGGTTTCTGAATGTGTAATTTATTGCATATTTGATGGTGCAGTGGTAGTATTGTTGCCTCACAGCTATAGGTTTTCTGGTTTGATTCTTGGTTGGGGTGGCTTCTGTGTGGAGTCTGCATCTCTTCTCTGTGTTTGTGTGGATTTGCTCTGGTGCCCTGTCATTTTACAAAGACGTGTCTGCAGTATTAATCCCTGCGTCTCTGCTGAAAATTGTTTTTGTTCTGTCCGCAGTAAAATTGACAGGCATTTGAATTTCAAACTTCAGGTTTCTGAATGTTTGATTCCTTGTATATTTGATGGTGCAGTGGTAGTATTGTTGCCTCACAACTATAGGTTTTCTGGTTTGATTCTTGGTTGGGGTGGCTTCTGTGTGGAGTCTGCATCTCCTCCCTGTGTTTGTGTGGATTTGCTCTGGTGCTCTGCCATTTTACAAAGATGTGTCTGCAGTATTAATCCCTGCATCTCTGCTGAAAATTGTTTTTGTTCTGTCCGCAGTAAAATTGACAGGCATTTGAATTTCAGACTTCAGGTTTCTGAATGTGTAATTTCTTGCATATTTGATGGTGCAGTGGTAGTATTGTTGCCTCACAGCTATAGGTTTTCTGGTTTGATTCTTGGTTGGGGTGGCTTCTGTGTGGAGTCTGCATCTCTTCTCTGTGTTTGTGTGGATTTGCTCTGGTGCCCTGTCATTTTACAAAGACAATTCTGCAGTACTAATCCCTGCGTCTCTGCTGAAAATTGTTTTTGTTCTGTCAGCAGTAAAATTGACCGGCATTTGAATTTCAAACTTCATGTTCTTCAGAATACATAGTAGCACAACCTTTTTTTCTACCAATTTTCTAAGTTTATAAGATGAATATTTTAAATTTGTCCCTATTTTTGGGACTGTATTCCCCCATTATTGGCTTCGTCCAGGTTTTTGTGCTAAGGTTGACAGCTATGGCAAGAACTGAATTCACTGAATATGTTTGAGGGCTGTATTCCCTCATTACTGGGTTTGTCCAGGTGTTTTGTACTAAGAGGTTGACAGCTATGGTGAGAACTGAATTCACTAAATGATAGCCATTTAAGTTTCAGTCTTCCTCTTTTACAAAGCAGCTGATGTGGCGTAGTGGTATGTTACTCTGACTGTTTTTTGCTCAGGGACCTTGGCAGTAAAATGTATGGTGGCAACACATTTTATTCTAGCAACTTTCCAAGATTATACAAGCAATGGTTAATGTGTCCCTGGTTTTTGGGCTTTTGACCCCCCCCCAATACATTTTGGCTTTTTCCAGTTTTCTTGAGCTGCGAAGTTGAGATGCAGTTGAGTATTGAGTAGATTTTACAAGGAGCTGAGAGCTGCAGGGGAATAGAAGTTTAGTGCGTTGCCTAGTTAATACTATAGCACAACAGGTTGTGTACTTGCTTTTGATGCAGAAGGCTGTGGGTTCTACTCCCACAAGGGTTGGATGCTGCCATACTGAGAATGTTCTCCTTGGTGAAGATACTAACTATGAGTCTGTTATCAGTTTGCCATCCATTTCCTCTTGCAATATTATTACTAGCTTATTATTTTTTAATGTAATATAGGCAATTTATTCCTGAGGGGCAACAGACACTTTATTTTTCGATGAAACCATGAAATATAAAGGTGATTGCTAGCAGCAACCGCTTCATTAGTTACAGATTTCTTTAATGTGGAATTATTTAGATGTCTTACTTCAGAGATTGTGCATATTTACTGATAATGGACTGTAGAATTGTGCATATTTACTGATAAAGGTGGACTGTAGAATTGTGCATATTTACTGATAATGGTGGACTGTAGAATTGTGCATATTTACTAATAATGGTGGACTGTGGAATTGTGCATATTTACTAATAATGGTGGACTGTAGAATTGTGTATATTTACTAATAATGGTGGACTGTGGAAGTCTGAGTAGACTTTTTATGATAAATGTTCTCAACTGGGCAGTTTTGCCATTATGGGTGCATATGGTTTGTTTCATTGCTTACTGGAAAAATGTTCAAAACAAATTTAAAACACCCTCTAACAAGTGTACTGTATTGTACAAGGAATATAATTTTAGTACAATGAGGAAGGTGTATCAAAGAGCACATGTATGTTTCATATGCAAGGGGCCTATGATCTGAAAACAGCCCAAAATTAATCTTTATCTGCCACTGGCAAAATGTATTTTCTTTGAATGTGGGTTTCAATGCTGTTTCAATGAATGTGAGTTTCAAGGGCAGAGAAGTTTTAATGCTAAGTTTTCATTGTGAGACTGCATTGCTTTGTTTAACAGATGACTTAGTGTTTGTGCTGTAAAATACAAAATAAAACTTTCAAATGAAGTCCAACTCATCATAGAAGTAAAGCAGTATGCACATTAGTGTTTATGGTAAATGGAGTGAAATAGCCAAGTAATGGTTCATTGGAATGGCTGCAGAGGCTCCATTCAACCATTATTTTGTCAGGGGGGAAGGGCAGCAAACTCAGACAGGCCCAGCTGAACAATACCTCCCAACTGTCCAGATTTTCAAAGAATGAATAGATTTTTGCTTCTTATTTTTGGTTTGTTCTTCATAAAATTTGTAGTTTTCTGGCAAATCATTTAGGAATTAAGTCACTAAATAATAAGTTTCAGACTTCATAACCTTCAGAAAAATGCATGTTAAAGTAAGAGCTGTTCTATCAACTGTCTCAATTTATACAAGAGCAATTTTAGTACTGTTTATATGTGCCCCAATATATTTGGCCTTGTTCAGATTTACTGCATTAACAGGTTGAGAGGTACATGCAAATAAATTGCTTTATAGAATTAGGCATAGCCAACCTCTCAACTGTCCCCAATTTTTGGCTCAAAATGTTGCTCTTCCGCTGAATAATCCCTCCATAAAATAGCAATTTTGGAAGAAAACATGGAGGGTTTACAATTAAGAAATAACTGTAATAATCAAAGTTATAGATTACTTGAAATGCATGTAGATTCTTTTATTTTGTCAGCTGCTCAAGGTAGCAGTACTAATATTAAAGTGTCCCTTCTTTGACAGGTAGCAGCTGTATTGTGTGTCTATTTTATATTTTTGCATCACATTTTTGGTCCATTTTTCATAAAGTTGTGTTTTTGGCAAGTTAGTGACAAATCACTAAAGACTGAAGTTAGAAAATGACAGACATTTGAGTTTCAGATTTTATACCCTTCAGAAAATTCATACTAATGCAAGACCTATTCTATTATCTTTCTAAGTTTATTAGAGCAATATTTAAAAATGTCCTTATTTTTGGGCCTTTGTCCCACTTCTGTGTATGGCTTTGTCCAGATTTCTTGCTCTTGAGGTTGAGAGGTATGACAAATGTGTCAGGGCCATCACAGTCAGCCAGAGAGATTTCAAATTGTAACATGCTTGTTGCACCCCACTCCCCCATGTAGTGACTCTGGATGTGTCCAAGCAAGGCAAGGAGTAGTTGTATCTACCTTGGATGGGGAGGACACACTGCATAAGTACTACAGTGGCTTTTCATCTGTCCTTGATTTTGCAGAATGGTCTGGTTTCTGTCATATTTTTGTACTGTTGATTTATGCTTATTACTCAGATTTATGCTTATTACTCAAAGTGCCTGTTGCTCTCTGTTTAAGTAGCAATGCTTTAATGACCATAAGGTAAGCTTGTCTGAGATCGTAAGATGCAAGTAAGCTTTAATAAGCATACTGTTAAAGAATTGCCAACATTGAAAGCCTTTTTGTTGTTGCCATGCAGAGAATACTTGACTAGATAATGTATAAGCCTTGGGTATTAAAGGACAGGATTCCATTATTTTAAAAAGCTCATTACACTTGTTGGAGACTTACAGTCATCTCTACAGACTTTACCCGTAAACTAAACAGAATGCCAATCATGTGTGGTCCATAACCTGTACAGTAATCCTTTAAGCAATGCATCTTGAGCTTGTTTCTTGTTTGCTTTTCATTTTTTACTTTTATCATGTTTTCCTTATGAAACAAGTTGTCAGGCAGCAGGTCTTTTTTGGATAAGAAACATTTTTACAAGTGGGGGCATCACATAGATTTCTACTTTCAGCATGTTACTTGGTACTTTAATAAAGCTGAATATATTATAATTAGAACTGCAGTGCAAGGAGAAGTGGTTTGAGTTGAGTGCTTCTGGTTTTTCTTATACTTGATTTTGACTGGCATTCCAGTAATGTATTTAAAAAGTAATTTATTGTTTCATGCCTCACAACCTTTTGTTTCCATCTAGATATTAAGTAAGCTGTCATACAGCCAATGCATTGAAATATTTTTTTCTTCTACACTTATTTTTGTCTTGATTGGACTTTCATAATGATGGTTTGCCACCCAGGGCAGCGTATTTAATTAAAGTTAGTTTTTTGTGGTTTTGTGCATAGCTCCTCCCCTTTCTGGTTGACCACATCCCCTCCCCTTGACCCCACCCATTCAGCTCTCTCCTGCAGCCCCCCTGTGATTTGAAGTCACCAGCCGCCACTGATGGGTGATCCCATGTGATGTAGACTTCATCATTTTCTATGATGCTTTGTGGCTTATGTTTCCAGTGTTTTGCAGCCACTTCAGTAGCATAATGTTTGCACAATCCCCAGCGCAACAGTCTCACCACATTATTATGCCTTTCAGTATACAGTCCTTCATCCATTAGTATTTTACAACCAGCAACAAGGTGTGCAACTGTTTCCAATTTGGTTTACAAAACCTACATTTGTCTGTTTCTCCCACATGTTCAATGGAATTTGTAAAGCAGTATGTATGTAGCCCACTATCTTGGGCTGCTAATATTAAACTTTCATCTATTGCTTTGAATTTGCCTCTACCTAACCATTCCTGTGTTTGTTCCTGATCAGCATGAGGTTCTTCCAGAAGTTTTCTATACTTGCAACTATATTTATAATTTTTCCACATTTCTTGCCATCTCATCTGGTCCTTCACCTTATATACTTTCTTTTGTTTTTTGGCACATTCAGTTGCTGTCTGATTTTTATCCACTTCTGTTTTGATTTCCATTCCTGCTTGACACCGATATGCTTATGCTAGATTAAGCATAGAAGTCAACTCAGATTTATTCTCCTCATGTTTCAAAACTTTCACTACATTTGGGTCTTGTGAAGTCAGCAGATATGTATGGAGTCCCATGATTGCAGATATATACATGTAATCAGTTTGAAGGAGGCCCATCACTCCTTTGGAACGGGGAATGTATAATCTTGGTATACAATACTTTTTATAGATCATTTGATGAGCATGGTGCAACCTTCTTGTTTTGATATCTAATCTATCCAACACATTTTGGGGCCAATCAATCACTCCAAAACTGTACATTAGGACAGGAAGAGCAAATTGGTTTATAACTTGGATTTTGTTCCTAGATGTCAACACTGTTTTCAGGATTAATTTAAGTCTTCTATAGTACTCCTTACTAAGTTTTATTTGCATTTGTTCATGTTTTATTGCTGATCCTTCATCAATTCCCAAATACCTATACACTCCCTCTTGCTCAAGTTCTTTTATATCACATTCTTGTCCCAAACTGATGTTTTCCTGCTGCTGCAGTTTTCCTGCTTTAAAGGTTGCTTTTGCACATTTATCAAGACCAAATGACATTCTTATATCATCTGAAAAAGATTTGACAACCTGCAATTGTGCTTTCAGTTCCTCATCTGACATGCTATACAGTTTTAAATCATTGACAAAGAGTAGATGAGAAGCCTATAGACCTTGTTGTTTTCTAATTATAGCCATGGCCTAAGCTGTTAAGTAAAGAACTTAATGGGTTAAGGGCAAGGCAGAATAGCAGCAGTGACAGAGAGTCACCCTGGAATATCCCCCTTTGAATTTTTACCCCTAGGATAATAATTTGTCCTTTATCATGGCTTAATTGCAAGGTGGTCTGCCACTGTTTCATGGTTACTGCAATGTAGTCAATTAGTGTAGGGTGTATCTTATACATTTTTAAGCACTCTTTTATCCATGAATGTGGGATACTATCACATTTTTTTGTAGTCAATCCATGCCATATTTAGATTCTTCCCCTTATACAGTTCTCCACTATGACTTTATTTAACAACAAATGATCCTTTGTTCCATGTGACTTTCTTTTATTGCCCTTTTGTTCTGCTGCCATAACTGAGTTTTCTTCTAAATGATTATAAACTCTGTCAGCGTCAATTACCGTGTATAGTTTATACGTCGGAAGGCAAGTTATTGGTCTGTAATTTTTAGGGTAGCTTGCAGGTTCACTCTTAAGTATGAGCATTGTTTTTCCTGTTGCTAGTCAGATTGGTGTCTGTTCGGGGTGCGCATATAAATAGTTCTTACTCATAGCTAAGTCTTCATGCAAAGATGTTAATACTTTTAACCAAAAGTTAGATACTGCATCTGGGCCTAGAGTTTTCCAATTAGAGGCTTTTCTTAACTTTATTTCAATCTCTCTGGCTGTTATTTCATCCCATTTCATATCCTGTAGCTTTAAACCTCTTATTCTTTCTTTAACGTCTTCTATCCATTTAGCATGTTTGTTATGTTCCACAGGATCTTCATATATACTTCTCCAAACTGCATCTATTTATTTTATTTTTTGATGTTCTTTTAATTCTTTTTCTCTTGTTTCCCAGTTCTCTATAAAACTTTTTTGGGTCATCAATAAATTGCTTATTTTGTGCTTTTCTTTTATATTTATCTGTGTATATTCTAAGCATTTCCACCTGTGCTGAAATTTTTAGTTTGTTATTTGCGATAGTGCATGATAGATCCTGGTCTGTTCTAATACTGCACATTGCTTTTACTGCATCTATCTTTCTTAGTATTTTTGTTGATCTGTTCCCTCTTCTATAGTCTTCTAACAGTGGCACTTCTTACCTTAATTGCTTTAAAGTTTTCTCTAGTCGATACTTCCATGATGGTATTTGATTTCTCCCCTTCCTTTCCCTCACTACCCTGTGTTCGTGTGGTAGAACTTTATCGGTTATTAGTTTAGCTGCACAATAATATATCTTGTTTATATCGCATGGATCTCTATGGACAGGCCAAAGTACTGTGTTCATTTGTTTTATCAGACTTTTGATTTTTGGGGTTTTATTGACCTTCTGCAGTCTATTTCTTTCATTGATTTTGATATATCTATCTATGTCTATTAAATCAAGCAACTCTTCTCTTAGATCCTTTTCTTCCAAACTAAGGGCATGTCCCTTTTTTTCCATTTCCTGCGGGCATTCTATCCATCAGTTTGAGAATCTTGATGTTTATTTAGGAGATTATTTATTTAGTTTGGCCAAATTTGTCAAGATGCCTGATGTAATTTGTGGATTATTGCTATCTTTTTCATACAAAATACAAGTAGATGTTTTAATATCATCTGTGCGCAATGTGCATTGAATATTATTTGTTACTTGTATGCTACTTAAGTAGCTCTTCAGCAGAAAAGATCCTGAAAATGATTTATGTAGGATTCTTCTGTTCATGTTTTCACAGAAATCTAGTTCTTCCTCTGTTTGAACTCTCCATAATCTACCTTCTGATATTTTCCTAAGTTATCTGTTTATATAAAGAGCCAGGTGGAAAGCATTATTTTTCTTTAACAGCTATTAATGGCTGATGAAATCAGCAAAAACCTAAAAATGCCACATATGTTTTATACACTTTATTGATTACACCAAACACATTTTTCCAAAATCTTAATCACTTAGTCACTGTTGATTTGTTGGTTTCCGAAGCATGCTTCCTTTGGCATGTGATCTTCTGTTCTTTAGAATACCACTGCAACTTATGGGCTGTTAATATTAAGCTGTTGGTTAATTAATAGGATCTACAGCTTTTATTCAGTATTAAAGAATAGACAGATTAAGCAGGCAATGGAACAGAGTAAAGAAAATTTTCTCACAAAGGACTAAACTAGAAAGGTTGATTCAAGAGACAAAAAGATAAATTAAAATAGCATACAATTTCAAGGTTGAGAATTGGAATGCCAGTATGAGTTAAAATGAAATCAAATACTGAATGTCAAAGACAGACAATAGCAAATGTCCATATTTGTCCCCCTTCATGATCCACGTTTGCACTTTATCCTGGGTCAGGAGCAATAAGGAGTTTCAGGGTTTGACATGTTTGTGAGATTTGTGATCTTTGTCTTTCCAAGTTTTGGGGCCGGATTCACGAAGGCTTGCACGGAGTCTAAGAGTAATGTAAGACTCCAGACAGCCAATTTGTCTGCCGAGCTATCCAGAAACAGCCGGCAGGGGCGTGCATGAGAGCTCCTAAAACAACTCTTACACAGACAGTGTTAGGTTATGCAAATTACCTCATTTATTTTATTTTATTTATTTATTTTATTTATTTCAGTTTGATTACCAGGGAAGTCCACTGGGCCAAGAAGAACCCATTTTCAGTGGAGACCCGGGGAGAAAAGCTCCAATGCAGTACAACCAATACAATGTTTAAGAAGAATACAAAAGATAATACAAACAGCAAGAAAAATATTACTTTTTATTATTTTGCTGCCAAAAGCTATGCAAATGGGGTAAATATGCAATCCAGGAAACACTAACCTGTCCGAGTAAGAGTAGTGCTATTTGCAGAAATGTACTCGGTTGGTAACTGATTACGGTTCTGCAAACAGCAAAACGGAGCAATGACAGCTCCAAATAAAGGATGCATCCAATTGGGGAAGCATGCCAATGGCCAAATATAAGGCCATTGGCATTTATATATGTTGCAAAATAATAAAAAGTAATATTTTTTCCCCGATCCTCGATGTTTAAGTGTAGCACAGTGTCGCGCAAACGTGCTGCGCTGTAAAAACCAAAAAATAAATAAATAAAACCCAAAAATAGGCATTTTATTACAAATATCTACCTGCCATGCAAGTGAATGGCAGGCTGAAGACAACATGGCTACTGAGTAGTGGTTGCTAAGGGGGAAAGCTCAGTGTGAGAGATGTAACCAAGCATTAGTAGGCAATCCTATGCAAATAAGGATAGTGAATCCCAATTTTTCCCTGCCATGTGAACCATGTCCCTAGAGTGTAAGAGTAGGATTAGGGGAGTATCAGAGTAGTAGATAGGTGACATCATGAGGGGGTATGTATCAAAGACTGTAAGCTTATTGGAGCAGAGTGGCATGTGTTTGCTGTGAGTTATTCAGGACTGGAAGTGGTGTGTCTACAGTTGTCTGAACTGAAACCCAGAAACCGAAGGTGTACGCTGTGGCTACAACCAAAGTTTCTTGCAAAGATGCTTACACTGTGTGCGCGCGTGCGCGCGCCTGTAAACCTGTGTAAGCCTGTGTGCGCGTGTGTGCACCTGTGTAAGCCTGTGTAAGGCTGTGTAAGCCTGTGTGCATGGATGTGCACCCGCCAAAGCCTGTGTAAGCCTGTGTAAGGCTGTGTGCACACGTGTGCACTCGTGTGCGCATGTTTGCACTTGTTTGCATGGCGCCGCCCCTGTGGAAACAGAAAAGGGAAAAGGAAGGAAAAGTAGTAGTAGGAAGTTAACCAAGGAGAACTAGCAGAGCTGCCAGGTGAAATCAATCAGAATCAGCCAATTACACAGGCAGTACACTATCCCAGCCCAGCCCAGCACTTAAAACTCTGAAACTTTACTCAGAAACACTGCAACACTGCAGTATACAAAGAGAAGTGAAAACTTAAAAAGCTTAACTGAGAAAAAATATGTTAGAGGCTGCCATTGCTATTATAAGGCAACATGTGCAAGATGCTGAGTGTGGTGCCATTGCGGATGTTGCTGAGCAACCCACAGTGAGTGAGGAGACGGAGAAGAGTGTACAGACCCAGGGTAACCTACCAGGGGCTACATGAGCTGGAGATTATGGAGTGCTATAGAGTGGACAGAGAGCTCCTGCAGCAAATTGTTGAGCTGTGCAGGCCACGCCTCACACACAGAACCAACAGAGGGGAACCCATCCCAGTGGAAACCAAGGTATGTGTCAGCCTAAGAATACTAGCAACAGGTACCTTCCAGAGACCAACTGGTGATATGATGGGGATTTCACAGGCATCAGCATTCAGGGTACTGCACCAGTTCCTGAATGCCATGTCAGCACATGTCTGTGATCATGTATATTTCCCCAATTCCCATGAGGTATTGGCCAGCAATATTCATCTCTTCCAGCAAATAGCGGAATACCCTGAGGTAGTAGGTGCAATTGACTGCACGCACATACACATCAAAGCACCAGCCGGTGAGTGGGGTAGGGCCTACATCAACCGCAAGGGCTTCCACTCCATCTGCCAGGTCGTGTGCATACCCAGGGCATAATACTGAATGTGTGTGCTGGATGCCCTGGAAGCTGCCATGATTCCCATATCTGGCATCTGACGTAGCTGTACCAGACATTTGCCAATGGGAACATCCCTGACGGTCACCTAGTGGGGGATGCTGGATATGCACTGGAGCCATGGCTGATGATACTGATCAGAAATGCACACACACCTGAACAAGAACTCCATAATGAGGCACATGCACAAACACGAAATGTAATTGAGTGTGTGTTTGGGATGCTCAAGTCATGGTTCCGGTGCCTGGACACATCCGGTGGAGCCTTGCAGTACCCACCAACTACATGTACCCAAATTGTCATGGTATGTGCCATGCTACACAATATGATCCTGTGAAAACAGCTGCAGCAGGAACAGCATGGGGCATGGCCAAACAGCCCCCCACCATTGCCAAGGCCTTCACAGGCACAGCGTGACTTGGCGGAGGAACAACCTGAGCCTGCCCCAGTAGGCAGAAGGAGGCGTGCCCAGTATGCCTTGGCCTTGGCAAAGAGGCAATGCATAGCACATACACTGGCTTAGTAGGAACCCTGGAAATTATACCTCTCTCTGACTCGCACATAAAATAAAAGGGATGCCTAACTTGACACTACCTGTTTCCAAACATGTATAGGGAGTGTAGTATGTGCATCCGACATAGGCCACCCTGCAGCACCACCGGAGGCATGATTGCTATATTTTAAGCAATATAAATCAGTGCTAAGCAGCATTTACCAATATTCAGTATATGTAAACAAAATTGACCGTGCTAACTAGCGCAATGTTGGGCAAGGTTGGCCAAAGTAGTGCAAAGTTGAGCAAAGTCAGGTAAACATGCTCATATTTGCTTTACTGTTCCTTAAGCAATCTGCTCTGGCCAGCATGAAAATAAAAAGCAGTGACAGGGCTTGAACCCAGAATACTGTGCACTATAGTCACAGTACTGAACCACTAAGCCATGATAGCATTTTGGTGGTGCAAACACAGCAGGACAATTGTACAGTAATGCAAACACAAAGAAATGCTGTATCATGTCCCTAAAGAGGCATATGGGTAACCTCCCCCACAGGCCTATGCAGACAGAGAACATCAGGCCAGGTGGTGTGATGTGGGTTGTGTAGGCTATGAAGTCGCAATCTAATATATGTGACATTGGACACTAGGATCTGTAGCACAGTAGTATGCCTCAAGCCAGTACGATAGGCAACAGTACAGCCTAAAATGGTGTACGGTACATAGCAGTGCAGGCATAGCAAATGTGTATAAGTTTCAGGTGAAACCCTCATCCTATGTACACCCACAGTAACAATCAAGTGTGCCGCTGGGTAGAAATGTACAAAGAATAGTTGTCCCCCGTGTATGTAGAAATGTTGATAAGTCTATGCAAAGTGTCTCATGGAAGCCCTGCAGGCACAGCATGATCCATGTTGATCTATGACACAAAGGTGAGCCCTGCTGTAAAGATACGGCTTGACTTTCCATACACATATAGTATAAATGTCTATACTGGGTGTGCTCACACACCAAATGTAGTGGATTTCATTCAGCATCACACTGAAAGGTCATACTGAGCATGCTCACACACTTATGCCAAATATGGAGGTGATAATAAGGGATCTATGGACAAATGTGGATTGACATCTCTACTTCCAGAAACACATTCACAAAATTGTCAGAAAATCATGCTATGTGTTCACATAAACTGCCAAGATCTGTGCATGTAGGTCAAAGGAGGTTCCCAGTACTCATCAGTCATCAGACCCATCAGAGAGTACCACAATACACTTGTGATGAATCAGACTAGGCACGTTCAACAGCCAGAAAGACCACTGAAGTACTCTAACAAGAGGATTACTGGCCTCAAACAGTTGCCCATTACAACAAGAATGAATGTAACCCAATCTGTACTCTGTTTCATACTGTCTACTCAGGAGATCTCTGCCCAACAGACAGGTCCATGTCATGGCTATACTCAGATCTGTACTGAGTTATAGCTCAATGGCACTAAATATACAGATCCAACTGATATTGCCAACATCCTGGCAGATAGGATCACTGTTAAATGTACCCCCCTCTCACCCATGAAAGAGCACACCTCTATAATGGAAGACTGCAAAGTTGCTGTCATCACGGCTGCACAGGTAAAAAACACTCTCCAAAGACAGTATCACAGCAGCCATGGGACCAGATAACTTCACAGGCTGTGTTCCACACAAACCACAGAATGAACAGGTACCACACTGACGTACCATGTGCAGTCATAGCCTCACCTCATGCTTTGTGTCTATTGAATGGTGCACAGTGACGGTTATCCCACTACACAAGGGTGGAGACACCACGGACCCCAGGAAATAGCGCCCCATTAGCCTGACGAGCCCGCTCTCCAAGGCCATGGAATGTATTATCATACAACATATAAACAATTGCATTTGTAATCACCAAACCCTGGACCACAACCATGTGGGGTTTGTAAAATGCAGATCATGTTACCTAAACCTGATAGATGACATTGAAGCAGTCAACAGAACCATCGACAAGGGTAAGGTGGTTCACACAGCCTATGTTGATCCTGCCACAGCTTACAACACCACCCCACACTCTGGAAATATAGATAAACCCACTAAACTATGTATAAATTGCTATGTCACAAGATGGGTTGCCAACAGGCTTACTGACAGAACACACACTGTGAAAGTAGCAGACTCCAAGTATGACTTTGAACCAGAGATGAGTGTAGTACCACAAGGTCCAGTCCTGTGTCTTGTCCTGTGTAGTATCCACTTCCCTGAAGTAAACTTTAACATGGAAGGTCTGTGGCTAAAGAAGTTACCAGAGGACTGCAAACTAGGAGCCATAATTGTAAACACTAAAGATGTGGACATCCTACAAAAGGGCCTCACTGAGACAGATGGCTGTTGTCAAAGTCATGGGCTCCAGCTCAATGGCAAAAGGTGCATTCTCATCCCCTTTGTTAAAACCTCTGTAGCCAAGAACTACAACATAGGCGGTAGTATACTTAACACTGAAAGTGTGACAAGGGACCTTGGGTCACAGGTGTACACTGGACACAAGTGTGATAACCACATCCCCACAGTAGTCAGGAAACCCTGCTATGTGGCACACCTCATCACAAAATGTGTCTCATGCAGGATAGAAGAGGACATTGTTCCACACTACTCCTCACTCGCTAGAACTATAATAGAGTACAACGCCACTTTTGCTATGTACCTCACAAGACAACTACAACAACTGTTTTGCCTGCAGCAATACCTCACAAAGAGCATTAGCGGCCAGAAATACATGCCATACACAGACCATCTCAAAATGCTCCATCTGTACTCCCTTGCATATTACCTACTCAGATGTGTTCACTGCCTAACATACAAAGCTATGTTAAACGCAGAGCTGTTGGACATGCTCCACATAAAACACTCACAATCCCCCTGACCTTCGGACCCAAAACCCCGAGTGAAATGCAAAAGGAAGGGGTGTACCCATTTACCATATGAATACCCACACCTTCAGGTTAGTGGCACAGCATGAGGCCTTGGAAACCATGCAAGTGCAACTAACATTGGGCAAAGATGCTCATCAGATTGTAGCCTGCTACAGATCACCTACAAACAGTGGAAAATATAGAGGTCCTATCAAACACCATTATATGAGGTGATTACAACTACCCAAACAGTGAGTGTGAGAATTACTTGTGTACAATGTCATTTTGCATATTGTTTCCTAGAGTTTAAAAGCTCTAACACCCTGGAACAGGTGGTCACCATGCCCACTAGAGGTGACACCATACTGGACATGATCATCACCAACATGGGGTACCAGTGTTCCACAACAGAGATAAAGCCCTCGCTGGTAATATCAGATCATAAGGTAATGACACTGGGCATCCACATCCCACCCCCTCACCCAGTCAATGAAATCATCGTGAAGACATTTTCAAAAGCAAACTGCACATGCCCCAAGACAAAAGTGAAAAGTTCAAAAGACCTCTTGCTGTAGGATAATGGTATACAATCTGCCAAATCAGTTACAAGTGAATCCTATGAGCATCTACAGGGATGCATTGATCGAGACATCACAAATAAAACCAAGATGCACTTCTCCAAAAATAAGAAAACAATCTGGTGGTCATTGCCCATAAATAAGCTAGACAACAGAAGGAGGAAACTAACACCTGATAGAGCCAACATCACTAAAGGAAAGGCATCACTGATCATTATTAGGAAGAAGCAATGAACCACAAAGGGAGGGGGAGTGTCCATATTCATCAAGGACACCCACACCTCCAGGTTAGTAGCAACACATGAAGCATCAGAGACCATACAGGTGCAACTAACCATAGGCAAAACTGCTATACAACTGGTAGCATGTTACAGACCACCCTCCCAATCTCAAGAACCCCACTCAACCTTCCTGAAGACATTGGAGGATATGAATGTATCACAAAATACCATCATACTGGGAGACTTCAACTACCCAAACATAGATTGGGTATAATACCCTAGCCCAAAGGTTCCTGGAATTCATAAATTCAAATGCACTGGAACAACTAGTCACCTCTCCCACTAGGGGAGATAATATACTAGACCTGATCATCACAAACATGGGGACAAAATGCTCCACACCAGAAGTATACCCCTCACTAGTGAGATCTGACCACAAACTAATCACCCTGGATATACATATCCCACCTCCACCCCCAGCACAAAAGACCACAGTGAAAAACTTCTCAAAAGCAGACTTCACTCTTCTTAAAACTGAGATGGTATCCTTTAAGCCCACTGTGCCAGTGGATACCACATCCCACAATGCCGAATTCTTCACAAATGCTTTCTATGGACATCTCCAAGAATGCATGGATCATGCAATCCCAAACAAATCCAAGTCCCTCTCCACCAAAGGTAAGCATCCTGTCTGGTGGACCTCAGCCATAAACAAATTGTATAACAAAAGAAGGAAGCTACTGCACGTCAGAGCAAAATCCCATGAAGGGAAGACATCTCTGATCAACATTAGCAGAAAACTACGTTCTCTCATAAAAACATCCAAGGCCAACTTTGAGAGAAAAATCGCTAAGGACACTAAAGATAACCACAAAGCCTTCTTCAGCTATGTTAGAAACCTGGGCAGAAACCCTCAGATATGCTCAGAGTTGGTTCATAACAACAAAAAATACACTGAACCCACAGATATTGCCAACATTCTGGCTGACAGGTTCAGTGCAAATTTCTCCCCTCCTTCACCCCCAAAAGAAGAAATACTTATCCCAGCTGAATGTAATCTCCCTGTCATCTCAGATGTCCAAGTGAGAACCACCCTAAACAAAGCAAAAAACACAGCATCAATGGGACCTGACGGTATCCCGGGTTGCGTGTTACGTGAACTCCAAGAGGAGCTAAACCCACACATAAAAATGCTATTTAACCTTAGCCTTACTTCGGGATATGTACCTGAACACTGGTGTACAGCAATAGTGGTCCCACTCCACAAGGGGGGTGCCTCTACAGACCCTGGAAACTACCGCACCATAAGCTTAACCAGCCTGGTCTGCAAAGCTATGGAAAGAATCATTATGGAACTTATAAACAGAGACATAGGGGACCTACAGACACTTGACCCCACCCAGTTTGGCTTTGTAAAGGGCAGATCCTGCCTTTTAAACCTGGTTGACTTTTTCGAAACAGTCACTAGAGCCATTGATGAGGGCAAAGCAGTCCATACAGCATACCTGGACTTGGCTAAGGCCTTCGACACAATACCCCACTCAGGCATCATAGATAAGCTCAACAGCTTAAAAGTAAACCCTTATGTCACTAGATGGGTTGCAAACTGGCTAAAGGACAGAACCCATAAAGTTAAAATCGCTGGAGCAATGTCAGACTCAAAGCCAGTCACAAGTGGTGTCCTACAGGGATCTGTCCTGGGACCCCTCTTGTTCGGCATTTATTTCTCAGATGTTAAAGAAAACATGGGAGGGCTGTGGCTGACAAAGTTTGCAGATGACTGCAAACTAGGTGCCATAGTCGATACACCAGCAGACACACACATCCTACAAAAAGGCCTCACAGAAATGGACAACTGGTGCCGGAGTCACGGCCTTAAACTAAATGCCAAAAATGTATAGTCATCCCTTTGGGAAAAACAAAGTACCCACAAATTATCACATAGACAGCAACCCACTGAGTATGGAAAAAGTAATCAGAGACCTAGGGACCCAAGTCGACAGCGACCTCTCATTTGACACCCACGTTGCCAAAGTGGTTAGAAAAACATTCTACCTTGCACACCTCATCATGAAGGGATTCACATCCAGATCCAAGGATGTCATTGTACCCTATATTCCTCCCTCATCAGACCCATGATTGAGTACAATGCCCCATTTGGTATGTACCTCACCCGGCATTTGCAACAGCTGGAGAGACCACAAAAGTACCTCACCAAGAGGATCAAGGGTCTCCAACATATGTCTTATTCTGCCAGACTAAAGAAACTTCAGCTCTATTCAGTAGCATACCACCTGCTCAGAGGTGATCTCTGTTTGACGTACAAGGCCATGTCCAATCAGGATCTGATGGACATGCTCCACCTCAAAAAATCCAAATCCATCAGGACCATGAGAGCTAAAGACTTAAACCTCGGCACAAGTATGAATATGACATGCTGGAGGGATAGATTCATAACCCAGAGGCTTCCCATGCTTTGGAACAAGATCCCAGTTCATATTAGGCAGAGCCCCTCACTGACTCTCTTCAAGAGAAATCTTGATGAGTGGATGGGAGATCGTAAGTTTACCCCAGGGGTCACATCTGTGTCACTGCTAGACAGGGGCACAGTAAACTAATTCTATTATATAAGGGGACCTTCATTGTGTCACTACTAGACAGAGGCACAGTATTCTAAATTTATTCTGTACATTTTTGTACCATTTCATGGAGTGGCAAAAGCCACATCACTATGGCTAGGCTTACAAATGCCCCAGGGCAGATAGCCTAGTACTATACTATGAAACTATGAAACTATGATTGCTCATAAAATAATTCAAGGACACTTTCAAAAGACAAATTGCCAAGGACTGTAAGAATGACAACCACAAAGCCTGAGTTAGCTATACCACACAGGTAGGTGTCAACTTCCAAATATGCTGTCAGCTACTGACAAATGGCAAGGAATACACTGAGCCAACTGTCATTGTTCACATCCTAGGGTACAAGTTCAGTGCAAACATCCCCCCCATCACTCCCAAAAGGGCCTGTGTCCATCACAGAAGGATGCAGAGCCCCTGACGTCATGGACATGCAGGTAAGGACAGCCCTCTCCAATGCCAAGAACACAGCATCAATGTGACTGGATGGTGTCCCAGGTTATGTCTTACACTAGGCACAAAAGGAACCACACCCTCATCTACATTCACTGGCCAGATCCAATCGTACCACAGGGTATGTACCCAAAGAATGGCATACACCAACAGTCATCCAGCCCCACAAAGGGGGTGCCACAACAGAACCTGGAAACCATTGCCCTATACATCTACTCAGCCAGGTCTACAAAGCTATTGATCAAATTTTCATGGAACCCATAAACTGACAATGGGGACCTCCAGACACTGGACTCTACACAACCCTGCCTTGTTAAAGGCAGACCCTGCCTCCTAAACATAGTTGACTTACTACAAACAGTTACCAAGGACATAGATGGAGATGAAGGTAGTCCACACAGCCCACCTGGACCTCACTAAGGACTTTTTACACCATTCCCCACTCTGTCATCATGGACACGCTTACCAGCCTGAACATCAACAGCTATATCACAGGATGTGTGGCCAAGTGGCTCACAGATCAAACACACATGTTCAGAGTTGCGGGTGCCATGTCCAACTCTAAGACAGTCACAAATGGCATCCCACAGGTCCTGGCCCTGGGACCCCACCTGTTCAGTAGACACTGCACAGAGGTACAGGCAAGCATGGGAGGAGTATGGCTGAACAGGTTTGCAGATGACTGCTAACTGTGGTCCATAATCGACTCTATGGCTGACACACACATCCTCCAGAAGGGGCTTACAGAGACAGATACCTGGTGTCAGAACAATGCCCCAAGAAGATGGCAAAGAATGCATAGTCATCCCCTTTGGTTAAAACAAAGTGCAAACAAATTACCACATAGGTGGTACTCCAGTATGTATGGAGAAAGTCATTATGGCCCTGGGGACACAGTTAGATAGTACACTCTTCTTTGATGATCACATGACCAAAGTGTTTAGACACTCCTTCTATGTAGCCCACCCAATGTCACCTAATGTAACCCACTTTGTCTAGTCTGATGATGTCACCATCCTTCAAACATACCTGTGGAAAAAAGAGCACGCAGTAATGTGTATAGTGCGTTGTGTAAATGTGTACCCTTGTAGTATCGTAAACCAGTTAGGTAGGGGCTTGAATCCTGCATTTGACTTGCATGTGATCTCCTTGGAAAAGCGCAACCTTTTTGGAGAGTACTCATACACCTTAAAAGTGGTATACTAATCTTTGTCAGGACTGATGATGTCACCATCCTTCAAACATACCTGTGGAAAAAAAAGTTCACAGTAATGTGTATAGTGCGTTGTGTAAATGCGTACTCCTGTAATATCATAAACCAGTTAGGTGTGGGTTTAAATCCTGCACTTGACAAGTGTGCGTCTGTTTGCATGTGATCTCCTTGGTGAGGATCAGCCTTTTTGGAGAGTACTCATACACCTTAAAAGTGGTATACTAATCTTTGTCAGGTCTGATGATGTCACCATCCTTCAAACATACCTGTGAAAAAGAGTACTCACAGTAATGTGTATAGCATGTCATGTAAATACATACTCCTGTTATATCATAAACCAGTTAGGTAGGGGTTTGAATCCTGCACTTGACAAGTGTGTGTGTGTCTGTTTGTGTGTGATCTCCTTTTTCCTTGGAGAAAAGCAACCTTTTTGGAGAGTACTCATACACCTTAAAAGTGGTATACTAATCTTTGTCAGGTCTGATGATGTCACTATCCTTCAAACATACCTGTGGAAAAACAAACTCACAGTAATGTGTATTGCGCGTCATGTAAATGCGTACTCCTCTAGTATCTTAAACCAGTTAGTTAGGGGTTTGAATCCTGCACTTGACACCTGTGTGTTTGTGTATAATAGCCTTGGAGAAAAGAAGCCATTTCGTAGAATAGCTTACAAGTGGCATACTTATCTTTGTCAAGTCTGATGATGTCATCATCTTACAAATATACCTGTGGAAAAGTGATATTCCAGTAATGTGTATAGCATGCTGTGTTAATGTGTGCTGCTCTGGTATCACGAAGTAGTTAGGTAGGGGTTTGAATCCTGCACTCGGTGAGTGTGTGTACTCTATGTGTGTGGCACTGTTGGTCAATGTGTAGTGTGTTTTGCTTTTACCACTGTATGACATGTCAGTATGCATTGCACATGTGAGGTAGCTGTTGGGCAAATACATATACGTACATGTTACATCAACTATTGCATGTGTGTGAACCCTGCTGTCTCCAAGGACACAACTGTCATCTTTGCCAGACTGTGCTTCTGCTTCCCAGACCTTAGGTCACATCTGTATGCTTGTGACAAGGCCAGCCACTGAAGTGAACCCTGGCCTAGGTCATCCGTGTCACACACACTCATTACGGTTACTACTGAATTGTGAGTGAGGGTTTATGGCCGAGGTGTATGTTAGACCAGTTCTAACGCGGCAAAGTCTGTCAATGATGGCTATTCATTATAGGTGTACAACAACCTTTGTGGATATGCATGCAAACCCCTTATTGCTTATGTGATCCACCGAGGCATTTCAAAATACCTTAGGAAATGTGATTATCAAAGGAGAGATGACGTAACACTTGGTTGCGTGTACACATCGGTACCTGTTCATCATGTTGGTGGCTACTACCTATGTGGAACTGTGGGGATACTATGTTCCGTAAAGGTGGATGACTATGCTTAGTTTGGATAATAGCTTTACAACATGGGTTTGACAACAGTTATCTGTCTGTATGGTACCCTTGTGGAGGATGTGTGTGTCATCTGGATAATGCATTATAGGCCACAGTATGCATTACCAGATGTGGATGGACATATCCCTACTGTGATTGCTTGTACCTAAGAGAGCTATATGCCAAACAGGAGTGGTCTCAGTAATGGGTGCAGGTGAATACCACTGGTTACTGGCATAGTATAGTACTTGAAGGATGCAAATTTTGCTGTGTGTCCTACAGTTGTGTATCAGTCGTGAAGACATCATCTAACGATTGGTTATGGTCAGGCTGTTGAAGTTATGTATACTACCAGAATGCAGAACAATGACATATAGTAACAGTATCACCCACAACACAGTGTAAGAACCATGTCATACACACATGTGTAGTCAGGTTCGAAATGTGTGTAGTACAATGCTTACTGGCCACCAATAGAAACTATGTAGTGTTACTGTGTAATACAGGGCATGTCACCCTGCCCATGTGTCCACTATGCACGTACATGCAGACAGTGCACCTCCACCATGTTCACAGATGTACACCTGCAAATCTGTGCTACACACATCCCACACATATTGTCCACTCTCTAGCACATGCTGCAAATACTCCACACATCAGCCAAGTGGCACGTGGGTGGACAATACACTATTTTAACTAATACTGGTGTATACAATACTACAATGACAATCATAGCTTTAATGTATCATGCCTGCTCAGCTACACCTTCAAGCATATCATTACACTCTACTGCTGACAACATGGTAACATTGCTGTACTGCTATAACGTCACCCTGTGCATCAGCACCATGGTAGCCTGTTCCTGCATCAATGTTACAGATGACAGGAGGTGGCACAGGTTTCATCATATGCACAGGGTGTGTTGTTGGTTTGCCAGAGGCCTACAGTGAGCCATCCAATCGACATGTATGTGTGTGTGTGTGTGTGTGTGTGTGTGTGTGTGTGTGTGTGTGTGTGTGCGTGTGTGCGTGTGTGTGTGTGTGTGTGTGCATGTGTGTGCGTGTGTGCGTGTGTGTGTGTGTGTGTGTGTGTGTGTGAGGGGCAGGAGTACTGCTATGGGCCAATGTTGATGTAATGTGTGCAGGTATGTGTTAGCCCTAGGTGTCTGGTTCCTGTGTGTGTGTATGTGTGTGTGTGTGTGTGTGTGTGTGTATGTGTGTGTGTGTCTGCATGCACACAGTTCCACCATGTGGCTGCCATATACGGGTATTTGTGGGACAACCACAGACTGTACATGCCAGGCTTTACAGATCACAGTCTCTGGCCATGGATACAGTACCTGTGCCTGGCAGGGGTGCTACTGATGCTATCAGGTACTAAGCCAGACTGGGTACTATCCCCAGAGGTAGATGGATGTACACTGGACCCAGGTCCCTGCTGGGACTGTCCAGAGCCACATGCACATTGTCTTCTATGATGTTCTATTGACAGCCCACCCCCAACATTGCTGGTACTGGCACTACGGGAGCGGCTGTGACCTGTGGGACGTCCGTGGTGATTGCCAGCTGCTGATGTTGCTGGCATATGTCCACGTTGATGACTCAACCATCCCGCACTGTCCTGACACATGGACATGACATTGAGGAGGACATCAAATGTCTCTCCCCAACTTCTATCTGTGACCTCAGTGTAATGACGGATGGCACCTGCTAGGTCATGGATACTGTCAATTATGGCAGTGTTATGCTGCCCTCTGTGCCCTTAGTCCCTGTCTGGTGTACCGTTCCATACGTGCCAGTGCCTCCATGACAGCCTGGAACATGCGTGATGTTGTCAGACCTGTGGCATGTCTGCCAGTAGCATGATGAGCAGCTTAGTTGCAGGTATGTTAGATGTTGGGGAAGTTCTAGCCAGTTTAGATGTTGGAGTGATACACAGTGGTGGGAGGAGTGTTTGGCGCTGGTTACAAATTTTGCGATTTTCTTGTAGCATGAGACCAGTTTAGATTTAAGAGAGGATTGTATATTAGCAAGGAGAGGTGCACCATAGAGCAAGGATGGAAGTAAAAAGGAAGAGGCAGTGATAATTCTAGTGAAACAGATTTATACCAGAAGGATGCTACAACCTCTAAACAATGCCACAGACATTGCAAGTGTAAAAAAAAAAAAAAAAAAAATTACTGGCAAACATACACCATCAAAGATGCCCTGTACAGTATTTCTGAATCATGATTAGAAGCAATAGCTACAGAAAACCAAATGTTTGCAAATTTCATAATAAGCAAAGTCATATGTACCTTAAATCTAGAAATATTAACATTACTTCACCAGGATATTTTAACTGTAGCTCCAAAGGAGTGGTGTATCTTGGGTTTTGCCAACAGTGTTTAGGGTTCTATGTTGGAAAAACGGAAAGGACTTTAAGAAAGAGAGTTTATGAACACCTTTATGAAATTAATAAAAAGAAAGAATCCAATGCTTTTTACAAACATTCATTGGTTTGTACACAAATGTCCTTAAAATTTTTAATCTTTGAACAAGTTGAACATAACCCAAGAGGTGGAGATTGGGAGACATCTCTAGAGTATAGAGAACTGTTGTGGCAATTAAAACTTAATGCTTCCAAACCACCAGGGCTCAATGACACTATCAGTCTCAGTAGTGTTCTTAAAATTAGGAGAGCTAAATTATAGGGACATAATGTTTGTTTTACTTCCCTCTTTTAAGTTTTATTAGGCGTATATATTTATATTCGTTTGTATATATTTGCGCCATAATTTTAGGTACAAGTATATGGTTTATATACCTTTTGGCCCCCCTTTTTATAGGTAAGGCTGGTCGATACATGTTAGTAGTGCCAGTTTTTATTTAATAAAGGGTGGTATTTAGTGACACATTATTTATATTTATATATACATTCAATTTACATTTTAGAATTTTATATTACACTTATTCTGAATGGTCTAATTAATCACAGTATACAATGGCTATCTTCCATGCACGTCTGAGTTTTGTTTGTGATTTTATTAATTAATAACTTCTTAGAAGGTCTATTTGTTAGGATTTGTAAAGTTTTAAGTCAATGTCATAAATTAATATGTTAATTGAGGAAACAAGTACAAGATGCTAGGTATTATGCCTGTTTATATTATGTTTTTACTAAAAAAATTATTTTGGATGTATACAACACGCGTTGTCATTTTGAGGCAATGCAAGCTGTAGTGAAACACAAGCATTAGTTCAATATACCTTTAACTGTGGTTACATTAATAATCAATTAATTAAATGACTGATTTAATCTAATTTAGCACACCTATATAAGGTTCAATGGATTACATCTTTTTTATCTTGAAAAAGCCTGGGAGAGCCCGGGCGAAAGCGCTTGATTACTGCTTGCTGAAGACTTTGTTGTTCTGGTTCGTGTACTGTTTTCGTGCATTAAAGTCACTTTGAATTAACTTTTTTGCTGCCTACATACCTTCTTGTCTGTAGTAAACTATACCTGGTTGGTATTTTTGTTTTGGAATCAAGTTCTTGCTTTTTGTTTTTCGTGGTTGTTTCGACATGGCAGAAGGTACAGGGCATTCTGACTTTGGAGACACTCCTGATATTTTACGTGAAAATCAAGATATGTCCGATGATGCCCCTGTTACAAGGGGCGAATTTAAGCAGGTGATGTGCCTGCTTTCACAACTAAGTGACTTGCTTATTAATGACAATGATGAGAAATCTATACGGCTGCCAGGTAACCAGCAGCAATTTCGTAAAAATAAAGGTTGTGTTTTAACATCGAGAGGTCCATCTACACCGGAGGTCCCTGATGAGATCCGATTGGCTGAGACCGACCTGCAGGAACAACCTAACAGGCAGCATGCTTCTAAACCTGGAGGGAGCGGTGGAGCTGGCAAAGATTTTAATTTTAACGTATGGACCAAGAAACATTTTACTTTTAATCAAGGTACTGTGCAGAGTCTTAACTCAAATATTGATCATATTGAACAGAATTTGTCTGATTTAAACAACAAATTGTACGCATACAAAACAGCCCAGTTGGAAATTGAGTATTTATCTGAGTGTGTTCGTGTGCAGCGTATACCAAAAGGGTTACGCTTTACAAAATTTCCAAACAATGCTGCACCCGGATCTCCTCTGTTCAATGAACTTACAGAACTTTTTGACAAAATGGGACTTGAGATGCTTAGATTAATGATCAAAGATTATGAAAATAAAGCAGCTTTGCTGTTATTGGATGTGAACACATTGAATAATACCATTGTGAATGACAACAATTTTACTGGTATTAAGAAAGAATATGATAGTACATTTAGAGAGGTTGACGAACACTGTTGCAGGGTTGTTAGTAGGAAAATCAAAAAACTTGAACGTGACTTGTTAGATTACAAGAATGGGGTAGCCTACAATTTTAACATTAGAGGAAGATGGTCAAACAACAAGTTTAATGGGAACACAATTAGTAATGAAGCAAATGAACATGTAGTTTCATATCTTGCAGAGGCACCCAGGAGAAGTGAAAGACTGGCACAAAAATCAAATCAAAATTCTAACCAGGTTTTTCACTATCCCCAGAGAAGACAGGGGAGCAGGGAGTTAGCCCCACAACCACAGAGGTGGGGCAAACCCAGGAGATAACAGATATCATGATAGCTTCTGGAGACAGTTTGATTATTAATGTTCCTAGTATAAGTCCCTTGCCTTGCACAGTAGTTAAACAAAATAATTTTACTATTTATAATTATACTGATATAGAGCTTAATAATACATATTTTGAACTTTTTACTAAAGGTTTGCACTTTGTCCCTACTTGTTCACTCAATATTTCTAAAACTATTTTAGATTTGAAACTCTTTATACGTCAGTTGAATTTAAATATTTATTTTAAAGGAAGTGATTTTACACCAGGTCTATTTCATAGAGCTAGTACTATGAATCCACCTATACATCCAGCACTGAAGATTTTCGAAGAACTAGTTGAGGCTGAAATCAGGAAGTTGCACAGGGAGAAAGAAAAAATACATCCTAGTAATTTATCAGTAGAAGCATTTCAACTGATTGATTTTTTGAAAAGAGAGGATGTTAGAGTTATGAAAACAGACAAAGGTGGGGGGGGGGTAGTACTCATGTATAAACATGAATATGAGGCTAACTTATATACTTTACTACAAGACACTGAACAATACAGTGAAGTTTCTAGTAATGAATTAAACATCGCACATGCTAAGATTAAATATATGTTAGAAGATCATCTCATGCAGGGAGCAATTAATGAACAATTGTATAATTATTTATTCGTACAGAAGCCCCTCACCCCAGTTATATTTGGTATACCAAAAGTCCACAAAGGACTCAACCCCCTTAAATTTAGACCCATAGTTGCAGGTGCAAAAGGAATTACAGAACCACTTGGGAAATTTATTGATATCTCTGTCAAGAAGTTTGTTATATCTTTAAACTATATTTGTAAAGATTCTTGGGAATTTTTGAGGGGCATAAAAAATGCATTTTTACTGCTACCCAATATATGGTCACCATCGACATTGTCAAATTATTCCTTAGTATCCCACATTCTATAGGCCTCAAATGGTTCAATCGGGTCCTTACTTTGTCTTCTGGTATCAGCTCTAACATCATTGGACTATTAGTTGAGTTTATGAGTGTGATTTTGGAAAACAATTTTATTTATTTTAATGGTGAACTCTTTAGGCAGAAAAGAGGGGTAGCTATGGGTACCCCTTGTGCATCAGCTTATGCCAACATTGTTCTACACTATTGGGAGTCGAAATACATCTTTCCTTCCCATTGGTCCAAGTACATTACACATTATCAGCATTACTTGGACGATATATGTATATTGTGGAATGGTGACTTGGATGAGTTCAACAAGTTTATGGTATATATTAACTCTTCCACAGATTTTTTAAGATTTACATATGTAGTTCGTCCAGACAGTTTACATTACTTAGATGTCAACCTAAGGAAAAATTTTGAGTCCAATTCTTTTCAGTCTAACATCTTCAGGAAAGACACATTTTCCAATATGTACCTTCATTTTGACAGTGGTCATCCACTGTTTCAAAAGAAAGGGATTATTAAGGGCCAACTTATTAGAGCTTCGAAGATGTGTAGTGAGGACCAGTTATTTCATGAGGAGGTGCAATTTCTTAGAACTTTGTTCTTAGAAAGAGGATACCCTTTGCAGTTATTTGACATGTTGGCTAATGATGTTCTGTCTAAAAGGGCTGACAAATATTTTCCTTTGCCAGGAAGAACCCAAGAGCAAAATTTAGAAGTCAAACAGAGTACGTTTATGGACAAAGAAAATGTTTTCCTGCACTCTTTCAGTAAAGACAGTTTACAGGTTGAGAATGCCATTCTTAGGTATTGGCCTGTTTTGTCCTTAAATGAATATATAAATAAAGTCCTCTCTAAAAAACCAAAATTTGTCAGTAGAAGGAACATGAATCTAAAAGATTTTTTTGAAAGACAATCCTCAGCTAGTTCCTCGGGTACTCAGCTGAAGTTAGGTACTTTTAAATGTAAGGCCTGTAAACAGTGTCCCTATATTGTTAATGATAAGGGTTTGTACCTTAAATGTAGAAATATTAACATTACTTCACCAGGATATTTTAACTGTAGCTCCAAAGGAGTGGTGTATCTTGGGTTTTGCCAACAGTGTTTAGGGTTCTATGTTGGAAAAACGGAAAGGACTTTAAGAAAGAGAGTTTATGAACACCTTTATGAAATTAATAAAAAGAAAGAATCCAATGCTTTTTACAAACATTCATTGGTTTGTACACAAATGTCCTTAAAATTTTTAATCCTTGAACAAGTTGAACATAACCCAAGAGGTGGAGATTGGGAGACATCTCTAGAGTATAGAGAACTGTTGTGGCAATTAAAACTTAATGCTTCCAAACCACCAGGGCTCAATGACACTATCAGTCTCAGTAGTGTTCTTAAAATTAGGAGAGCTAAATTATAGGGACATAATGTTTGTTTTACTTCCCCCTTTTAAGTTTTATTAGGCGTATATATTTATATTCATTTGTATATATTTGAGCCATAATTTTAGGTACAAGTATATGGTTTATATACCTTTTGGCCCCCCTTTTTATAGGTAAGGCTGGTCGATACATGTTAGTAGTGCCAGTTTTTATTTAATAAAGGGTGACATTTAGCGACACATTATTTATATTTATATATACATTCAATTTACATTTTAGAATTTTATATTACACTTATTCTGAATGGTCTAATTAATCACAGTATACAATGGCTATCTTCCATGCACGTCTGAGTTTTGTTTGTGATTTTATTAATTAATAACTTCTTAGAAGGCCTATTTGTTAGGATTTGTAAAGTTTTTAGTCAATGTCATAAATTAATATGTTAATTAAGGAAACAAGTACAAGATGCTAGGTATTATGCCTGTTTATATTATGTTTTTGCTAAAAAAATTCTTTTGGATGTATACAACACGCGTTGTCATTTTGAGGCAATGCAAGCTGTAGTGAAACACAAGCATTAGTTCAATATACCTTTAACTGTGGTTACATTAATAATCAATTAATTAAATGACTGATTTAATCTAATTTAGCACACCTATATAAGGTTCAATGGATTACATATTTTTTATCTTGAAAAAGCCTGGGAGAGCCCGGGCGAAAGCGCTTGATTTACTGCTTGCTGAAGACTTTGTTGTTCTGGTTCGTGTACTGTTTTCGTGCATTAGTCACTTTGAATTAACTTTTTTGCTGCCTACGTACCTTCTTGGCTGTGGTAAACTATACCTGGTTGGTATTTTTGTTTTGGAATCAAGTTCTTGCTTTTTGTTTTTCAAAGTCATATGTCAAAACACTAAGGAGATAGTAGAGATGTCTGTCCAGCATTTGAATATTCATGTGTTTAAACAATGAAAAAAACATCAAAAGTGAAAAGATTTCAAATTGCCAGGCTTTTTATGTGCAAGATCGGGATATAGTGGGGAATGGGAATGTGCACTTTCCCTTCTCTAGTGCAATCTCAGAGTTAGTATAAGTAGTAGGGGCTCCCCCCAAGCACTTGAGTTTCAAACATTTATGTTAGATTACTTTGTTTTCAGGGCCTGTAGTAGATGTAATGGTGGAGATGCCCTTCATATATATGCTTTAGTTATTTATTTATTTAACATTTGTTGACTGGGAAAGTCCAACTAGGACAGAGCCTTTTTTAGTGGAGGCCTGGGGAGAAATGCTCTAGATGCATGTCTTTGGAATGTGGGAGGAAACCGGAGTACCTGGAGGAAACCCCATGCAAATGCAGGGAGGGTATGCAGACTCCACACAGAAGGCACTTCAGCTGAGAATTTAACCAGAGAACATCTTGTTGTGAGGTGACAATATTAACTACTGCACCACTGTGACCCCCTACAGATATAGTAACTGTTACCACAAGTGAAATTAATAATTCAAGTTTCATGGGGCCATAAAACATACCTGGTGCTTTCCTAAACAGAATCAAGCAAAGACAGTAATGCTAAATGTTGTGGTGACAAGCTGTACTTGGACCAGTTCACAAAGTGCGTTAACTGGGAGGCCACATCAGACCTAAACCGTTTTACATCAGCCAGCATTCTTTGTAAAATTATGGAGTCATAATGGAACTTATCCATAATAATGCATGAGACAGACTTATATTAGACAATCTTGTGGCCATAATAATGCACGGGACAGATGATCTTGTGGCAGCATTTATGAAGGGCTAATAGAGTATGCTACTTGCCTTGACCTTGTCAATGTGTTTGATGCTGCTCTGCATGATGGAATAATTGTTAAATTAAACATTATATCTCAGTAGACATATCATTCAGCAGGTAAATCACTAGTCAACAAGACACAACAAATCAGGGTGGGAGCTTCTAAGTCTGTCTTGATGCCTGGGATGCCCGTCCTTCATTTCCTAACTTTATTAAATGAGAATAGTTTCATCTTTCTACAGAGCAGACTATGACTTGTGCTATAGAAATGTAGGTATTGCCATACATTCCTACTGAAAAACTGTACAGTTGTCAGTACATGTTGCCTGAATTTTTGAATTAGAACTGGATGGCACAGATTTCTGTAAAAACTGAAGCCTCCATTTATGATCAAGATTTAGAAACAGACTTTGTCCTACTGAAGATTGACCAGAAAGGTTCTGAGGGATCACGTGGTCAGTAGCATCTCTCTAAGCCTAAGTCTTGGAGGACTATGGGGTAACCACCCACCAGTCTCTGATATAGGCTGTGAGCTCTCTGCTGCATCAGGACATCCATTCTCTATAAAGGTACATTAAAGCAGGTTACACTTCCCCACCCACCACTGGTGGGATAGTATGTACTTAAAATGTATTTACATACCCATTTCTGATATGATAATGGGAATGCCCTTGAATACCCACTTTTGTTACTATTGTGGAAATCCCTTGCATATTCACTCTTGTTGTATATTCAGAATATCTGTTTTGGGCATGATAAAATGCTCCTGCCCACTTATTCCTGTAAGATGACAGGATTTTTCACATTGTCTTACATATGCATTTCAGGTATGATTACAGAAATGCTTTAACATATCTCCTTCTATTAATGGTGAAAATGCCTTGCACTTTTACTTCCAGAGTGTTGGTAAGAATGTCCTTGCACATTTACTTCTGGCATGATTGTAGAGATGTAATTGTGTTTGTGTCAGAGGATAGTAAAAGTGCCACATACTCTCTTCTAGGATGAAAGTAGAAATTCTCTTACACACCCAGTTATGGTCGAAAAGTCTTGCACACTCCTTTCTGAAATGAGGGTAGGAATACACACACACACACACACACACACACACACACACACACACACACACACACACGCACACATTTCTGGGGCAATAGTAGAAATGCTCTTGCATACCAACTTTTGTAACAATTGTAGAAATTCATTTTTACACTCACATCTGGTAGAATAGTAGGATTGCTCATGTATATCCAGATATGGTAGCGTGATAAAAGATCGTGTTCCTGCACACTTATTTCTGTATAGTGATAGGGATACTTTTTTCAACGTACTTCTGATACAGTGGTTAGAAAGCCATTGCACATAGGATCATAGGATCATAGGAGGTTACTAGGCTAATGGCCCTGGGACCCTTACAAGCTTAGCCAAGAGTTTACCCTCAAAATAAAACACCTCAATCAGCACCTGTCACCCCTGTCAATGAGGGATACAAGGTGGAACCCCTGGGACAAATTTGTGGTTTCCCATCCACTCAACAAGGATACATATGAAGAAGGTTAGTGACATACTTTGTTTGACGTGTATGGGGAGTCTGTTTCAGAGATGGTGCAGCCTCTGGGAGACAAACCTGTCTCTCCAGCAGGTTTTGTTAATGTCGCATATTGGATTTAGACCTTTTGATCAGGTAATGCGTGAGGAGTTTGACTTACGGATATAGAGCATCTCTAGTATGGCAAGGTCCGAGATTGCCTTGTAGGCAAGACACATATCACCTCTGAGAAATCTGTACGATACCGAGTAAAGTGATAGTGATTTGACCCTGTCCACATAGGACAGGTGTTGGAAGCCATGGATTCTCTTTGTGAGGTATTTCTGTGGCCTTTCCAGTTGGTGCAGATGTCTGGAGAGGTACTGATTTGATGGTAGAATGCCTTTATACACTAGCTTCTGCTAACAGTAGAAAGATCTTGCACAATCACTTCTGCATGATGGTGAGAATGTCCTTGCACACTTGCTTCTGTAATGATTGTAGGAATATCCCTGCATACCCACTTTTAGGAGGACAGTAAAAATATTAGACATTCACTTCTGAATCATAGGTATACATTTTTACACACTCACGTCTGGTAATGGTAGAAATGAATTTCACACTTATTTTTGTATAATGATGGGGGTCCTTTTTTATTGTTTCTGATACTGTAGAAAGAATGCCATTGCACATGCACTTCTGGCATAATATTAGAAATGCCTTTATAAACCAGATTCTGGTAATAGTAGAAATGCCTTGCACACTCACTTCTTTTGTGACTGTAAGAATATCCCCTTGTATACCCATTTTTGGGAGTATAATAGAAATGCTACATACACACACACTTGAGAATGATAATAACCTTTTATACACCCACTTCTGGAACTGTGGCAAAAAAATGCCCTTCCCTTGCATGCCCACTTCGGGTATGAGGGTAGAAATGTCCTTGCATACTTACTTCTGGTACTATGGAAGAAATACTCTTGCTTACCTTTTCTGATATAGTGATAGGAAAGGCCTTGGCTACCCATTCCTGCAACAGTGGTGTAAACTTCACATCAAGAATGAGATCAGGAATGCTGTTCTACAGCTATTTTCTGGCACAATGGAAAAAATACCCTTCCGTACCAGCTTCAGATATGATAGTAAAAATCTTCCAGAGGTGAGCAGGTGCATAAAGTTAAAAAAAATAATAAAAATAAATTTATGAGTGTGGAAATGCCTTTGATGTATCCATATTTCTCATATAGTTGTAAGCATGTCTTTCATACCCACGTCTGGTAAAGTGACACAAAAATAATAAAAATGTGGCTGAAAGGATGCTGCCATGTCATCTAGACAAACTAAGAATCACTGAAAAAAATAACCACTAGCACAAACAAGAACTTAAAATATTATTATTCTTTAAAAGAGAATACACATCACAAACATACACACACACAGTTTTTTTGTATAATGGAACTTCCTCAGCCACACACTACTACTACAACTGCGGTCTTCGGGTTTCTGTTGATATTCTGAGGACTGTAATAGTAGTGCTCAGTATAGTAGAACCAAAAAAAAAAAAAAAAAACAGTGTCAGACTCTTGAGCAAGGGCATAGAACCTATAAATAAGCAAAACAGATAATTATTATGCTAGAGTATAGAAGAAAAAAGTCATTATGCAAAAGTTTAATAACAGCTAAGGATCAAATAAGTAGCAAACTAAAACTAAAGTGGTAAAATCAAGAGGGTTAGACTACTGATGGTTTTAATGGCAATTTACACATCTAGACTGACAGCTAAAAACAAATGTCAGCTAATCAGTGATGTTTTTGTAGTCATTTGTTTCAGGTAGGACCTTGATTTACTGCAGATAACAAAGACTTTGGTAGTCATTCCAATGGATGTCAACAAAGGTTGAATTCTAGATGAATACTATAAAATTTCTTTTATCCAGTTGTTAAGCTGAGAAACAACCATATGGTATTGACTTTATTTATTTGTTCACCAGATTTTACTAGGCTATAAGCAAAGTAATGTTTAGAATGTTTACATTTTATTTAGTCTGATAATATATTAGCAATATATTACTGAAATGTCACAAGAGCAGAAAGTAAAGAAAATGGATATGTGCATATAAAGTTTGTACATTAAAGAAGCAAAAGGCATTTTATTACAACATAATTACATTATAGACTATTAAGGACATTGTATGTGCTAGTTGCAGCAATTTGCGTGCCATGTCGCATTTTGTTCAATTAGAGAGTTCTCAGAATGTAGATCTCATAGGGGTTAGGTCACATCTGTTGTATCTTTGTGTTAGTTATTAAATCTCCTGAGACGACACTAAGTACATACATTAGAGACATCTTAAATGATTCCATGCTAATGATAGTTGTGCTGTGTTTACATTTTGTTATGTGCACATGAAAAACTGCATGAAGTGCACAAAAGTGCATGGTGTACTGACAGATAACATTTTGTCTGCAGTTCCATGTAATTTATAATCCAATAAGGCATGACCAAAAATATTATATCTCAGTGCAACAATGCTGAATTAATAATGATTTAACTGGAAGCATGTATACGCACACTGTTTTGCACAACAAAAAGTATTATTAGCACTGTAATTTGTTGGAAACCTTTTTAAGGAGAATTAAGAAGCTGAGTGTTTTAAAGCAGTTGCATTCTGATAGATTTCGTTGATGATTTACGAGTGATGTACAACTTTCATGACTAATTATAAGACATATTTGTGATGATAGCTACTCCCCAATTTCTGAGGGAAAGCTATGAATACAGTGTCATCTGCTATAGCTGCTTTTGGGCAATAAAGTACTGAAACTAGTCATTAGTGGGTGCAGATTATATTGGTAGGTTTGGGTTGTAAATTTATTAGCTAACAGTGGCATTGCTTCTGGTAGTTTGTGAATGCAGGAAGCTTGAGGATAGACAGACCACCCCTTCTCTGGAACAGACTCCACATCCATGTGAAGCAGAGTTCCTCCCTAACCCAATTCAAGTGTAACTTGGAGAACTGGATGGGGAACCAAAAATTCACCCCTTGTTTCACACCTATGTCTCTAATAGACACAAACAGCTTGTAAATGGTCATCTCCCAGACACTTGCTTGCACTGCCAAGAGTACCAGAACTTGCTAGATTTCAGATGCATGGCTAGGCTTAAAAAGGCCCCAATGGACGCTACCCTACCACACACCTAGAAACCTGTCGGTGTCTGTGTTTGGGCACTGAAATGGAAGATAATAAACAAGAAAATAATTTATATGATATTAGGAACCAAGGTTTTTCAAAGGTAGATCAACTCTAACTAATTTAGTAGTTTTATGACCAGATAACAACAGTTATAGATAAATGAATGCCAGCAGCAGTCATTTATATGGATTTAGCTAAAGCATTCAACATCCTGCCTCATAAAAAATTAGTTAAGGATAGTTATAGTCCCTACCTGGTCTATTGGATAAGTGAAAGTCTGTCAGACAGGAAACAAAGTCTATTAGTAAACTCTTGTGTGCTCCAGAGTTCAAGTATTGGGACCTTTACTATGTAATGTAGTCTTTACAACAATTCTATTAATTAATATATACTGGATGAACAAGTATGCAGATGAATGTAAGTTAGGATTTATCATTTCAAATGAGAATGACTACATTAACAACATTAATATGTATCTGCATGAAATATCAACCTGGTCTGAAAAATGGGTATCAGATTTAGCTTAAATAAACATAACATTATGTATTTTGGTAAGAAACTTACAAAATAGCTGTCAGTAATACAAGACATTACATTATCAGAAGTTGATGATATTAAAGATTTAGGAATAATAATAATAACGTCAAAGTGGTCTTATAAGTATGTAAATTCAGTAGTAATAAAAGCAATGAGACCAGAATGTTTGTTACTGAAGACCATCTCTCTGAGTGAGGAAAAACATATGGTTGAAGTGTATAAAACATATATAAGACCGATCCTGGAATATAATAACCTTTTTGCTTATATAACAAAAGTAATCTAATAAGACTTGAAAAAGTACAGAGGCAATTCATTAAAAAGTTTCCTGCCTTGAGGGCATATAATTATAGAGAAAGGTGCCAAAAGCTAAAACCTCATTACAATTCATTATTGACATTTTAAAGGAAAAGTAATACTTGTATATAATGTATTTTAGGATGATATGTTACAAGCATTATTGAATTTAGAAATAAATGATAAAATAAAAACTAAAAGACATAACAAAAGTGTGTATAGGATCAAATCATTTAATACTACAAAACTTGTTTTTATATAACACAAAGAATTGCTAGCCTATGGAATAGACTACCACATAGTATTAGAAGGGCTGATACCATAATAATTTTTAAACAGAAATTAGATGATTCAATGGGTTCACAGGCATATGAACCAAAGTTTGAGGAATCAGCATTCCCTGTTAGCCTTAGGGCCTGCACACTAGAAACCTGAACTTATGAATAAGTATATTTGGAGTAATTATGTGTTTCTCCAATCTATGTAGGCCAGTGGTGGTGCTAAACTGGGGCAAATTTGCAGTTACTCACCCATCCATCCATCCATCCATCCATCCAGTTAGGTTTCAATAGAGTAAGAGAAGTATTGTGCTTTACGTGGCATGGAAGATGGCTCCATCCATGTGGCATTCTCTGTGATACATACCAATCCCTTCAGTTCTGTTAATTTTGCAGCTTTACGTGGCATGGAAGATGGCTCCATCCATGTGGCATTCTCTGTGGTACATACCAATCCCTTCAGTTCTGTTAATTTTGCAGCTTTATGTGGCATGGAAGATGGTTCCATCGATGTGGCATTCTCTGTGATACATACCAATCCCTTCAGTTCTGTTAATTTTGCAGCTTTATGTGGCATGGAAGATGGTTCCATTGATGTGCTATTCTCTGTGATACATACCAATCCCTTCAGTTCTGTTAATTTTGCAGCTTTATGTGGCATGGAAGATGGTTCCATTGATGTGCTATTCTCTGTGATACATACCAATCCCTTCAGTTCTGTTAATTTTGCAGCTTTACGTGGCATGGAAGATGGCTCCATCGATGTGGCATTCTCTGTGATACATACCAATCCCTTCAGTTCTGTTAATTTTGCAGCTTTATGTGGCATGGAAGATGGTTCCATTGATGTGCTATTCTCTGTGATATATACCAATCCCTTCAGTTCTGTTAATTTTGCAGCTTTATATGGCATGGAAGACGGTTCCATCAATGTCATATTCTCTGTGACACATACCAATCCCTTTAGTTCTGTTAATTTTGCAAAATATGTTGAGATGCCTTGAGTGGGTGATTATGATACAACGGGACTTGTAAATGTTTAATAAGTCTGACAGAATAGGGTCTGCTGAGCCTGTGTGATAATGAGAAGACAGAAAAGGCTTTGAGTCCGTCTGCATCATTTTTATGATTCAGACATTTTATTTTTAGTGAGAAAGCACTGTGGTCATTCCAGCTGGGACAAGTGTGTAGAAAGGTACATACTGAAAGGTGCATTACTCTCACTGATCACCCTAATGAGTGCCAAGCACAGTGAAACAGTTACATCACCTTTAGATATAAGCTGTGCAATGAAAAAGAACTTCCAGGACAGTTGATTTTAAACACAGGGTGTGAAGATTGGGGAAAGATGTGCGAAGGCTGCCAGCCTAGTCAAATAGAATTTGATACATAATTCTATAATTTGTATAAATAAATGTAAAATACAGGCTTGTGTTCTTAAATGAAAGAAAACACTGTAAAATGTGAACTTCAAGATTGTTGCAACATTGCCATCTGCTGTAAGGAAAATCAAGCCAAGCATTTCAAATGTTCTTTGAAGTTACAATTATCTAAAAACTGGTGTCAAAGCATCTGGCTGAACACATTCTTTCTATTGTCTTAACTTAAGGAATAATTGTTAGAGTATACATGTGAAATGTCTTTTATTGTTGTAGTTTCCTGAGCAGGTGTTAGCCTGCTAAATAATGCAGTTTGTTTGCCTGGAAACTCCAGACTAAGTGTCAAGATGATGTAATGTGAATACTGGGAAAACCTAAGTGTCAAAATGATGTAATTTTGGAGGGCCTTAGCAGAGCTGTTTGTTAGTGTTTTAAAAACTATTGTTCAGTGAAAGACTGAAAGCATTTGTCTTGGACCATCAACCCCAGTACTGCTTATGCTCTTTATGTATGTAAGTAAGATTATAGCACTGTGTTTTCTCTTAAGAATAGCTAAAGATTAGAAAGTTAGATTAAGTGTTTTTCTTTGACATCAGACCTGTCCTACTGTATTATTTTAAGTTTCTGTGTGATCTCTGAACTCTTAGATATCTCTGTGGTGTAGTAGTACTGTCTTGTGTTTTAATTATTTATTATTAAATATTTTAAAAACCTTTACCTGTTGCTGGTTTGTGTAAAGAAGTAAGCTCTAGAGTACAGTGCATATTTATAGAGGTTATCGTAATAGGCCACTCTAATAAGCCTTAGACTGAATAGTCACATTACCAATTGGATAATAATATTGCACAATAATAATTGGACACCCTTTCAAGGGCCTTTGGGTAGCTGATAATTATTAAGCTGGTGGTGGCAGTAATTACAACCGTATAGTCTGGGTAAAGGGGCACAGTTAGAGAATCTGTGCCAGCCTTTCCCAGGAGTGTCTGTGAAGTTGTATAAATACTTATCTCAAAGTGTGGGTGTGTGTCAGCTACCTGGGCAGGGACACGAAGCACTGGTTGGACAGAGAGGGTACTGGAGGTTAGCTTGCCAGCTAGGCTGAGATCTGGACCCTATAGCTGTGCCAGTGGGGAGTCTTATTGGGGACCTGGAGAGCAAGGGAGCAACCAGCCCCAGACTGACTGTGATCTCTGTGTGCACTTAAGGGAAATTGCACTTTGCTGTGTGTATTAGTTATCCTTTCCTCTTCTAGGAGACAACCTCCCTGGTGTTAGTGGTGAGGATTGAGGCTCCTTGATTGCTAGACCAAGGCATGGTCATCACACAGGGTCCCAGATCTCTAACTATGGAATCAATTTTCAGGGTGAAGGTATTGTCAATCTGATGGTTGCAAGTACAGTAATGCTTGCCAAAGAATACAGTTCTACATTTCTTAGCATTTCATTTTAGACCATACTGCTTGTTTCATACAGGCAATTTTGTAGGATCCTAGTGTCCTCTGGATAGTCATCTACAAACCTGGTCAGCCACAAACCCTTAACATTAGCTTTAACCTCTGAGAAGTCAATGTCAAGGACTGAATCCTGGAGCACTCTGTTAGTGAAAAGTCTTTTGGAGGAGGTATAGCCTCTAACCTTTATTTCCTGTGTTCTTTTTGCAAGCCAGTTTGCTATACCACAAGTTACACAGGGATTTGCATTTAGCTCAGAAAGTTCATTTATGGTGCATGAATGTGGGCTGGTGTAGAACAGCTTTGTGGGGTCTAGATATGTGGTGTGCACTGATTTGCCCTCGTACATTGCTACAATAATGTTTCCAAACTCAAGCAGGTTAAGTAGGCAGGAACTGCCATTGAAGAATCTGCACCAGCTTGTCTTAAGCGTCTGTCTGTTACCTATATTCTTATTTATTAATTCCATAGTCAAAGTCCATAGTCATCCTTTCCATAGTGTTACAGTTTAGGCTGGTCAGACTTGCAGGTTTATAATTACCAGGGTCTGTTGAAGGTCCACCTTTATGCAATGGAATTACTTTGACTGTCCTCCATTCTGCCATCACAAAGCCTGTTTTGAGGCTGATATTGAAAAGCTCTGCAGGGAGTCTAATCAGCTATCCTTCAGGCTAACAAGTAGGCATCTTGGTATTGTGTTCAACCCCTTAGAAGTAGTATTCCTGACCTTGGACAGTAACTTGGTGATTCTGTGGGGTGTAGATGCAGGTAGATGTTTTGAGAATACTGGAGGGATGAGAAGGTGAAATTCAAGCTAAATCTGTCTGCTGGTACATTTGCAATGTAGTTTCGGTCCAAGTTTGTAATATTATTTACTATTAGCACTGCTCAGTGCTGGGCATTGTTTATGAAATTTCTTACATAGTTAAATAAGGATTTGTAGTTATCTTTTACCTCATATCTGACTTTGGTTGATTTGATCAAGATCTGGAGTACCTTGTTTAGCACAGCAAGAGCATTTTTAGCTTCTTAAGAGTTAGACTTATTTTTGCATGGAGTGAGTTTTTTCTTTTATTATAGAGACTTTATTAGAGTTCTGTCTTAAGGGATTGTTTTTGAATTTTAAATTGTATTTGTTTCTGAGGGGAACAGAGTCAATTATGCAATGATTTACATGTGCATGCAATTTTGCAGCAAAGATTCTGCATAAACAGTGGGATCATTGACGTAGAGGAGGGCTTTTGAATTTAGCCAGGTTATCACTCAGTTTTAGTTAATTAGCCTTTGAATAGCCTCTGAATACCAAGTTATTGGAAGACGCTTCAGGCTTCAGTCTTAAGGTGAATACAACTGACTTATGGTCTAATTTTATCAGGGAGGAGATTACAATTGGTGGGGAACAGAACTGTACTTTAGTAAGGACCTAGAAGAGGAGATTATCACCCTTAGTTGGGGTGTGGACAAATGGGTTGGAATAATTTGTACTGATGAAGTCCAGAAATCTCTGGGCATACGTGTTTGAAGACATATATGTGGAATAAGTTACAGAGGGATAGTTGACGTTTCCTAGGGGAATGCTGTTTGGCTTAATACATAGGGACTCTATAATAGTTATGCAGGAAGTATGGGCCAAGGGGGACAGAGGAGGTCTTGTATTTAGTTATAATGTGATAAGGTGTTTGGTTTATAGTAAGCTGGATCTGGAGGTATTCCATTACATTGTCTTTTCTAACGAGTCTAGAGATGAGATTTTTTTTTTAAAAATATAGAGACAACTCTCCCTTTAGTGTCATTTTCTAATGTCATGGGCTTTTATTAGTAATGGGCATTAAAGCCCTGTACTAATGGAGGGCTTTCACTGGTCTTGAACCATGTCTCTGTAACAATGCACATACCAATGTTTCCTAGAGCAAGTAGTGGTTGTAGTGTGTGGTGTTTTTTTAAAGGATCCTAACACTGAGCAGCAATACCTTAATATTATGTGAATTCTGTTTAGTTATACTGGAAGCTTTAGAAGACTGGCATTGTATAAAAAAGACATCGTAGGGTTGGCAAGATTTTAGCCAATATACGGAAGCCTTTGGTGTTAGAGATGCAGGTGATCCCTAGCAAAACAGTTAGGATGGTCTACCATCTCTTCCCAGGCTGATATATATTGTATTCCCTTTAAATAGCACGAGAAGCAAGGCAGTTATTGAAATCAGACTTTTATTCATGTTGCAACATCATCCTTGATGATGGTAGAATGCTTCATACCTGTCTCAGATGCATACATCATCCTCGATGATGGTAGAATGCTTCATACCTGTCTCAGATGCATACATCATCCTTGATGATGGTAGAATGCTTCATACCTGTCTCAGATGTATACATTATCCTTCATGATGGTAGAATGCTTCATACCTGTCTTACATGCATACATCATCCGTGATGATGGTAGAATGCTTCATACCTGTCTCAGATGTATACATTATCCTTGATGATGGTAGAATGCTTCATACCTGTCTCAGATGCATACATCATCCGTGATGATGGTAGAATGCTTCATACCTGTCTCAGATGCATACATCATCTTTGATGATGGTAGAATGCTTCATACCTGTCTCAGATGCATATTCTAACAGTTCCATCACATATCTTTTCATATAGTCCATGGAGGTATGTTTCAAGTCATTCTCGCCTACATGTACAAATGTGTCATATCTGTAGTTGTGGTGCAAGGGCTTGAATGCTTAACTGATATGGTGAACCCTGGCACCTGAGAGGTCACTCACATTGATCCTTTCCTTCACAGCCTGGTGAGTGGCACATCAGCGTGTCTCACTGTGGAGTCATCTGTAACTAGAATATTGGATTGTTTGGAGGTTTGCCTAATGAGCTTTTACTTGACACAGTGTAATTCTTGTATGTATGTTACATGGTGGGTGCTGTCTGTACTGTGTGTTTGTGACATTGCTGAGGATACTTGTTTCTTACATTAAATTTAGGAAGCCTTTATGGTATATAGTTGGGTTACTTTTAAGGGCCTCAGCATATGTTAGTCTTTGGTGTTGTGAAGCCAGAGATGATGCCAAGCTAAAAGTGAATGATTGTGAAATGTGCTTATACTAGGCTGAAGCAAGCAAAATGTATTTCTCTTTGTATGTTGTTTTTATCTTCTGTTTCTGAGATGTTGATTTGTAATGTATATGTTACCTAGAAAACACTTTTGTTTGCCCAGATCTTAAAGGACAGAGTGATGATGGGCTAGTTCACAGACAGGAAGGCACCTTCTCCTAAGATAACAGATGAGGATAAAACAGCATTGGAATGCAATGGTCACTGAAACTTTTAAGACCCATTTGGGATTCAAGTAAAGAAGAAACAGATGTGAAGGTATTGGGACAAACTCTTACTGTTGTGATGGGTGTGGCGCTAGCTGGTTTATAACCAGTATCTGTAGCAACAATGCAGTCACACAAGGACTTTGGCTATATAATTATGACTTAATGAAATGTTAAGAGACTAGTGTGAAGTTGCTGTAAGAAGATTCTATCTCTATAAATTAGTTAGTCATTTTAAGGTACAGTACTCCTTGTAGCAATTAGCTAGGAAACTTAGATAGCTGGAGTTAGATTGTTTCTGTATGCATTCTATATGTTTAATATACTTTACTTTAATCTTCTTTGTGTGCCAGCCTATGTATATTTTATTTGGTATTTGTGTTATTTTCTTTATTAGTTAAGTAAAACATATTTTAATCATCTCTAAGGTATTGTGGCCAGTATTTATTTATTACAAGAGTATTTATGCACTATTGCTTAATTGAGAAGAGGATAACCATTTACACAGAGGAATAACACACTATAAGGGCCACATCTTTGAGACTACTTTGGCCAGCTACCTGTAAAAGAGATATCAAGTGGCACAACTAGAGCATACCAGTAACTGGAACTCTCTGACTTTCTTCAGAGTGGTGGCAGTACTACCAGGCCCAGGAAGACAGCTATGTGGAATTGGTGGATTCAACAGCCTTCAGCAGAAATTGTGTGCATGTATGTGAATGTGAAAAATAATACTTTGAGTGAAAGGCAGTTACTGTGGATAGAGGGGTGCTGGGAGACATTGGTTCACAGAGAGAGTGTTCTGGCTCTGTAAGTGAACAGTGTGCTTTCTAATTTGGGTGTGGAGGTTGGAGATCCAGATCCAGGACAGTAGCACATTCCTTCTATGCTCTTAGTGCCAAGATTGACTTGTGGATTATTCAATGAAACGACTAGGTAACAGCATCTTCTTCACATTTAGTTGCTCTGGTTGCCACGAGGCCATCACAAGTGTAGTGTAGCTTTGTGTGGTGATGACAATCTGCTTGTTATTTGTAGTAGCTGTATGTGAGAGCTTTGTCTCCTTTAACATTATATAAGTGCAGCTCTCACTCACTTTGACATATTTTTTAAGTAGGTAGGTGGATGGCAGTAAACATGAGACAATTGGTACATTTAGCATAAAGGTGGCAGCCCTATAACCCTCACAACATTAATGAAATATATAAAATGAAATGACACTACAAGCAAATAAAAAGTATCTCAGAACCAGAACTGGAAGTCTCCTACAAGAAACTGCATTTAAAACATATGACCAAGGTACTCTACTCATAAAAAATTATATAAACTACCTAAACCCTACATAGAAAATAAGGCAATTAATATAGCCCACTAAAGTGAATGGGAAACAACAAAGAAAAAAATAACATTTTATTTAGCTGAACAACTCTTCAAACTCTTCATTCAGTGCATGCAGATTTTGGTGCACAAACTGTCACTAGTTATACTGACTAAAGTATGCTATAGTTGAGTTATGGATTCTTAAACACAGTATAACTTAGAGTTATTTCCCTTTGTTTGTGGTGATGTAATGATAGAATTTGTATATGCAAGTCACATGAGTGTGGGGGCACAACCACCAACACAGAAATGAGTCTGGTGTATGTGTGTAGGGTAGGTTTGGTTATGTGGGGTAATGATTCTATGATGTGTTGTGTATTGTGTTTCAATAATCACGAATACAAAGCAGTTTGTTTACATTCTCAGTCATTGTGATTCAATTTTTTTTGCCTTGATTAATTTGGTTTTGGATAAAGTTGCTTGATGAAGTGTGTTTTAACCTTTCTCACCTTCAGTCTGTAGTAATATAATCATATATGTTGTATGCATGTTTATAGAGCTTGAGAAAAACTTGGAGACGATATACTATATAGGTAGACAGATAGAAAAAAAAATATCTAGAATTTTGATGTGGAATTTGTATGATTTGTTTCACTCTGTGTTTCTTAATGCTTGCAACTTATAAACACTTGGTCAAATTTTTAACAATTTAGAGGTGTACCAATCAGAACATTAAGTTTTTCTACCATTATGAATAATTCTACAGTTATTTTGACATTTCTTGTGGTAATTTGTATACATTTGCTTTATGTTACCTTAATTCTATGTCATATGTAAAAAGGGTCCCATGATAAGTTCACACCTACCCAGATAACAAATAAAATGAATAAATGAACACACTTGCAGCTACCTCACAATGAGTACAAATCAACCAATCAAATGGCATGTAACATACCATAGCAATAAATATATTATGTTCTTAAAGTGCTAGATGTTTGCAAGTAGCTGGTTATCTCTGTAACTGAATGAAAGTTTACAAATAGCTAAATCAGCATTCTTACAAACATAATTATGCAATATTAATCCATAGAAAGCTACTGCTTATATTTGTAATAAAAACTTATACGGTTTGGTAATTAAATGCAATTTGTAAGTCCATGTGCATATATTCCTGTGTTACAAGACTGTAGTGTTGTTTATTAGGGGAGTTAGCATCCCTTTAACCACTGTGTGGGCTATTAGGAGTGCTGGTGCCCCCTTACAGATCCACTATTCCTATACTAGCTGGAGTCTTGTTTTTTCAAAGTATTTCTTCATATATTTCCAAAACCTGAAACAGAGAAGTGATTCAGAATGAAGTAAGACTAAAAATTATAGCAATCAAAAATAAAAATGTCTGGCTAGATTTGTAGTTGAGCAGTAGTGATATTAAAAGAAACACTGTAAGGGTAATGTCACTGTGTCACTGTGTCCATGCCACAAGTGGTTGTTGCCACATAATGATTGTTTGCGGAAGACATTGCTGCTGCACACATGGTGAAGTAATTTTCAGTTGCACCATTATGTTTATTACATGCAAACATTCAACAAACATTGATGAAATCCTTTGCTTAGTCAACATGCGCAAGCTGTTCAAAGCTGCAGAGAGACTGGCCGTCTGCTTTTTGTCCTGCTGTGATACTGGAAAAAGATGTGTTTATTTTCAATTGTCTTTTGCACTTCTGTTTTACTACATATCTCTGTAATCTGTACAACTGTTTTTAGTCTCCTTTTTGTTGTCTGATAGTGCTGAATATCTATTATTGTTTGTGACCATTTCAACTTGTAGTTAAATCTTTTGTCTAGAGAGGCCTAGTTGTTTTTCTTTGTGGCAGAAAGTAATCCGTCTGGTTTAATCTAGCTAAAAGCATTCCTGCAAAACTTTTATTTTTGATTGGATAATTGGGCTGATTTCTGTTTCTCTGCCTTTAATAGCCAGTGTTTTAAACTAGTTATACTTGTTTGCTCAAGCTGTTCAAAGCTGCAGAGAGACTGGCCTTCTGTCTTTTGCCCTGCTGTGATATTGAAAAAAGATAAGTGTTTATTTTCATGTGTTTTTCTGCACTTCTGTTTTACTACATATCTCTGTAATCTAATCTGTCCAACTTTTTTTTTTCCCTCCCACCCGTCAAGTTGTTGTGGTGGTCTTAAATCATGGTGGCTTTGAGTTGCCTGTCTCTGGTATAAAGTTGATACTGGGCACTCCCACCAGTCACATTACATCAGTTCATTCTACTGTTTATAGTGAGAACTTAGTAAAGGCCCACCCCTTTAGCTTCTGAACCTTGAATTATCTCCCCCATTCACATTACATCAGCTCATTCTACTGCTTATAGTGAGAATTTAGTAAAGGCCCACCCCTTTAGCTTCTGAACCTTGAATTATCTCATTATCTTCTGTCTCTTCACTTTCTACTAAAAAAAACTACCTCTTTCTACTTCATTTTGCTGTTTGCCATAGTTATTACTGGTTGTTGGTTGCCTCACTAAATTGATGAAAGTATTCTACTGAATTGCTGCTTTATTAGTTCTGTCTGTCACTGTTGTGATTTGTGAGTTATTGTTTCAAAGCAATCTACTGATTAACTATATTTCATTGCTGTCTACTGCAATTCATTACTGTTTAACTGCATTTCACTGCATTTCGTTGCTGTTTAAGTATATTTTTTCATACTGCAAGGGCTATTCTTTTGACTATAGGTGATTAATCTGTGCATCATTGTGAGTTTTTTCTCACTGAGTTCTTAACCTTAAAATTGAGTTTTATAGTCAAAAGGTCTGCAGCATCCAGAGCTTCAGCTGCATGGTTTTAAACACTTTTTGAGGTATTCCAGCTACAAGTTAACTTTTTTTTCTGCAAAAAAAAAAAAAACAAACAAAAAAGTTCTAAGCTTGATTTCTGTCTTTCCTGTTACTAGAGTTGTCCAGATACATATTTGCTGTATCCAGGACTATTTTTTGTAGGTTTCTGAGTTCCCCAGACCTTTCTGTGTTAGAAGAAAGCCTTCCATTTTATCAGTGGGAGTGGTAAGCACTAGGTAGCCTATCGACCACAAGAGGAGTGGTTTCTGGCTCTGAAATTGTAGTTTATTGTTTGGACAGTTTTTCCATCCCTTTCAACTTTCTGGTTTAAAAGCCCGTTTTTGCATGGGTTTGCATTTATTTAAGCTCCGCAGATGCTGTTTTGGGGTCTGCAGACTACAAGAGTAACAGAAAGGAGAAAGAGAGAATTTAAGTGCCTCTATTTTGATTTTTTTTTAATTATACTGCTTTCTGCACTTGATTTAAGTTGTTTTGTTTTCATTTAACTGCATTTATTTTAATGTATTTGCTTTAATATTGCTAAATACTCATGTGCTGCTAGCTTGCACTGCATTTAAAGTATTTTATTAGTGTTTTAACTGTTTTTTTCTGCAAAAAATTAAAGGTTCTAAGCTTGTTTCCCAACTTTCCTGTTACTAGAATAGTCCAGATACAGATTTGCTGTATCCAGGACTGTTTTGTAACTTTCTGAGTTCCCCAGACCTTTCTGTGTTAGAAAAAAGCCTTCCAGCTTTATTGGCTGGTTGGGCAGTTTTTCTATCCTTTTCGACTTTCTGGTTTAAAAGCCCGTGTTTGCACGGGTTTGTACTTATTAAGCTCAGCGGATCCTGTTTTGGCATCCTGCAGACTACAAGAGCAACAGAAAGGAGTAAGAGAGAGTTTAAGTGCCTCTATTTTGATATTTTCTGATTATACTGCTTTCTGCACTTGATTTAATTTGTTTTGTTTCACTTAACTGCATTTATTTTAACTGTATTTGCTTTAATATTGCTACACACTCAAGTTTGCTAGCTTGCACTGCATTTAAAGTATTTTATTAATGTTTTAACTGTTTTTTTCTGCAAAAAATAAAAGTTCTAAGCTTGTTTCCCACCTTTCCTGTTACTAGAGTAGTCCAGATACAGATTTGCTGTATCCAGGACTGTTTTGTAAGTTTCTGAGTTCCCCAGACGTTTCTGTGTTAGAAGGAAGCCTTCCAGCTTATCAATGAGAATGGTAAGCACTAAGTAGCCTATCTACCACAAGAGGAGTGGTTTCTAGCTCTGAAAGTGTAGTTTATTGGCTGTTTGGTCAGTTTTTCTAGCCCTTTCAACTTTCTGGTTTAAAAGCCCATGTTTGCTCGGGTGTGTGCTGGTTTAAGCTCTGCGGATCCTGCTTTGGCATCCTGTAGACTACAAGAGCAACAGTAAGGAGAAAGAGAGACTTTAAGTGCAACCATTTTGATTTTTTCTGATTATACTGCTTTCCACACTTGATTTAAGTCATTTTTCATTTAACTGCATTTATTTTAACTGTATTTGCTTTAATATTGCTACACAGTCAAGTGTTTTAGCTTGCACTGCGCTTAAAGTATTTCTATTGCTGTTTTAACTGTTTTTTCTAAAAAAAAAAAAAAAAAAAAAAAGTTTTAAGCTTGTTTCCTGCCTTTCCTGTTACTAGAGTAGTCCAGATACATATTTGCTGTATCCAGGACTGTTTTGTAAGTTTCTGAGTTCCCCAGACCTTTCTGTGTTAGAAGGAAGCCTTCCAGTTTATCAGTGGTAGTGGTAAGCACTAGGTAGCCTATCTACCACAAGAGGAGTGGTTTCTGGCTCTGAAATTGTAGTTTATTGGCTGTTTGTGCAGTTTTTCCATCCCTTTTAACTTTCTGGTTTAAAAGCTCGTGTTTGCACGGGTTTCGGTTTATTTAAGCTCCACGGATCCTGTTTTGGTGTCTGCAGACTACAAGAGCAACAGAAAGTCGAAAGAGAGAGTTTAAATGCCTCTATTTTGATTTTTTCTGATTATACTGCTTTCAGCACTTGATTTAAGTTGTTTTTTCATTTAACTGCATTTATCTGTACTGTATTTGCTTTAATATTGCTATGTACTCAAGTGTGCTAGCTTGCACTGCATTTAAATTATTTTATTACTGTTTTAACTGTTTTTTCTGAAAAAAAAAGTTCTAAGCTTGTTTTCCGCCTTTCCTGTTACTAGAGTAGTCCTGATACAGATTTGCTGTATCCAGGACTGTTTTGTAAGTTTCTGAGTTCCCCAGACCTTTCTGTGTTAGAAGGAAGCCTTCTATCTTATCAGTGGGAGTGGTAAGCACTAGGTAGCCTATCTACTATAAGCGGAGCAGTTTCTGGCTCTGAAATTGTAGTTTATTGGCTGTTTGGGCAGTTTTTCTATGCCTTTCAACTTCCTGGTTTAAAAGCCAATGTTTGTATGGTTGTGTGCTTGTTTAAGCTCCACGGATCATGTTTTGGCATCCTGTAGACTACAAGAGCAACAGAAAGGAGAAAGAGAGACTTAAGTGCCTCCATTTTGATTTTTTTCTGATTATACTGCTTTCTGCACTTGATTTAAGTCATTTTTTCATTTAACTGCATTTATTTTAACTGTATCTGCTTTAATATTGCTACATACTCAAGTGTTTTAGCTTGCACTGCACTTAAAGTATTTTTATTGCTGTTTTAACTGTTTTTTTCCGCAAAAAAAACAAACAAAAAAAGTTCTAAGCTTGTTTCCCACCTTTCCTGTTACTAGAGTAATCCAGATACAGATTTGCTGTATCCAGGACTGTTTTGTAAGGTTCTGAGTTCCCCAGATCTTTATGTGTTAGAAGGAAGCCTTCCAGCTTATCAGTGGGAGTGGTAAGCACTAGGTAGCCTATCTACCATAAGAGGAGTGGTTTCTGGCTCTGAAATTGTAGTTTATTGGCCGTTTGTGCAGTTTTTCTATTCCTTTCAACTTTCTGTTTTAAAAGCTCATGTTTGCGCGGATTTGCATGCTACGCAGCGCCGCTAAGCTGGGGTAAACTATTACCGGTGCCAGAAAGTCTGCTCTTCAATTTTTCCCTTAGATCTCGCTAGTTCTCTTCTCTTTTGCACTTTAATTAGCTTATTCACCCAGCACTTCATCAGGCATTTTGTAGCAATTATTGTAGCACACGTAAGTGCTATCAGCACTAGACGCCCTATAAGGAAACTGCTCCAGTACTTAGTAATGATGACCATCCCTCCTGGCATGTCTAAAGGTCAGTTCCCTGTGCTTTCTCCTAATAACCTGCTAAACTTGGGCATTCTGAAGCAGTGTAGCAACTGCCTCATGTACACAGACAACCCTTTCCTCTTACCTCCCAACACTCAGACTTGTGAGAGATGCACTTATATCTCCAAATTGGAAGCCATGCACTCTCCAGCCAATACCAGAATAGCTGGTCAAGAGGAGAAGGTCAACACCTGCACTACACTATATGGAACACACAGCCCTCCAAAACACCCACCATCACAGCCCTCACATAAAAACGCAAGCCACACACCCACCTTTGCAGAGGCTCTCAATAGAAATCTATCCAAACAGCAGAGACCTACAAGGCAGAAACGCAGTTGGCCACCAAAACACAGCACAAACCACAAGACACATAGCTCACCTACATAGTGTGCCCTTCGACCTAAGCCCCTAGGAAAAACAGCTTACCCAATACAATAATCATAAGTGACTCAATAGTGAGGCACACTGATGTCCCACTCACTGAATAAGGAGAAGGTAACAGTCAGCTGTCTATCAGGTGCCAGAATCTGTCCCATAACACATACATTCAGGTCACTCCACAACAAGTACAAGTATCACTCTGTCATTGTCCATGTGGGTGTGAATGGCTTGAGATACACATCCCTGGATTACATGAAAAGAGACATGGTGGCGCTCCCGGATTACATGGCCCAGGCAGGTATGACCCTAGCCCTGAGCAGCATCCTACCATCACCCAGAATGATACAGTAGTACAAACAGAAAATGATGGATTTCAACAACTGTCTAAGTTTCTGGTGTCATTCTAAGGGGATCCAGTATCTGTCTGCTTGGATGACATGATTGACAGACCTCGATGCCTTGTCAAACATGGCCTGCATCTGTCACCCCTGAGTTTCTGGGTACTGTCTAAGGCCCTTGCCATCCCTATAGTGCCTTTTTAGGCAGTGTTCCAAAGACCAAATTACCACCATAACAGCTATAAATAAATGCAATCTGAGGGTCATGCTGCTCAATGCTAGAAGTCTAAATCTCAAGATGCACTCACTCAAAGTACTCCTCAAAATGGAGAACATCAACATTTGTGCTGTAACGGAGACCTGGTTTAAAGCAGCAGAAAGCACTCCTGCACTACCAGGCTATAACCCATTGCACATCTTTTGGCTCCAGAACATGGACCAAAGCTACAAAGGCAGTGGTGTCTCCATATTCATAAAGGATATGCACACCTCCAGACTGGTAGCTTAGCATAATGCATCTGAGATACTCCAGGTAAACTAACATTGGGTAAGACAGCAATTCAGGTCATAGCCTGTTATAGGTCCCCAACCATGTTCCAAGACTCTCATTCCACATTCCTAAGCACCCTGGAAACTATTAAGATCCAACCGAACGCTCTTATACTAGGTGACTTCAACTACCCCTCCATCAACTGGGAAAACTACTCATGCACCAATCCACTGGTCCAACACTTCCTGGAATTCATCAATTCCAATGCCCTAGACCAGCTCATTCTTACCCCCACTAGAGGAAGCAACATCCTTGACCTGGTTATTACTAACATGGGCAACCATTGCTCTACACCAATAGTCAATTCCTCCCTGGTTAGATCCGACCACAAACTAATCACCATGGAAAACCACATCTCACCCATACCCCCCACAAAGGTATCCTCCATGAAAAACTTCTCCAAACCAGACTTTGGACTCCTAAAAACAGAAGTGGCTAACTTCATGGCACCCATGCCAATGGAAAATAGATGCATGACTGCCAAATCATACACCAATGCACTGTACAAATGCGTACATAAATGCATGGAACTAGCCATACCCAACAGAACCAAGATGCTGTCCTCCAAAAACAAGAAGCCAATCTGGTGGTCCCCTACCATTAATAAACTCTACAACAGAAGGAAGAAACTGTTGCATAAAAAGGTGAAGTCCCAAGACTGGAAAAATTCCCTTATTAGCCTAAACAAAACGTTGAGATCCCTCATCAAAACTTCCAAAGCCAGCTATGAAGGCAGAAATGTGGCAGACACTAAAAACAATCACAAAGCCTTCTATATTTATATCAAGAATCTCCATGGCAATACTCAGATTTTCCCTGAGTTACTGCACAATGGTACTGCCTTTACTGAGCCAACAATTATTGCCAACATAATGGCCGACAGATTCAGTGCTAACTTTACCCCCCCCCCAAAAGGACCAATCTCAATACCGGAAGAATGCCAGGCACCCAGCCTTACTGCAGCACAGGTTAAAGCTGCATTGTCCAAGGCCAGGAATACAGCTTCCATGAGCCCCGCTAATATCCCTGGCTGTCTTCTACATGAATTACAAAGTGAACTGGCACCACATCTGTGTGCCCTGTTCACTCTCAGCCTCACCTCAGGTTTTGTCCCTAATGAATGGTGCACTACTACAGTCATCCTTCTCCATAAAGGGGGAGTGACTACAGACCCTGGGAATTATCGCTCCATTAGCCTGACGAGTCTGATATGTAAGGCTATGGAGCACATCATCATGGACCTAATTAACAAGGATATAGGGAACCTTGAAACTCTAGATTCCACACAATTTGATTTTGTGAAAGGTAGATTATGCCTGCTCAGCCTAGTTGACTTCTTTGAGTCAGTCACAAGGCTGTGGAAAGGCAGTTCATACATCCTACCTCGATCTGGCCAAGGCCTTTGATACTATTCCTCACTCAGGAATTATTGATAAACTCACCAAACTATGCATCAACCCCTATATCATTAGGTGGGCTGCAAATTGGCTCACAGATAGAACCCACAGTGTGAAAGTAGCGGACTCCAAGTCAGACTGCCAACCAGTCACAAGTGGAGTCCCACAGAGATCGGTCCTGGGTCACCTCCTGTTTGGCATTTGCTTCTAAGAAATCCACGCCAACACTGAGGGACTCTGACTAACCAAATTCACAAATGACTGCAAGCTGGGAGCCATTATTAACTCCTCAAGTGATGTAGACATTCTACAGAAAGGCCTCACTGAGACCAATGACTGGTGTTGAAACCATGGCCTTAGGCTTAATGCCAAATAATGCGTTGTCATCCCCTTTGGGAAAAACTCAGTTCACCCTAATTACCACATCAATGGCAGCCCGCTAAACACTGAAGCTGTTATAAGAGATCTGGGGACACAGGTTGACAGCAACCTCTCCTTCGACCACCACATTGCCACTGTGCTCAGGAAGTACTTCGATGTAGCACATCTCAGTACCAAGGGTTTTGCATCCAGGAAGAAAGAGGTAATCATTTCTCTTTTCTCTTCCCACATTAGACCAGTCATAGAGTATAATGCTCCATTTGGCATGTACCTCACTAGACACCTGCAGGAGCTGGAGAGGCCACAAAAGTACCTCATGAAGAGGAGCCTTGGCCTTAAACACATGTCCTACATGGACAGACTCAAAAACTCCACCTGTTCTCTGTCTCATATCGTCTACTAAAAGGCGATCTCTGCTTAACTTACAAGGCCGTGTCTGACCCAGCTCTGTTAAAAATGCTACATCTAAAGAAATCCCAATTCCTCCACACCACATGCTCCAGAGACCTCAACCTCATTACCACAATCAACAGAACATGCTGGAGGGACAGGTTCATAACCCAGAGACTGCCCATGCTCTGGAATAGACTTCCCATACATGTCAAGCAGAGCACCTCACTGGCCCTCTTCGAGAGAAATCTTGATGAGTGGATGGGAAATAGAAAGTTCAACCTGGGGATCACTCCAGTGGCTCTATTTGATAGAGACACTGGGAACTAATGTTGGGCGCAATACCCAGGCACTTCTATGGGCTAGGCTTGTAAAGGCTACAGGGCTATTAGCCTAGTACACACCTATGAACCTATGAGCATTGCAGTTCTCTGCAGCTGCCCTTCCTTTGGTTGTGTCTCTCCATCCCCCATTGGTCTGCAGTTCCCTGGAATCTCTTTTTTTTTTTTTTTTGCGTTGATGGCACCATGTTTTCTATTTGGTATTTCCACAGCCCCACCACTTTCTAAAAACCTCTTCCTTAACTCCGACTTCAATGAATAATTCGATCCTCACAATGTTTCGTCATGCCAAAATGCATTTTCTTTTCCGCAAATGTTCCCTCGACTGAAACACATCACTAAATGTTTAGGCTTCACTCTCTTGTCTGACATTTCTTTGCTGTTCATCTTCCTCAATGCACATCATGCTGGGTTTCGTATAGCACTTTGATTTACATGTTTTCAACATGAAATTTTCATTTTGTTGTCGAAAGAAATCTCTCTTTTTTTTTGCTCATTAATAGAATATATAATGACTGAGTGAGGTGATTAGGAAACATGAAATATCTAGCTGACAAACAGTAAGCAGAGGATAAGTCTTTAGCTAAATATTTTTTATTCTTTCACAAAATCGCCTCTTTTATTCACACTGCAACTAAAACAAGAACGATCCATATGTCTGTGCAGAAGATGGCAAATACTGTTAATCAGAAAAGTCACCGATTTAAGAAAAATGTAAACATTTTTCTTCAGAAATTCTTAAATAAAGCAAAAGTTAGAGTACTCCCATTCTGAATAAATGGACATAGCAAGCTGATACAAAAGGAATGGCAAAAAAATGTAAAAAACATAATATTGGCATCAGGATGCACAGCACTCATAAAATCATCCAGCAACGATAGTAGATACGTTCAGATACTTTAATAAAATATTTGCAGGTCGGTAAGCGCTTCCACCAAACAAACATTGGCTTCATCAGACCGTAATGATAGTAAAACACTCAGACATACATCATAAATAATCATGTAGTTAATTAAAACATTTCAAATTCACCAATAGTATGTCCCAAAGCAATGCCCATTTACATAGACCAATTGCTTGCATTCAGATGACACCATTACTTATTTAAAGGACAAGATCACATTCAATATAGCACTACAGGTAAATTTTAAAAGCATAAAATAGAAACAGGACATAAATTCAACTAAATTTAACTAAACCAACTGCCAAATACATTCTATCTAGGTAGTTCCCTCTTGTCAAGTATCGGTCTAATAGAGACCGTACTATTCAGATCGAATCCTTTATCAGCTCTCAACTTAAGGATCCATCTAAGTTCTGCCTCACTAGTTCTAGTCTTAATATTCCCCAACCTAGCACCCACTTGCAGAACTTGTATGGCCCTAAACTTAAAATGATGAATTCGATCACTAGCTGCCACATACCTAGCAAGGGCATAAGTAGTATTGCCCATTCGTATACTATAGGAATGTTCCCTCATACGCTCTCTAAAAGTGCGATCTGGCTTCCCAACATAGAATATTTTACAGCACTCACAATGTGCCAAATACACCAGATGCTTCATTGCACGTTGTCCTTACATTAAATTTATATCTCTTGTCAAAATAAGGATGTACGAACACACCATCACTATCTATCAAGTCACAAAAATTACATAAGCCACAGGGGTGAGTTCCATATTCATTCTCACGTGCTATTGTCCCTTTATCTGAGTAACATAACATCATTTTAAGTGACTTGCAATTCCTGTATAAAACATGGGAGCCTCCCCCACCACTCTAATGATTTTTTCTTCAAGGACAGCCTAAGGTACATAAGGACCCTAGAACACCCCCTTTCAGGCCCATGGTGGCTGGGAAAGGGTGGGTAACTGAGCCCTTTTCTATCTTTGTTGAAAGGCATGTCAGGCCTATTCTGGATAAATCCATTACAATGTTGAGGGATACTAAACATTTTTTACAAGATTTATTTGGATTTATGGAAAGTTATAACAAGTCGGGAGATTATATGTTGGTTACTCTAGATGTAGGGTCCCTGTTTACAACTATACCTAATATTTAAGGGATTGAATATTTGCGTAGATATTTGAGGAACCAGAGTGAGTATGAGCACAGGCTTGTAGAGTTGATATGTGATTTTATGGATGTGGTACTTAACAATATACTTGTGTTTGATAACTGTTATTATAAACAGAAGCATGATAGGGACGTGTTGCGCCAACAGTTACGCTAATGCTGTGATGGTGCAATGGGAATTGGAGGAGATATTTGGAATGGAGCTATATTTACAGAATGTGTTTTTTACTGTTGTTTTGTTGATGGCGTTTTTTTTGTTGTGGGGTGAGACCCCTGAGAATTTAGAACAATTTGTGTTAAAGTTACATGAATCTAGTGGCTTTTTGAGATTTACTTATAAATGGTCATATAGGTCTATGGAGTTTCTTGATGTGTTGATAAGTAAATGGCCAGACCATACACTTACTACTAGCTTTTTTAGAAAGGAATGCTATAGGAACTCAATACTTCATAGGAGAAGTATGCACCCAAAAAGGGTATTTAATAATATAATAAAGGACGAGGCAATGAAAGGTCCACTAACTGAATAGAAAGGGTTAAAGTTTCAATGGCCTATATTAGTAATGTTGATGCTGTTAAAAAGATATTTCCGAATCATTAGCATCTTTTGATGACAGATGAAAAAATCTGTAGGGTGGTGAGGGAGACTCCCATGTCTGGATTCAGGAATTGCAAGTCACTTAAAATGATGTTATGTTACCCAGATAAAGGGACTATAGCATGTGAGAATGAATATGGAACTCACCCCTGTGGCTCATGTAATTTCTGTGATTTGATAGATAATGATGGTGTGTTCGTACATCCTGATTTTGACAAGAGATATAAATTTAATTTAAAGGCAACATGTGCAACGAAGCATCTGGTGTATTTGGCACATTGTGAGTTCTGTAAAAGATTCTACGTTGGGAAGACAGACTGCACTTTTAGAGAGTGTATGAGGGAACATTCCTATAGTATACGAACGGGCAATACTATGAATGCCCTTGCTAGGTATGTGGCGGCTAGTGATCAAATTCATCATTTTAAGTTTAGGGCCATACAAGTTCTGCAAGTGGGTGCTAGGTTAGGGAATATTAAGACTAGAACTAGTGAGGTGGAACTTAGAGGGATCCTTAAGTTGAGAGCTGATAAAGGATCAGATCTGAATAGTATGGTGTCTATTAGACTGATACTTGACAAGAGAGGACTAACTAGATAGGATGTATTTGCCAGTTAGTTTAGTTAAATTTAGATGAATTTATGCCCTGTTTCTATTTTATGCTTTTACAATTTACCTGTAGTGCTATATTGAATGGGATCTTGTCCTTTAAATAAATAATGATGTCATTTGAATGAAAGCAATTGGTCTATGTAAATGGGCATTGCTTTGGGACATATTATTGGTGAATTTGAAATGTTTTAATTAACCACATGATTACTTATGATGTACATCTGAGTGTTTTACTATCATTACGGTCTGATGAACCTAATGTTTGTTTGGTGAAAGCACTTACCGACTTGCAAATATTTTATGAAAGTGTCTGAACTTATTTACTATCTTCATTGGATGTTTTTATGAGTGCTGTGTATCTTGCTGCAGGTATTATGTTTTGTCTAACTTAAGACTTTGTTCACTGGTGGATGGTTTATTTCTTGGGTGATTGTGCTTATATTATGGCAAAAAAATAATATTACAGGGCACAGTGTGCACTGTGGAAGAAAGACCCCTTCAGTCCATTTTATGTGAAATCAATGACAAAATAATGCTAGCCATGTTGAGTGATGTAAGGACATTAATTAAAAAAAACAAAATATGATTACAACACACACAAACACATACATATCTATATATATTTATACTTATATATATAATATATATATATGTGTGTGTGTGTGTGTGTGTGTGTGTGTGTGTATATATATATATATATATATATATATATATATATATATAAATAGATCAATTATATATATATATATATATATATATATATATATATATACGTATAGATTTTTTTCCCAGATTTTACTGGTCCTTTAATTTTTCACCTACTATTTACCTATGCACTTTGGTGTCATGTTAACCCTGGCATTCTTGTGAAAATACAATAAGATCACAATGTGATAATATGTAATACAAGAACAGAGTATGATCTCTACAAGCCAGTATTATTTACTTGGTTTTGTTTTATAGTATTAACCCCCCCGGCCATTTCATGTAGAAATGGACATGGCCAGAGTGATTGACATGCCTATTGGCTGTGATGTAGTATGCAAATGATGCATACTTGACATGCCATGTAGATTTGCCTGTGACATCATGAATATTCATTGTCTAATCATAGTTTACCCTCTTCCTCAATATAGTGCGATCTCAGAGTTGGTATATTTAAGTAGCGGGGGGTGTGGAGACTGCATGGGGGCTTGCCTCCCTGTAAAAGCAAAGGGGAAAGAAAGTAATGTGTGTGTGTGTGTGTGTGTGTGTGTGTAGTTAGACATTTTCTACTGTAGTCATTACTGTTCATGGAAGCAATGAAAGACGTGTTATTAATCACAGTGAGTTTATCAAAAATGGGGTTTAATCTGAAATATATATTCACCACTTTTCTGACTAATATATGCAGTTCTTAGCACATGCATTTTGTTTCATCAGTCTTATTCAGTATTTTTTTAAGATTAATAAATGTTAAATATGTGGGTTTAAAGGGACTATAGCTACAAGTGAACAGACATAATAGTTTACCTATGTTACATGCATACAAAAAATGTGGGCAGAGAATAAAAAGAATACTATATAATGTGGGTTCATGAAAAAGCAGCTGAAAACATAAATACTGTGGCCAGTGTCTCTTTAATACACCAACAAGTCCACACTATCTGCTTTCCACATGTTGATAATCCCAGATGAATATTCATGCAGATGAGTAAAACATCAAGATGTTCATAGAATCATAGGATCATAGGAAGTTAATAAGCTATTGGCCCTGAGGTCCTTACAAGCCTAGCCAAGAATTTAGCCCATGTCCCAACAAGTCAGCACCCTATGCCACTGTCCAGCAGGGACAGAGGTGGAATTCCAGGGGTGTATGCTCTGTTCCCCATTCAGTTATCCAGGTTGTGCTTAAAAAGGGTTAATGAGGTACCCTTCTTTACGTGGAGAGGGAGTCTATTCCACAAAATGTGGAGTCTGTGGGACACAAATCTGTTCCGCCAACAAGTCCTGTTGATGTCACAGACCAGGTTGAGGTCGCGTGTGCAGGTTACTCGAGTGAAGCTTGACTTGCGGATATGCAGCAGTCCTATCAGGGCGGGGTCTGAGATTGCTTTGTATGCCAAACAGAGGTCACCTTTGAGGAGTCTGTAGGAGATTGAGTAGAGGGGCAGGACTTTTAGTCTATATGTGTAGGGTAGAAGTTTGAGGCCCTGGATTCTCTGTGTGAGGAACCTTCCAGCTGCTGCATGTGTTTTGTGAGGTACATGCTGAAAGGGACATTGTATTCAATAATGGGTTTTATAAGGGAAGAATACAGGGATGTTATGACCACCTTGACCCTGGATGAGATACATTTACTAATGAGGTGGGCCATGTAGAAAGCTTTCTGTACAACTGTGGCAATATGGTAGTCAAAAGTCAGTTTGCTCTCAACCTGGGTGCCCAAGTCCCTCGTGACTGATTGCATGCTTAGGTCCTTATTATCAATGTGATAATGTGTGGGGATGTCACTCTCCCCAAAAGGGATGATGATGCATTTTTTGGCATTCAGTTTGAGGCCATGTTTCTGACACCAGTCATTTGTTTGGGTGAGACCCTCTTTGAGGATGTCCACATCACTAGGGGAATTGATGACAGCCCCCAGCTTGCAGTCATCTGCAAACTTGGTCAGCCATAGCCCACTAGATTTGTCCTGCACCTCTGAGAAATATATCCCAAACATCAGAGGCCTCAAGACAGATTCCTGGGGTACACCACTTGTTAAGGTCTACTACTTGTGGTGGCTTTCCCTATTTTGACTAGGTGGGATCTATAAGTGAGCCAGTTTGCTACCTATCTGGTAACAAGCAGATTGTTGCCTAGTTGAGAGAGTTTATCTATTATACCTGAGTGGGGAATAGTATCAAAGGCTTTGGCCAGGTCAAGGTAGGTGGTGTGCACCATCTTCCTCTGTCTATGGCCTTGATGACTGTCTCAAAGAAGTCAGCCAAATTTAACAGGCATGACCTCCCCTTGACAAAACCAAACTGTGTGGGAGCAAGTGTCTGGATGTTGCCAATGTCCTTTGTTAATGAAGTCCATGATAATCTGCTCCATGGCCTTGCAGATCAGACTAGTTAGGCTGATGGGTCTATAAATTCCCAGATTGGTGGATTCTCCACCTCTGTGCAAGGGGATGACAGTAGCTGTCTTCCACTCGGCTGGGATGAAGCCAGTACGCAGACCTTGGTTGAATAGGGTGCCTAATGGTGCTGCACGTTCCTGCCTGAGTTCATGTAGGATGTAGCCTGGGATGTTATTGGGTCCCATGAAGGCTGTATTTTTTGCCTTAGAGAGAGCAGTGATGATTTGCTCCCTAGAGATAAGGGATTGGAGCAGGTACTGCGGATGTCCTGTTTTACTGATGGGGAACAGAAGAGTGAAGTTTTTACTGAACCTGTCTGCCAGCAGGTTGGCTATATCTACAGCGTCTGTCTATGTAGTTTTCTTGACCACTAGTTCTGAGCAGATCTGGGTCCTTCCCTTGAGATTGTGGACATATGTGAAGAAGGCCTTATGACTGTCTTTAGTAGATGTGGCCAGTTTGGACTCGAAGTTTGCTTTGGAGGATTTCACTAGTGCTGTTATTTGCTTGTTCAGGCTAAGGAGGCATTGCTTCCAATTGGGCACCTGCTCCTTCTTGGTCCTGGACAGCAATTTTATTTCATTATAGAGTTTATTTATTGCAGATGTCCACCAGACAGGTTTACTCTTCCTTGAGGAGGACGATTTCATCCTCTCTGGTATATAAATGCTCATATAGTACTTTGGTGTAGGTTTGGACATATGTGCCAGTTCCTATGGAGGGGGAGGGGGCTGTGAAACTGTTTATACATTCCCTCAGGAGGTTGTAATCAGCTTTGGTTCAGTCATGAATTCAATAAAACATCACCTGGTGTTGGGTGTTAGGAGGAGTTTGAATGGGCCTTGCTACTGCACATCCAGAGAGTTAATACTGTAAAACAAAGCCATTTATTTTCCTCCAGCCTAGTTTGTTTCATGATATGTACATATCAATGACCAGTATTTGTGTCTGCAAGGTTGCAGGAAGGACAGTTTTTTCTCCTGATTGTAGGCTAAAGTACAGACTTGCTGCTGTTGATTATAGCAATAACCAACAGTGTTGGCGTGGTATATTGAATATTTACCCACAGTTGGTGTAGTTTAATCATGAGGGAGAAGCCTGAGTGATTAAATAAAGCCAACCATGTGTAAATCTTCAATATACCACACCACAGAGTCGGTTATTGCTATTATGCAATGACAATATTTAAGAAAAAAAACTTACTTTTCTTAAATAATGCCTTTGTATAACAGCATTGTGGTGCCTTTCCTTGTTTTCTCTGGTATCCTGGGGATTTCCTGATGTACTGCGTGTGCATATGAGACTTTCGTTCCCACGCTTAAGCAGTACATCAGTGCGCTGTAAAGGAAACAATGCAGAAAGGAAAATCTCTGTTGTCTTTTTTTTTTTTTTTTATTAAGAAAGAAACCGGGAGACTTTTAACATTCGAGAGAGGTGAAACAGAGAAAATTGAATGGCAATCGTCTGTATTTCTTTAGTTTTGCATAACGTACCTGATTATCCTTTTATTTTTCTCTGTGCCAAAATATTTATTGGATATACTTATGGAAAAAAGTCTGGGCGATTGGACCTTTTTCCATTGGTACGTGCTCGGATTTACAATGGACACGCTGGTTGGGCTGATCAATCAGCTTACTGCTTTTTGAATATTAATGGCCAGCCATTGTATAATAAAGAATATGTAACCCTTGTTCATCGTGGTAGTTTCTGCAGTTCCAGGGACTGATGTAGACTGGGGGTATCACACATATTGTATCCTCCTATTATCTTCATACAAAGCATAAACTATCCTGCACCTTCATTTCATCATACTCAAGTTTACATCCTAATGAACACTTTAGTGACCCTCCTCTCAGAAATGCCAGCATTAATGGGAACAAGTTTAAACAAGTAAAACAATCAGTGTCATTGACTGTTTAATGTTCTTATGTCAGTAAGACCTCCAGGATTGTATGCAATCAAACAAAAGCAGTAGAAATGAGTAAGCTGTTGGAAACGGGTTCTAGCACTGTGAGTGTTCAGTCTTATTTTGGTTCTAGGAGAATTATTTGATAAAATGGTGGTCCGGAATTATGAAAAGTTTAATTCTGTAGAAACAGGAACACATTTTTTTAAATACTGTAGTACTGACACTCTGACACCCGTCTAAACAATCTTTGGGAGTATAGAGTGTACAGAGATATCACTTCTGTAGAAGGTTCAGCACAAGACTCTAAGAAATGAACTATCTAGAAGCTTGTAAAGACTAGTACCAAACTGTCAACAAAAACAGACTCTTAGGGAAAAAAATACAAGAACTGAAGCAAGTCCTGTCAATGCATTTCAATGCTCATATGACTGCAGAGGATAAGATAGAAGCTGTAGAACAAAAGTGTCACATCATCTTAGCTGAGATGTATACGATATTGGCAAGACAGAGAATTTAAAGACCTGTGCTTCTCAAAAAGTCATTCATTTAACAGATGTATCCAACGGCCTAGATTAGACAGATATCAGAGTTCTTGTGAAAGTTTTTTAAGCAACGGAGCTTAAAAGAAACAGTGCACTTCTTTCCTACCCACTCTCTAATGTTAGAATGCTCAGTCTTTATATTAGATTGGCAAAATTTTGCCTGCAAGGTGTATAACCCAAGACTTCACTTATTATATCCAGCAATACTGAAAATCTCTTTTTTTGGAATTGCCCAAACTTTTACAGCATTTAAAATTTGAAGTCTTGGTTGTTGGTTAAAGGATTTGAGGGAGGCTATAGAGAGTCTACAATCACTTGGTCCAGTCCAACATTCAAGAGAGGATCCAGAAGCAAGGGATCACTGAAAGAGTGATGTGGTATTTCTTCCTACTTACCACCTACTCTATTCGCGTATAAGTATTTTGTTTAGTTACTGTAAATGTATTTATCTATAATTGCAGAAGACAAAGTTTTGGAGCTTTTTACTTCTGGCCTCCATTGAAAATGGGTACTGTTCAGTCTTACTATCATGATCAGCAAGTGTAAAATAAATACATATACTGTATGTCGCCTTCAAGAAGAGGCAAGTGTAAAATAAATACATATACTGTATGTCGTCTTCAAGAAGAGGCAAGTGTAAAATAAATACATATACTGTATGTCATCTTCAAGAAGAAGCAAGTGTAAAAAAAATATATATATATATATATATATATATATATATATATATATATATAAATATATATATATATATATATATATATATATATATATATATATATATCTATACTGTATGTCGTCTTCAAGAAGAGGCAAGTGTAAAATAAATACATATACTGTATGTCGTCTTCAAGAAGAGGCAAGTGTAAAATAAATACATATACTGTATGTCGTCTTCAAGAAGAGGCAAGTGTAAAATAAATACATATACTGTATGTCATCTTCAAGAAGAGGCAAGTGTAAAATAAATACATATAGTGTATGTCATCTTCAAGAAGAGGCAAGTGTAAAATAAATACATATAGTGTATGTCGCCTTCAGGAGGAGGCAAGAGTAAAATAAATGCATATACTGTACATCGTCTTCAAGAAGAGGCAAGTGTAAAATAAATACATATACTGTATGTCGTCTTCCAGAAGAGGCAAGTGTAAAATAAATACATATACTGTATGTCATCTTCAAGAAGAGGCAAGTGTAAAATAAATACATATACTGTATGTCGTCTTCAAGAAGAGGCAAGTGTAAAATAAATACATATACTGTATGTCGTCTTCAAGAAGAGGCAAGTGTAAAATAAATACATATACTGTACGTCATCTTCAAGAAGAGGCAAGTGTAAAATAAATACATATACTGTATGTCATCTTCAAGAAGAGGTAAGTGTAAAATAAATACATATGCTGCACGTCGTCTTCAAGAAGAGGCAAGTGTAAAATAAACACATATACTGTATGTCACCTTCAAGAAGAGGCAAGTGTAAAATAAATACATATACTGTATGTCGCCTTCAAGAAGAGGCAAGTGTAAAATAAATACATATACTGTATGTCGTCTTCAAGAAGAGACAAGTGTAAAATAAATACATATACTGTATGTCATCTTCAAGAAGAGGCAAGTATAAAATAAATACATATACTGTATGTCGTCTTCAAGAAGAGGCAAGTGTAAAATAAATACATATACTGTATGTCGTCTTCAAGAAGAGGCAAGTGTAAAATAAATACATATAGTATATGTCGCCTTCACCCACGGTGGTGGTGCTGCGGTAGCATTGTCACCTCACAGTAAGACACTGTCCGGTTCGATTCTCAGCTAGAGCGTCTTCTGCGTGGAGACATGCATGAATGGGCATACCTTTGTTGAAGGTTGTGCGTCAGGGCTGGTAACTCAGCATGTAAAAATCAACTACCAATCATTAGCAGACCAGAGTTCCGCTGTGGCGACCCCTAACCGGGAAAAGCCGAAAGACACAACAAGTGTATGTTGTCTTCAAGAAGAGGCAAGTGTAAAATAACTACATATACTGTATGTCGTCTTCAAGAAGAGACAAGAGTAAAATAAATACATATACTGTACGTCGTCTTCAAGAAGAGGCAAGTGTAAAATAAATACATATACTGTACGTCGTCTTCAAGAAGAGGCAAGTGTAAAATAAATACATATACTGCACGTCGTCTTCAAGAAGAGGCAAGTGTAAAATAAATACATATACTGTATGTCGTCTTCAAGAAGAGGCAAGTGTAAAATAAATACATATACTGTACGTCATCTTCAAGAAGAAGCAAGTGTAAAATAAATACATATAGTGTATGTCATCTTCAAGAAGAGGCAAGTGTAAAATAAATACATATACTGTATGTCGCCTTCAAGAAGAGGCAAGTGTAAAATAAATACATATACTGTATGTTGTCTTCAAGAAGAGGCAAGTGTAAAATAAATACATATACTGTATGTCGTCTTCAAGAAGAGGCAAGTGTAAAATAAATACATATACTGTACGTCGTCTTCAGGAAGAGGCAAGTGCAAAATAAATACATGTACTGTACGTCGTCTTCAAGAAGAGGAGACTGAGAAAACTGAGGTGTGCTAATGTGTACAGATATGAATTTGTGCTTAAAGAGGTGTGGTGATTGTTGTAATGACCTAAAGAACAAAGTTATGGTTCTAATTTATTGTCACTTTCCTTGACTGTTTTATAGTTCATTGCTATTCTTTCCTTTTAAACCATAAAACTGGATTTTGCTAGCATTAATGCTGTCAGTAGTACACATACTGCTCCCATCACACACAATTCAAAGCAGATACATAGACCCACATATGCTGATGCACTTAAATGTAACCTTCTTAAACTCCAAAGATCTTCTAGATGAAGTACACATAAGAAACACCCTCAGAAATGAAAAATGCACTGTTTCAAACAACACCCACATCAACACATACAACCACATCTCTTGGAGCCTCTACTTCTAAGCCCACAAGGCAAGCCACCACAGAATCCAACATTCTAGTCATTAGAGACTTCATTTTGATACACACTCACCAGGCTCACCCTCTCACCAGACTGAGTAAGAAGAAAGTCATGATCATTTGCTTATCATGGGCCAGGATGTGCCACATTACACACACTCAGGTCATTAGACCACAGGTATCAGTATGACTCATTCATAGTCAATGTGGGTGTAAATGACCTGAAATGTACCTGCTTAGACTATATGAATAGGGACATCATGGATCTTTTGGAATACGTGTTCAAGGCAAGTATGAGCCTAGCATTGAGCAGCATTTTACCTTCTCCAAGGATGATCCCACAACAAGAACATATGATGACTGACTTTAATAATTGGCTTAATCTCTGGTGTCATTCTAAGGAGTTCCAATAATTATCAACATGGAAGGAGATGGTCGCAGACCACACTGCTTTGCCAGGGATGGAACCCCACAATACCCCTGGAATATTCAGAAACTACTCTAAGGTTAACTTCCTGCTATTAAGTGATAACCTGGCAAAATTTCAAGTCCCCATAAACCCTGAGATCACTGCTGCCTACACAGAACTGTTCATAGAAACCCTATACAAGCATGCTAATAGCTGCATAGAGGCAGCTGTACCCACCAGGAAAAAGTACAGAACTAACTCAGAAAACAAGCCACCCATAGAATCACAACATCAATAGGCTGTACAACAGAAGGAAGAAAATCATGGCAAAAATTAGAAGGTGCAGCCCCCAGCAGGATGAAAGCAGTCTCAAGCTAAACAAGCAACTCAGAAGACAAATAAAGTCCAGCAAAGCCAAATTTGAGGTAAATTTGGCCTCCCAAGCCAAGTGCAACCACAAAGCATTCTTTAGCTATGTCCGCAACTTCAAAGGCAATACACATTTGTGTGGAGAGGTAATTTTAAATTGAGTCACCTGTACTGGGCCAGAAGATATAGCAAACCTGCTGGCCAACAAATTCAGCTCCAACTTCACCCCTCTCTCCCCTTGAACCTTCCCTCAGGAAATACCATTGAATATAACACCCCCTGCTATCACTACGGTACAGATCCTTAATGCTCTCTATAAGGCCAAGAACACTGTATCAGTGGCCCAGACAATATCCAGGATGTCTTCTAAATAGCATGAAACATGACTTAACAGGCCGTCTTGAATTGCTATTTAACTGTAGCCTCCAAACAAGCTTTGTGCCTCATTAATGGAGAAGAGCAACAGTTATCCCTCTGCACAAGGGTGGGCCATCTATAGACCCTGGAAACTACAGACCCATAAGTCTCACTAGAAACATAATCTTTAATGTGATAAAGTACTTGAAGATTTGGTGCCTCCTGTTGTAATGTAAAGGATTGGGGGGGGGGGTACACAAGTCCAGTAACAGAGACATGGTAAGGCAATCAGTTTATACTCCCGATGCAGCAGAGCTGTTTTCTGACTCGAGTTCCTTAGGTGGGCTAAGTCATTAAGAATCTCGCTCCATCTTTATAGTTTGATTTAATAAGGTGCAATGCTGGGATGTCTCTGCCATTAAACACTTAAATGTTCTTTTTTGTATAAAAGTTTAAGAGACTAAGATTGTTTGCATCATTCATTGGTACTAGTCACGATCTCCCTAACAGTATGATAAAGCTTTTGGAGTGACTTAGGGTTCACAACTGCTGGGAACTGCTGCTATGTAAAATATTGCTATTATGTGATTTGGCTCTACAACTTAAGTGCAATACATAAGTGAACAACACTATCAGATTAACCAGGAAACAATGACAATTAATCCTCACTTTTTCAGTCTTAAAGCATTTTTCAGGGAACCTTTGCCCCCTGCATCTCATATCCCCGGCTCTTAAATATACTAACTCTGAGATCTGTGTGTCTTGCAGAAAAGTGAATTCTCCAAGACACTACGATCTTGTTATTCAAACACAAGTCAAGTAATTCACACATTAGACTGTCAATTGCAAATGACTCACAATTAAGCCAGGCACTCTTGACACAGTGATCTTCCTGGAAGTGACTAGACATGAACTTTCTCACATGGGCTCCAGAATATGATTTTCTATCTTTGGTACATTCAAACTGGTCAACATTTAAATTGTTGTCTAGATCTTTAATGACAGTGCAATTTTTATGATTTCGACATTTGTTTTTGTAATTGTAATTTAAGACATTTTTACCAAGCCTCATGATGTAGCATTTGTTGACATTAATACCTGAGGACATTATTATTGTGCCAGATTTTTTGTGACCATCTTTTACTGTAATGCTTATGTTACTCACTTTGCAATCATCAGTGTATTTGGATTTCCAAAAGCATATTTCCCACTTTTGTATGAAAGAAAAATAATCCAGCAGAATGTATCCCAGTACACATCTCAGTGGAAACCACTGGTAACTCCCATCAGGTTATATAGGACCCCCCATACACCCTGTTGCTTAGCCAGTGTTGTACCCATCTTAACTGATCCCATGAAAGGAAAGTGCTTCTTATTTCAAGCATACAAAGGCCTCCCCTTCTTGCAGCTCAACATGTCTTCCCACATTAACTACCTTAATCTGTCTGACACACATCTGTACATTATCACAATACTGCTTACAAACTACACACCCCAGGTGTATTCCCTGGCTTTGTACTACTCCTGGTCCATCTACCACTCCCCAGTCTATCTGCTGCCTTGTACACCTTCAGCTGGTGGCAGTACAGCAAGCCAAACCTATGATCCCTAGCAGCCCCCCCACTTCCGCAGGTGAATGAGCAGACGATGTTTTCACACTCACATCCTGCTTTGCCATTTCCTCCAGCTCTAGGTCTGCTAATTTAACCAGGGTCATCTGAGTGTAGTTCAGGTTTCATATCTCTTTACCATGGAGCTCATTTATATATGAACTGGTATTTAATTACTTATTTACGCATGTTATGTGAGATAGTGCTGAATGGTTATCAAGGTCTAAATAAACAGTATACAGTGTTAATCCTTCATCAAGTGTCACTGTTAACTTTTCAGAGAATGGCATAAGCCTTAAAAGGCAAGATGTCCCCTAACAAACTCACAGTTTCATATCTAATATAAGTAGGTCCCTTGGGTTGTTTACTGAGTTCAGTTATGGCATGGCTTTTTCATTATTTTATATAGAATACTGGTCAGGTTGATGGTTGATTTTTTTTTTATCTGATTTGGCCCCCCCCTGCTCTGTTAACTGCCACCTCTATAGTCTGAGCTCCTAAATCTGAACTACATCAAGATCTAGCATTTTGTTTAACTAATAGAGTTTTCTTAGGTTTTCATTCATTTGTAGTTCTGCAGAACTTGGAAAAGATAATAGTGGTAGATAAAATGTCCCTGAAGTAGAGCTCCTGTTATATTTTTTTCTGCTTATTAAGACTGTAGTTATTTGAAATGTGTTTTATCCTTATTGGGTAATTCTCCTTTCCCTGATATTTTGTGACTGTTGAGTTAGAGGTGAAGAAGGGCTTGTCTTCTGCAAAAAAAAAAAGATTGTGCATAATTGTATATATATATATATATATATATATATATATATATATATATATATATATATATTGCATATAATTATATGTATGTGTATGTATATATATATATATATTTTTATATATATATATATATATATATATATATATATATATACGTGTGTGTGTGTGTGTGTGTGTGTGTGTGTGTGTATATATATATATATATATATATATATATATATATATATATATATATGTGTATATATATATATATATATATATATATATATATATATATATGTATATATATATATATATATATATATATGTATATGTATATATATATATATATATATATATATATATATATATATATATATATATATATATATATATATATATATATACGGTTTGCTATCATAAGGACGAACTAAACCCCATCGAATGATGGGATCATCGAATCACATCCGCGAAAGCGACAATGTCGAATCCCGACATTGTTGAAATACGACTCGACTTTGACCTCGGAACAGGCTTTAACATGGGTCGGGATAGGGGTGAGATTCATACTTCGACAATGTCAGGTTTGACATTGTCACCATTCGGCCTCCGGATGGTTCGACTGAACCCACTTCAACCTTACGATAGTAAACCTATATAGATATATATATATATATATATATATATGTACATAAATATATATATATATATATATATATATATATATATATATATACACATATGGGTCTACTTTTCTTTGTTGAAAGCTCATTATTTCGACATAGAAAAGTACAACCCCATTTACACAAAAGTGCACTTAAAAGGAAAGTGCACTTTTGCAAATACCGGTTCACCGACCCAGTAATAACAACAAAATATGACACACTACAAAGGCTGTTTTGCAGGGGGACTGCCCCCCTGCACCCCCACACCCCCGCTACTTTATATATATTAACTTTGAGATCCCACTACAGTGGGCAAACAGGTATATTCCCTTATCCCACTGTAGCATGCTTCCGTGCTACAGTGTTTCCTTTTTGTTGTTATTACCAGTTTGGTGAACCAGTATTCGTAAATGTGCACTTTCGCATAAATGGGGTCATACTTTCCTTTGTCAAATTAATGAGCTTTCGACAAAGAAAGGTAGACCCATGTATATATATATATATATATATATATATATATATTGCATATTATATTTCAATAAAACATGTTTTGAGTAATTTTATTCCTTTGATCTTTATATGGTTTTCAATATAAACTATGAACCACTTTTGTTACTTGTGTCTGCCCTTTTCCACTTTTGCTCCAATTTTCCTTTTAATTTTCTATCCTTTTGCGGAGATTTTGCTCCCCAGATCAATGGCATAGGCAGGATTATACAAGAGTGCTTATTAAGTACTTGATAATGGATGTGTTGAGAGACAGAGAGCATCAAAACACTGTATACTGCCTTGTACTTATGAATTCATAAATTGGACTGAGATGAAACGCGGTGTGAGAACACTGAGGATGATGTACTTTACCAATGAGGCTGAAGGTTTAAACTTCAAACCAGTGTACAGGCAACACAGCAGACATTATAACAGAAGAGAAAAAGATCTAGTTCACACATAAGTGTAACAGATAAGAGCAAACTGCATTTTGTGTCTGATGATATTTTATCCAATGATTCATTGTCCCTCTTAAAATAACTCCTAGAATGTTTATACTCCTTTTATGTAACGGCAGTAAATTTCATCATCAGTATAGCTAAGTGACATTTTATAGACAGGAATGCACAGATAAGTCACAGCTTACTTCTTCAAATGTGTAAAGTGATCAAGAGACAAAACAGCATTTACAGCTACGTTTTTTGACTTTCCTGTGTTTATAACAAGCACTCTTAAGCTGTAGTAGGATAATTTCTGCCAGTGTCTGTTAAATCTACTAGTGATCAGTAAATAAGTATCAGACATTACTCATAAACTGTCTGTCAGGTAAGTATTAGACTGAGCCAAGTAAGAATTTTAGGCTTTTCAAATACTAACTCGATTAAGTATACAAATTAGCTATTGGATTAATTACATTTGACTTATGCTTCAAACTTAAAAGAAATGTGCATACTGCCAGCATAACTTGACAGTAGGACAAGATGGCATGTTCACAGTAAAACAGGACTTGTCATACCAGCATTGTGACAGACAAGAGCATTCTAGGTAATTCATGTCTCACATCAAAGAAACATGAGAATCTAAACTCTGGTTAGGTACAAAGCTTTGAAATAATGCCTGGTTGGCAGCCGTAGCTGGATCAGACATTGATAAACAGCTGTTTGACATGCCAAGCAAACAAATGAGCTGCCAGCATAGCCTTACCTGAGCTTAATTGATATTTCTATGAACAGTTATCAAGATGTGAATAGATTTTATTGATGATAACATCAGATTCCCAATAAGAGTGAGTGTAACAAATGTAAAGGCATGATGAGAACATAAAGGTTCTTGACAGCCTGACAAGATTTAATCTGCTGAGGAGCTCTGATGGTTTGCCCCGTCAATCCTGTTGGTTAAAGAGGATCAGCCTCTTCTTATCAGATCTGTTATTCTCATCTCAGACAAAATCTGACTTTTCACCATGTTAAGCATTCTCAAAGCACACAGTGCATCTCTTTTAAGGGTCAGTAATTCATAGGTTCATAAGTGTATACTAGGCTAACAACCACTAGGACCCTTATAAGCCTAGCTGTGCAGCCCAAATGTGGCCCACAAGTTTGATTTAAATAAGGAGCACTTTAGTGACTTCCTTTGTCCATCAGAGGCATAGACGGTAGACCAGGGGTGAATTTCTGATTATCCACCCATTGGTCCAAGTTGCTGTTAAATAGGGTTAGAGAGGAACTCTGTATAATATGAATGAGTAATTTATTCCAGAGAATAGAAATTCTTTTAGAAACATATCACTGTCCAACATACCCTATTTATGTTGCAAGCAAAATGTAGGTCTTTTGATTTAGAAGTTCTGATGATGTCTGATTTTCAGATATGCAAAAGATTCATCAAATCAAAGTCCAGGATGCATTGTATGCCAGGCAAAAATCACAAGTCTGTATGATACTGAGTAAGGAGGCAGGGCTTTGAGGTGATCAGCGTAGGATATTATGTATTCTTTTTGTAAGGAAACATTGTGGACGATCCATTTGCTACATATATCTGGTCAGGTACATACCAAAGATTTATTATACTCCATGAGGGGCCTGATGAGGGCCAAGTACAGTGATATGATAACCTTTCTGGACCTAGATGCCATGCCCTTACTTATAAGTTGAGCAACATAGAAGGATTTTATTACTAGCTTGTGCACATGTTGATCAAAGGCTAGGTTACTATCTGTATGAGTTCTCAGATACCTGGATAGTGAATCAACTTTTAGAAGTGTTTCATTCATGACATAGTTACCCGGGTGGCTGACTTCCCAAAAGGTGCTATAATTCATTTCCTGGTATTGAGTTTTAAGTTATGTGTTAGATAAAGGGTGTTCTTCTGTTAAGGGATTCATTGACTGCTCCCAATCTGCAATCATCTGTGAACTTGCTCAGAGTCCTTTGACATTACCTTTGACCTCTGAGAAGTAGGTACCAAAGAGGAGCTGGCCCAGCACAGAGCCCTGAGGAACTCCACCAGTGGCAGGCCTCTCTGTGGAGGTGGCTTCACCAATCCTAACCTCTTGTGTCCTATTTGTGAGCCAGCTAGCTATCCAGCATGTTATAAAGGAGTTTATGCTTAGTTCTGTAAATTTGTTAACAATGCCCAGCTGGGGAATTGTATCAAATGGTTTGCTTGTGAATAGTTCCTTACTGCTACTGGTTTTACTCTGGTAACAGTGTTGATTTTTGATTATGAAGGAGACAGCTTTAACGGACAGACACGAGACACTGGGGTGGTAGTGCAGCTTTCTCCCATAAATGTTAGTGTGAGGTCCGCTATGTTGAAACCTCCAGTGCGCGTATTCACTGTTTGGTCAAGGGCATTCATATTTACAAAGTCCAGAAATCTCTGTGCCTGTAGATTTGAGGCTGTGTAGGATTTTCAGTCTATAGAGAGGTAATTAAAGTCTCTCATGAGTGGGATGTTAGGTTGGATGGTAAGTGTCTCCAGTAGATCCAAGTATGCATTGTCACCTTCTTGGCATATAAAGGGTGACCTATATCCAGTTAGAATATGGTATAAGATTTTGTGTATGGTGATTTGTACATAGAGGAACTTGCATGTCATTGTATTTGACCAATGTAGAGCTATGCTTGTAACTGATGTATATTGAGATATCTCTACCTTTAGTCCTTGTCTGTGTAGCTACTGATCTAAAAGTGTGGTAGACACTGAAACCTTGTACTGTCAGGGTACTCTCTACTGCTTTAAACCATGTCTCGGTAACTGCACAGATGTCTATATTCTTGAGTGTGAGGTGGGCTTGGAGGGAATGTATCTTTTTTTAGGCTCCAGGCATTGAGCAGTAACACCCTGAGATTTAGCTGAGTAGATTTTGCTATGTCAGTAGGTTTGTCAATTTGGCATTGCCTAAAAAGGCACTAGGGGCTGGATAAAGTTTTAGCTAATATTCAAAAGCCGGGAGGGGACAAGTGGAGACTATTTTTGGCAAAGCAACATGGTCTGTTAACCATGTCCAACCAAGCTGACAAATATTGAATCCCATTAGAATGACACCAGAAAGACAGCCACCTGCTGAAATGAATCATCTTTTGCACATATTGCGGTATCATCCTTGATGTTGGTAATATGCTGCTCATTGCTAGGCTTATACTAGCCTGAGAAATACAGTCTAAGAGTTCCATACTGTCTCTCTTCATAAAGTCCAGAGAGGTACATCTCAGGTCATTGACACCTACACGGGCTATGATGGAATCGTACTGGTACCTGTGGTGTAATGACTTGGGTGCATGTGTGATTTGGTGGATCCTGACTCCAGATAAACAATGAACCATTATCTTCTCCTTTTTCAGTCTGGTTAGAGAGGCATCAGTATGTCTTACAATGGAGTTCCATATGATGGAAGTGTGTTTGTTTGCCTTAGGGGCTTAATGTTTGGGACTCCATTGAGTGTGACTGCATGGATGGTGTTAGGTGTTGTTTTTTCTGAGTGCTTTTGGGCTTACTGAGGCATGATTTTGCCAGCTGGTGACCTATGTGATTTTTGTTATATAGGAAGATTGTTTTAAATTACCACAGCATGTGTTAGTCCATGTGTGTGTTTTGTGTGCTATGTGAAATGGGTGTTGTGTGTGTGGTTTCGACAACCTGATGTGCACTTGTATGCAAGAGTTTAGCTTCAAGTGTCATTCAGTAAGTACACCTCTTGCATATCACATCTGTTTCTTTAAGGATTAACTGGTTCTCAGTAAACATGAGAAAATTGCTACATTGTCTCAAGATGCCCATATCCACCAAGATGGTATATCCATGCTGTCCAGTCCTTTGACTGGTGAGCTGCAAAGGGGGTGTGTATTGGGGTCAGAAGACTATCCAGGGTTCTTTGTTGGTGCATACTAATAAGGGTGCTTTATTGAGACAAATTATTGTAAACAGTACTAAACTGTACTAACTTTAATGTTTACACAAAACTGAATTCTTCTAAATCTATAGCTATTGCCAGTTGATGCCCAACTAGCTGCTCTAAGCTTGTCTGTGCGCAAGGTATTTGCTCTGTCTTTACAGCTTTACAGGATAATTTGCTTTCTAGGTGTTTGCTACTGTACAGGGCACTTCTAATCATCACTGTATGGTGAGCAGTTCTGCACAACCGCTGAATTTATAGCAGCTCGGAAATAATAGGAAACTAACTAATGAGCCCTCTGACCAATAAAATGATTACACTATGAGCCGTTTTGTGTGTTTCCCAATTGAAGACAGAGCAGGCAAACACCTCCTGCCACAAGATGAATAAACTCAGTCCTCCTAATGTAAAAACACAACAGAAGAGACCCAGAAGTGCAATGCTAACAGAAATCAATTAAACAACTAGCTAGAAATCCTTTGCTGAAGGCAATTCCAAGACCGTCTTATACCAGTAACAGTGTGATCATACCTCTCAAGTGTACCTCATTTTGGGTCTTAAAAAGTTAATTTTCCTCAAAGTTACACATTGAAAACGTCTGTCACACATTCAGTTTTAGGAATTTTTTAACTGATATCCATGATAAAGAGAACTGAATCACATTAATTCATCAAAAAACTACTTTTAAGTAAACATAGCACATTTTAACCATCCTATAAGCTTCCTAGATGAAGTTGTTAGTGAGCTGTTATTAAGTGTTCCATGTTTTGCCCATTTGTGCCACATTATAAGACGAAATGTTCTTCATTTTGGAGAAGGAAGGTTGAGAGCTATGAGTGAGAAGAAGGGCAATTATTTTTAGAAAAATACAATGAAGTATACAAGTAAAAGCAGGAAACAGTAGTGTTCGCACAAAATAATTTAACCAAGTATGACTTAGCAATCAGTTTTCTGACTTTACCATATTAATTAATTTCCAAAGATAAACACGGCACAAAAACTTTAAAATTGAACAGATGACAAAAGGCTCCACTCCGGAATAAGCTTTAATAAAAAGCTAAAAAAAGCAAGTAGCAAAAATGCAGAAAACAGACTTTTAAGCGCTTTTCGTTTGATCCAACAAACTTCATCAGAAAGTAATACAGTCACACAGACACCTGATATTTAAACATAAAAGTGCGGGAAACTCAGAGCTCTTAATTAAGTTTTAAAGACATACTAGCTCAATATATATAAATAAATATGCATCTTTATAATGAATTAAAATAAAACAAAAATACTATACAAATATCAATACTAATTCAAGGTCACATACACACAAAATAAATAGTCAAATGTAACAATATGAAGCCATTCCACCAAATGAAAACTATCTTTGTAGGCTCCTAAGTTTCAGAACACAGGAGATCGAACAAGCCTCATTCAAACCTGGAAAGTTAAAGGCATTGAGCCTAATCTGCCACAAAAGTTCCAACTCCTCCAGTTTAAATGAAGCAGGTCCACCTCTAATGTCCTGAACAAATTGGTCAATGACCAAAAATTTAAACTTATGTGTTGGATTCACATGAACGTGTTTGGCCAATGCATTGGTATCTTTGTTATGTAAAATAGCATACTGATGCTCATATACCCTTTCCTTTAAACAACGTTCAGTTTTGCCCACATAAAATGCAGGACAAAATGAACAGTGGGCCAAGTAAACAACAAATTTACTATTACAGTTAAATTTAGCCTTCAATTTATAGGTCTTGTTGTTGATCATAAACTGGTTAGTGCATTCCATATGTTTACAAAACTTGCAACTTTCACATTTAAACATACCAGTTGTCCTAATGCATGGCCTATTAGAACCTTCAAGAAAGCTTTTAACATTTCTTCCCTTCTTGAAAACAAACTGAGGTTTTGGTCCAAGAAAGGTATATATAATAGGATTACATCTAAATAAGTTCCAGTTCTTATCAATAACATTGATAATAGATTTAGTTTGTGCATTAAAAGATGTAATAAAAGTGTATTGAAAGTCTTGGTCACTAACTGATCCCTGCATCCTTCCAGTATCCGAAAATTCATGGGTATCTGAAGTGACCACCTCAAGGGGTAATTTATCCACAGCCAAAATTGGTCTAAATTGGTCAATACTTCGTTTGTGATCAACTTCTTTAATTAATTCATCAATCAAGCACTCAGGATAATCCCGATGGATAAACATTTGTTTTAACAAATTACATTCACTAATAAAATCAAATTGTAAACTGCAAATGCGTGCGGCCCTCACCAACTGCCCCTTAACCACTGATCTTTTTTGGTGGAAGGGGTGGCAACTTGAAAAATGTAGAAAAGAGTTGGAATAAGTTGCCTTACGATGGACCTGAGAGGTAAAACAGCCTAACCCAAGGTTCTTAGTTAATAAAATGTCAAGATAGGCAATAGTGTTAACGTGAAATGTATAAGTAAATTGTAAAAAACTGGTGGAAGAATTGAACCATCCAACCAAATCGGATGCCAAAGTATCGTTGCCCTTAAGTAAGATGAAAACATCATCTAAAAAGCGGGTGTAATACACTATGGCATCCAAATTCATGTTGACACTAGGATCGAAAACAAACTTTGACTCCCATTGGCAGATTAGGCTCAATGCCTTTAACTTTCCAGGTTTGAATGAGGCTTGTTCGATCTCCTGTGTTCTGAAACTTAGGAGCCTGCAAAGATAGTTTTCATTTGGTGGAATGGCTTCATATTGTTACATTTGACTATTTATTTTGTGTATATGTGACCTTGAATTAGTATTGATATTTGTATAGTATTTTTGTTTTATTTTAATTTATTATAAGGATGCATATTTATTTATATATATTGAGCTAGTATGTCTTTAAAACTTAATTAAGAGCTCTGAGTTTCCCGCACTTTTATGTTTAAATATCAGGTGTCTGTGTGACTGTATTACTTTCTGATGAAGTTTGTTGGATCAAACGAAAAGCGCTTAAAAGTCTGTTTTCTGCATTTTTGCTACTTGCTTTTTTTAGCTTTTTATTAAAGCTTATTCCGGAGTGGAGCCTTTTGTCATCTGTTCAATTTTAAAGTTTTTGTGCCGTGTTTATCCTTGGAAGTTTGTATGGCGTCTGACTGTTTGGCTCCGATTCTACTGGACTCATCACCTGTTTTGGCTACAATGAGCTCTGGCTTTGCTCAAAATGAAACTGTTAGTAATGCGCAGATTGACCAGCTTGGAAAAGGAAAGAACATTGACCATTCAGTCTGGAATAACACGTTACTTTTACTTCTCAATAAAATCGAGTCTATGTGCAATCGACTGGAGCAATTAGATGAAAAGTATACCAGCTTGGTTAATTCTATTGCTTCACAGCCTGTGGCATTAAATGCAAAGCAAGGAGGTAACGTTACTACTACACGCGTTAATCGCAATTCTAGTGATGAACGCGTTTTTGTAACACAGATGCCTGATAGCAGTTTGCTTGAAATAAATGGAGTGCCTAAACAAAATAATCCTGCGTTCACTGAATTGCAGCCAGTAATAAACCAGGAGGAGGTTCGGCTTTAGGTACGCGTTACTGATGAGACTACTCCACCACCGGGTCAGCGAGCAGCTGGAGCTGCCCTTTTTACGGACGCAATTGTACCTGCATCATTGGACCGTTTTCCCTCTATTCTTCAAACTACCAGGTTACCAGTTTCTGGTTCGAATCGTAATGGCGAGGAAGCCTCATTGACAAACGATGGTTGTATTAACAATGGAGCTATGCTTCAAACTTTTCACTGGAATTGTGGCGCACTTTCAGCATTTCTTGACAACAACTTTAAATTTGGAGTGAATCAACAACTACGGTTGGATCCCGAGGCTCTGGAAGAAGGTAATACCTCTGTTCAAACTGACATCGTAGCCAATTTAAAATTGCTAGACAATTTATTATTAAAATACAAAAAAACACAATTAGAGGTATCTTACTTTACTGAATGCTTAAAGTTAAAGATCATACCAAAGGGCTTACGGAGGGTACAATACCCAACAGGGCTTATTAAAGGCTCTACATTTCACTCTGATTTGATAAAGCTATTTGACCAGCAAGGTTTTGAGTTGCTTGAATTAATGGTCAAGCATTATTCATTGATGGCTGATAGAATTTTGTCTTTAATTAAGGAGGTGGACTTGAAAGTGTTACAGGATTCCCTGTTTGAAAGATACAAATTCGATTATAATAGAACATTTTCGAGCATTAATGAACACCTCTCCAAGTTAAGTTCCAATAAGTCTAAAAAACTTGAACGAGACTGTTTATCCTACAAGAAAGGGAACGCATACCCGCCACCACCTCCAGCGTAAATTTGGCAACTAGGGTATTCATTATTTGATATGACCAGCAATGATCTGCATACTAACTTTGAACTGTCTGAGGCACCTCAAGTGTTAAACCACAATCATCGGCTTAACCAGAGTGTGCAGTCTAATGACTTTGTTGAAGTTCAACTGGCTGAGGACCCAATTGAACCTAATGGGCCTTTTCAGGAGCCAGTTCGCAGGAGTGAAAGGCTTATGAAAGCTTCAAAAGTGAATTACAACTATAGTACCAGGCAAAATTCTCAAACTGGTTATAATAGTTGTAACAACAACAAAATTAACAATAGTAATAACTCCAACAATTTTAGTAACCAGCAGGGTTTTCAGAATTACAATCACACGGGTGCCAGACCAAAACAACAGAGGGGTTCGAAATTTCCAAGGTAAATGCCCATCAAATGGGTTCTTATCGGAACCAAATCGAAGTGGTACTTGACAGTGATTTCTCTCCTCTTCCATCTACCAGCTCTTCTATGTACTTAGTTCATAGTAATAGTCTGACTGATATTGACGATTTGCCTGTGGGAACTGATTTAAATAACAGCGCTGATCAAATTGTTGATCCGCATGAATGTTGTTCCCCAGTTTTTACTGGAGAGTGTAACATTATTGACCCTGACTGTTCCTTGGCCAACCTTAGTATTATTGATAGTTATGACGATCAGCTTACTGATTGTGTTGTGCCATCAGGTCCTAATATTGTTTTTAGCAAGAACAAAGACTTTAAAGTGTATAATTTTTCTGGTAGTACTTTTTCTTTGGAAATGGTTGATTTTTTATCTAAAGGCTATACTTATGTTCCTTGGTTTAACATGGATGTTAGTAAACTTATTATAGAACTAAAGGTTTTCACCAGAAAACTCAATTTAGGTTTATTTTTTATGAATTCGGGCCAGACTCTTTCAGATGACCAGTTTCATATACCAAGTACATTCAACCCTCCACTCCACCCTTTGTCACAAGTATTCGAACAAGTGAGTGAGTTAGATTTAAGAAGACTAGGAACTGATTTTAACAACACACATCATAGAATGGGTCACTTGGTCAAGGATGAGAGGGATATCTTGGACTATTTCAAGTCTCAAGATATCAGAATATGCAAACCCGACAAGGGGGGGCGGCTTTGTGGTATTTGATAACCATGATTATACTGCACGTATGTTAGCGCTTTTGGGGAATGACACATATCAGGTCAGCTCTAGATCTGAAGTTAACACAGCATACAGTCTGGTAAAATCTTGCCTACATGACTTGATGATTGAAGGTCGAGTTGACCAAAAGGTGTTTAATTATATGTTTACTGCTTTCCCTAGGTATCCCACATTATTTGGGATACCTAAAATTCATAAAGATGTTATTAACCCACCTATGCGACCTCTCATTGATGGCCGAGGTTCACCGACATATGCCTGTTCAAAAGTGGTTGATGTCTATTTACAGAAATATGTGGTCCTTGAACCACAGATATCCAAGGATTCTTGGTCTTTTTTGTCTAAAATCAATGATTTAAACTTTAGTAATGATTACAACTTTTTAACTGTAGACGTGACGGACCTCTATACATGCATCCCTCATGTTATAGCAATTGAATGGGTGGCTGATATCATGAGGAAACATGGAGCCACTATTACAGAAACTTCCCTTATTATGGAATTGTTGGAGTTAATTTTGATGAACAACTACTTCATGTTTGATAATAAATTTTACCTTCAGAAAACCGGCTTGGCAATGGGCTCTCCTTGTGGAGCCAGTGTTGCCAACCTGGTAATGGCCCAATGGGAGTCAAAGTTTGTTTTCGATCCTAGTGTCAACATGAATTTGGATGCCATAGTGTATTACACCCGCTTTTTAGATGATGTTTTCATCTTACTTAAGGGCAACGATACTTTGGCATCCAATTTGGTTGGATGGTTCAATTCTTCCACCAGTTTTTTACAATTTACTTATACATTTCATGTTAACACTATTGCCTATCTTGACATTTTATTAGCTAAGAACCTTGGGTTAGGCTGCTTTACCTCTCAGGTCCATCGTAAGGCAACTTATTCCAACTCTTTTCTACATTTTTCAAGTTGCCACCCCTTCCACCAAAAAAGATCAGTGGTTAAGGGGCAGTTGGTGAGGGCCGCACGCATTTGCAGTTTACAATTTGATTTTATTAGCGAATGTAATTTGTTAAAACAAATGTTTATGCATCGGGATTATCCTGAGTGCTTGATTGATGAATTAATTAAAGAAGTTGATCACAAACGAAGTATTGACCAATTTAGACCAATTTTGGCTGTGGATAAATTACCCCTTGAGGTGGTCACTTCAGATACCCATGAATTTTCGGATACTGGAAGGATGCAGGGATCAGTTAGTGACCAAGACTTTCAATACACTTTTATTACATCTTTTAATGCACAAACTAAATCTATTATCAATGTTATTGATAAGAACTGGGACTTATTTAGATGTAATCCTATTATATATACCTTTCTTGGACCAAAACCTCAGTTTGTTTTCAAGAAGGGAAGAAAAGTTAAAAGCTTTCTTGAAGGTTCTAATAGGCCATGCATTAGGACAACTGGTATGTTTAAATGTGAAAGTTGTAAGTTTTGTAAACATATGGAATGCACTAACCAGTTTATGATCAACAACAAGACCTATAAATTGAAGACTAAATTTAACTGTAATAGTAAATTTGTTGTTTACTTGGCCCACTGTTCGTTTTGTCCTGCATTTTATGTGGGCAAAACTGAACGTTGTTTAAAGGAAAGGGTATATGAGCATCAGCATGCTATTTTACATAACAAAGATACCAATGCATTGGCCAAACACGTTCATGTGAATCCAACACATAAGTTTAAATTTTTGGTCATTGACCAATTTGTTCAGGACATTAGAGGTGGACCTGCCTCATTTAAACTGGAGGAGTTGGAACTTTTGTGGCAGATTAGGCTCAATGCCTTTAACTTTCCAGGTTTGAATGAGGCTTGTTCGATCTCCTGTGTTCTGAAACTTTTTGGTGGAATGGCTTCATATTGTTACATTTGACTATTTATTTTGTGTGTATGTGACCTTGAATTAGTATTGATATTTGTATAGTATTTTTGTTTTATTTTAATTTATTATAAGGATGCATATTTATTTATATATATTGAGCTAGTATGTCTTTAAAACTTAATTAAGAGCTCTGAGTTTCCCGCACTTTTATGTTTAAATATCAGGTGTCTGTGTGACTGTATTACTTTCTGATGAAGTTTGTTGGATCAAACGAAAAGCGCTTAAAAGTCTGTTTTCTGTATTTTTGCTACTTGCTTTTTTTAGCTTTTTATTAAAGCTTATTCCGGAGTGGAGCCTTTTGTCATCTGTTCATATTAATTAATTGCCAGGCAAAGAAGGATCCTACATTTAGGGCTACAAGTGAATGGGATTGTAAAATGTTTTATGAATAACAAAGAAAAAGCATTGAGAATTGCAAACATCCAGAGAATTCCTTAAATACAGTGTATCCAAATATTCTTAAGAGTGGGCAGAGACATATCAAACTCAACTACAGGTCAGTCAACATAGGTTCATAGGTGTGTACTAGGCTAATTTTAGGTCCTGGAGCCTTTACAAGCCTAGCCCATAGAAGTGCCAACGGCTCATGTTTTAATAAAATCTCTTTTCAAAATTAAAATGCTATATTTCAAATAGAAAGGGGATGTTAATGAAGAAACACAAAGAAGGATTAATACCAAGAAGAAATTAAAGTGTATACTGACAAAGACATTTTGTACAGCATACGTTATGCATCCTTGGGACTGTTTATTCTAATTTTCAAGAACACTATAGCCGTGTTAAGGGTTGCAGTAAAAAGGTCCTGTTTCTGTAATGCACTATTAATACATTTATAGCCAAATTAGATGGAATGAGAAAATACCTCATTATTGGCTCATTTGTATGTCTTTCAATCACCATGAACTGCTGCAAGTGCAGATCAATGCTTCATGTAGTAGTTAACAGTAGCAGTGGCTACACTATGTTAGCACAGGCACCGCCTCTCATTCACTATCCCAGGTATAATACACACATTCAAACATGCACATACACCACTTACCCCATATCTGTCCCTCTGTTGTCTGAACATCCCCAGTGCCTCTATTTTCCCGCCTTCATAAATCACACATGGATTTCAGTCAGTCATTAATGACAGACTAGTTTCACACTTCCAGAGGTTTGGAGATATCATATTATGCTGAAATCCAAAGCATCCACTGCTAAACTTGAAAAATAAGTACTTTTTGAATTTCCTTTGCACTTTGCTAACTGTATTTTATCATTTCTGTTGCTTCATTTTGCTGATTTTTACTGTATTTTCTGCACTTTGGAAAAAAAAGCTTTTCTGTTGCTTTAAGTAGCTAGCAAATAGCATAGACTAGATTTAGATCTGCTGAATCTAAACTGTATTGCAAAACCTGAACACTAATCCAGCCATTTTACATTAGGAGGGCCCAGTCTGCACCCTTGTGGCAGAAGTGTGTAGTCTGAGCCTCATCTGGCTTACATGCTGTAGGTGGATTAGAAACTCTAAATTGGCCCTAGGTGTGAGTGTGTGCCTTCTGTGGAAGGTTGGGCGCTGGGCTGGCAACTTGACACGGTAAAACTCCACTGCCAGTCATGAGCAGACAGGTGATCCACTGTGGTGACCCCTAACCAGGAAAAGCCAAAAGAAGAAGATACTGACAACCACATACTCCTAAAACAAACAAATACAATATGGGAGAGATGTGATTACACTATGTATTTTTTCACATAACAACAAACCAGACATCAAACAGGTTGTTCGTACATACACATCACCTCTCACACAAAACAAGGTCACAACTCATAAACCCATATATGTGGAGGTATGCAATAGAGACCTACCAAAAGAACAAAGATCTCCCAAGCGCAAACCACTTGCACACACTGCAAAGTGAATAGAATCCACTACAGGTAATAACACACTTTCAAGTGTCTCAGCAAAGAAGCCCCTAAACTATGGCAAAACACCTCAAAACCAAATATCCTGGACGTAGGCGACTCCATAGTGAGACACACAGATATCCCTCTCACCAGACTGGACAAGAAGAAGGTCACGGTCGGCTGCCTGTCAGGTGCCAGGATCCATCAGATCATGCATGCAGTCAAGTCTTTCAACAACAATTACTGTTATGACTCTGTCATAGCATCTGTTGGGGTGAATGACTTGAGACATACCTCTCTGGACTATATGAAGAAAGACATGACTGGACTCTCAGATTATGTGTCCCAGGCATATATGACCCTACCCCATAAGCAGGATTCTACCTTTACCCAGGATGATGCCACAGCATAAACAAAAAATGATTGAAGTCAACAATTGGCTTAGCTTCTGGTGTCAATCCAGGGGGATCCAGTATCTATTAGCTTGAGAAGATATGGCTGTCAGACCATGCTGCTTTGCCAGTGATGGTCTTCATCTGTCTCCTCTAGGCTTTGGGATACTGCCAAAGATGCTTGCCTCCCCCATAGTGCCTTTTTTAGGCAATGTCAAAACAACAAAATTCCACACCTAAAAAATTCCATTTGAGACAAACTCAAGGTTATGCTGCTTAATGCTAGGAGCCTAAACAGGAAACTGCATTCCCTGAAAGTACTGCTCACCTTGGAAGATGCTAACATCTATGCAGTCACTGAGACATGGTTCAAGGCTGCAGAGAGCACCCCAGCCATGCAATGCTACAATACCGTCCACATATTTATACCCCAAAATGAGTGTGAAAGAACCAAATGTAGAGGTATATCCATATTCATTAAAACCAAATACACCTTGAGGCTGGTTAAGCTGTACAACTTTCATGAGCTACTCCAGGGCAAATTAACTATAGTTAAAACACCCTACTACATCATAACTAGATACAGGTCCCCCACCATGAACCAAGGGATGCACACTGCCTACCTGGACTTGCTAGAGTCTCATTCACTACACAACCAATCACATTGGTCATGGGAGATTTCAACTATCCTTCCATCGAATGGGTGACATATACAAGCACAAACATGCTTACCCTGAGGTTCCTGGACTTTGTCTATACAAATGCCATGGAACAGTTTGTCTGCAGCCCCATAAGGGGCTCAAGTGTCCTGGATTTTGTACTTACCAACATGGGGAGTCACTGCACTATGCTCTGTGTGTTGCCCTCCCTGGTAAGGTCAGACCATACATTTGTCTCATTTGAAATAACAATCAGACCTGACCCCCCCACAGAATAAAAAAAACTGAAAATGTTCTCCAGAGCAAACTACAGCCTTCCAACTGATGGCATAAAAAGTTTCAAACCTCCTGCTAATGCAGACAGCAATGACTCCTATGCAGGGGAGTACACAAATGCACTATACAACCACTTGTATGGACTCAGCTGTACCTGACTGGATGAAAACCAGGTTCTCCTGAAAAACAAGCTACCCTGGTGGACCTCAAGTATAACCAGGCTATATAACAAAAGGAAGAAACTGTTATCTAAGAACAAGAGGGCACCTACTTAGCAGAAGAAGAATACCCTCCAGAACTTAAACAAGCAAATTAGATATCTTGTAGAGTCCTCTAAAGCTAGTTACAAAGCTAAATTAGCATCCCTAGCTAAGGATAATCATAAGGCATTCTATAGCTACATCTGAAATCTAAAAGTGAATGCCTAGCTATGTGCCAAACATATAGTGGATGGTACCACTCATACTGAACCCAAGGAAATTTCCAATCTGCTAGGTGACAGATTTTGCACAAACTTCACCCCCCCTGTCCCCACTAGCCATACCCCAAAGCATGCCTGACACCAGTCCTTTACCTAGTATCTCCAAAGAACAGGTCATATTCGTGCTCCCCAAGGTCAAAAACATGGCCTCTATGGGACCAGATAACATCCCAGGCTGCTCACTAAATAATCTAAAACAAGACCTAGTAGAACCACTTAGTACTCTCTTTAACCATAGGCTGAGCTCTGGTTTTGTTCCAGCAGATGGAAGAACAGCAACAGTAATCCCATTGCACAAAGGGGGCTCTATCAACTGACCCTGGGAGCTATAGACCCATAAGCTTAACCAGCCTTATCTGCAAGGCCATGAAAAGAATCATCATGGACCTTATAAACAAATACATAGGCAGCCTTCAAGCTCTTGACCCAACCCAGTTTGGATTCGTTAAGAGCAGATCATGGTTATTAAACTTGGTGGACTTGAGAATGTCACCAAAGCCTTGGATGAAGACAAAACAATACATACCACCTATCTTGACTTGGCCAAGGCTTTAAACACAATCCTCCATTCAGGTATCATTGAGAAACTCTCCCAACTAGGGATTAACCCATTTGTTACTAGATGGATAGCCAACTGGCTCACCGACAGAACACATACTGTCAAAGCTGGGGAATTCACCTCTACCAGTAGACCAGTTACCAGTGGTGTACCACAAGGATCTGTGCTGGGCTCTCTACTGTTTGGAATCTATTTCTCAGAAGTCCAGGTGAAAGTAGACAGCCTGTGGCTTACCAAGTTCGCCAATGACTGCAAACTGAATGCAATCATTGAGTCTCCCAACAATGTTAACATATTGCAAAAGGGGCTAACACAGATAAATGATTGGTGTTAAAGCCACAAACTAAAACTAACACAAAAAAGTGTGCTATTATCCCTTTTGGCAAAGAGAAAGTCCCTGCAAATTACAATATTGACAGCACCCTCCCTAAGCTCAAACCCAGTGGTGTGAGATTTAAGAACACAGGTTGATAGCAACCTAAACTTCAATCACCATGTGCCCACAGTGGTAAGAAAAGCATTTGACATTACACAGCTCATAAGTAAGGGCATTGCATCCAAGACTAAGGATGCCATAACTCCTCTCTACTCAACTCTCATCAGACCACTAATATAGTACAACACTCCTTTTTGCATGTACATCACCAGACACCTACAGCAGCTGGATAGACCACAATGGTTTGTCACCAAGAAAATTCAGTGCCTCACGAACATGACCTACATGGAAAGACTGAAAGCCGTGTCAGTGCACTCTGCATCCTATAGACTACTAGGAAGTGACTTGTGCCTGGCCTACAGAGCAGTCTGAAATCCTTCCCTAACGGAAATGCTGCACATCTGCAAATCCAATGGTAAAAGAGTCACTCGGTCCAGGGATCTCAACCTAGCCTGTGGTATCAACAGAATATGCTGGAGAGACAGATATGTCTCCCACAGATTGCCACTCTTCTGGAATAAACTCCCATTTCACATGAAGCAGAGCTCCTCAATGACCCTACACAAGCACAACCTAGACAATTGGATGGGAGACCATAAATTCAACCTGGGGGTGACACCTATGTCGTCATGGACAGAGTCAATCATAGCTCATCATAGACATGCCGTGCAAATAACGATCATCTAATCATCGTCAATTAGGGAACACAGGTAAAACATGGCTAGGCTTGTAAATGCCCTAGGGCCATCAGCCTAGTAACCTCCTATGAACCTATGAACTTATATCCTTCTATAAATCCAGGGTATTGCAGAAGCTGTTACACTAGCAATTTTCAAAGTTTGTTGAATGCATAATTTAAATCCATCCCTGATTTTTGTCTAGTCTTATGTTGCACTATGAAGTTGAGAGGTATGCCTACTGTTCCATGTCTCATCCTATTGTACCTCAGAAGTCATGGAATAATGTCAGAGGTCTTCAATATATATGTGAAGAACAACTCCTGCACTAAAGTCTCAGTGCAGTAGGTTGATACCGAGGGTGAGTATGATAAGGGTGCAAGATGTAATTCTCTTTTAGTGCCTTTAAGGCACACTTCCTAATAATATCCCTGGTGTCTGAGTGGGTCCATGAACCGTTATTAATTCATTTTCTTTTTAAGTGCCTTTTAGGCATACTGTATACATCATCCCTAGTTTCCAGTGTTCCCCAATCTCCATTATGTGTATAGTATGAAAGGTTGCCTCTGGTAACTACTATTCCCATGTAGTTTATGTATTCAATGGACTCCCCCAATGTTGCAGGCTTTGCTCATTCGTCTAGGGGTGTGTTGAGTCATGACAGCCACCACAACCCACAGAAACACACAAACCCAAACAAATCCATACACATACACTCCCCTTCCCACCTGATCGCACTCACAGACAAACACACCTACCTAACCTACCCTATTTCTAAACCCCTACTGTTTCCTCCCAGGCAGACACACACTCACACATAAACTCTCACATGCAGCCCTCTTATACACTCACCATACCATAACGGGTCTATATTAGATCAGCGAACGCTTAAAAAAGCAAACACTGACTGATCGACATTATTTGTTCGAAAGTGGAAAATATCGAAGCAGCAGAAACTCGAATTTTTTCCTAGGGAAAGAATTTGGTTGTCCGTTTCTGTTGCTTCGGTATTTTCAGTGTTATGGTGGAAAGTTACCGGTTGGATTCAGGTAAGTGTGCGGTTGTGTGGATGTGAGTGTTAGGGTGATTTAGGTGAGTTAGGGTTAGGGCTCGGGTTAGGTGTGTGTGCAATTAAGTGGACATGAGGGTTAGGGCAGATTTAAGTGAGTTAGGGTTAGGGAGCGGGTGAGGTGAGTGTGCGATAGCGACGGACCTTAGGGTTAGGGCTTGGGTTAAGGTAAGTGGGTAGTTAGGGGTGTGTGCATAGTTTAGTGTAGGGTTAGGTATCAGATTTTAGGTGTATGTGTGTGGATTTCTGTTTGTTTGGTGTGCTTGTGTTGTGTGTATGTGTTTTGGATCAGCGATTTTTTTCCCTGGGAAAAAAAATCTCTGATCTGACAGTTCGAGATTGTAAGCTTTCGCTTAAATTAGGTCGATCAGTCAGCATTCGCTGATATAATATAGACCCACCATAACACTACTGACCACTAAAATTCCCAGCATTTACTTCTGCCATGATGAATAAACATGGCCTTTTGGCTATTTTCATTACTGTGACTGGCCAGGAGCAGCCGTACTAATCTATGCAGCAAAGGGATTTTCTGAATTACTCAACAGCCTAAATGCCTTACCACAGGCAGTTACACAGGGAGAACACATGGCTAATTAGCATATGACTCTCCCCCGGACTGCCTCATTAATATGTAGAATGGCTGCAAAGATAGCCCACCACAGTGCTACATGTCTTTATGCAAAAGCACTGAGAAAGGTTTGCCTCTGAATTTAAAAAAGTTACCACAAGTTGTACAGCTCATGGTAACTTTTATGAATGCAGTCCATGGATTTTGTCACTGTGGATTCAAGCAGTAAAATAATTGAAGATATTTTACAAATAGAAGCTGATGTGGATCCTAATAGACACTTTCGCACTTACAGCTTAACAGAAGCAATCCAAAATTAAGCAAGGAACCTGGGAACCCATGCAGACAATGAATTGTCCTGAAATAACCATGTATCCATAACTGTAAGAAAGTGCTTTTTCATTGAACAGCTTATTACTAAGGACATGGCATCTAGGTTCAGGAATTTGATAATTCCACTGTGTTCTAAACTCATCAGGCCAGTCATTCAGTAGAATGCTCAGTAGCATAGCAAGGGTGGGATGAAGGGGAAACCATCCTGGGTGCAAAGTGTAGGTGACACAACTGAGAGCTGCTGCATCCTTTTTTGCTCTTCATGTTTGTGTGTGCATGTGTGTGTGTGTGTGTGTGTGTGTGTGTGTGTGTGTGTGTGTGTGTGTGTGTGTGTGTGTGTGTGTGTGTGTGTGTACATCTGTAGGAAGCCAAATGGTAGAAATGTACCTGGTAGTTTTCTAGAGTAAGCTGGAGTCCTTTTTTGCAATTTTATTTTCTGTTCACTAGAAGAGCTGAGACTGTGTGTATTTGGCTGCTGTAGAAGTTGAAGCATCAATCAACTTTCTACATTAAGCTAAGTCCTTTTCTAATTTAGGGACTGGCAATAAACATTAGATGACAGAGCTGTGGCTCTGATAATGCCTTCTTTGCTATGTACCTGTCCAAACATTTCTCACAACTTGAATGCCCACAGTGATTTCTTACTAAGAAAATCAAGGGCCTAAATCATAAAAACTAAGCTGACCTTCTCAAAGCCGTGTCCCTCTTCACTTGTACAGAACCACAGCAGACCCTACTCTGTCAGACCTAGTGCACATTTGCAAGTCCAACAGGGGCATAAATCACCACTCAAGATATCTAAATCTCTTTTGCAACAAAAATAGAACATGTTGGGATATATATGTCAAGAAATACCACTTCTTTGGAATTTTCTTCCTCTCCACATAAAGCAAAGTACTTCTCTTACACTATTAAAACATAATCTAGATGAATGGATGGGTAACTGCAATTCATCCATTTTAGCACCCTTGTCCTTCATGGGTAAGGGCAGCATGTAAATGTTCTGCTCATCTCTGGGTTATTAATACTTAAAATATAACGATAAAAACTTCATGGGGTTGTTGTATGGCTAAGCTTCTAAAGATCATCTTGGATCAATAGCCTAGTAAATACCTATGAATCTACAAGGAAAAAATAGCCAAGAATAGAGATATAAGAGAGATCAGCATGTATCCCTACATAGTGCAGACTGTAATATTTTACTTATCTGTGGCCATTTGTCACTGGAGATAAACATAGTGGTATAAATGACTGTGTTGTGCCATATTTACTGCAATGAACCAAACTGGTGATGCAGCATGTTTCCAATGGTGTTTTGATGGTGGCACTTTATGGCCACACCCTCCTGTTGTGAACAAAGAGAAGATCTCTGGTATTTTAAACTGTTTCCAGTTTCCCCATCACACTACACTGCACCTAATCCATTAATCAATCCCACGTTATTGGTGGGCAGTTTGTGCTCATGTCAGTGGGGCAGGGAAACATTTCATTAAGTTCATTACACATACGCCTTAAAATGCTTCATATAATCGAGCTGTCAGTAAAGCAGTTATTTATGCTGGTTACATTTTCCTCTGCATACTGAGCTCAGTGCACATCTGTACGCTCACCTCTGTGCAAAGAATCCCAGTGAGGGGTGACACACAAGATGTATATTATCAGAAACGTTCATTGTTAAAGCATTAATTACAGTGATGTAAAGAAACATTTATTTTTATCATTAACAACAGAGTGTGACAGAAGGTGCTGAGGGGTAACTTTATCCACAGCTCTATAAATGTTCTGCACAGTATCTGAAACTCTCGAGGGGTTGTAATAGAAATATACATGAGCAAACTGTGTATAAAAACTCATTTGTGTTATTGGTTGCCAGACACTCTGCTAGTATCCATGAACTTAAGTGTGAAATAATCTGCTATTATTTTGCCTGTTCTTCTCTATAATTGTTATTATTGATTTTATTATAATTTTATTTTTTCATGCTGTGATTTTCAATTGGCCACAGCATGCTAAAGCATGACGAAGCAAGGTTATCCAGAATAGAGTTCCTTTTATTCAAGGACAACAAACATATTTCTCCTCAGACTTCTTTAACAGACAGCCTTAGAGAATCTTTGTATAATTAATATACACTGAGTGATTTACCTGATAGTTTGTTACTATTGCACAATGAGGTACTAGACATGAGAATTCCTCACCCAGCAGTTATGGGTTTGGTTCCTGCAACCTACACCTATGCACAAAGCAAATGAAAAATCAGAGGTGAAAAAAGAAAGCCGTTTTACTAAGCGGAATTTGCAATTTCTAAGGTACACCAAGAAGTTGCCATTGCTTGCTTGCTTTATTAAAAAGTCACCTTATTTCAGTATATTTGAAGAAGAACTTAACTAATAACGTGGTATAGCATATTTTTGTTGTTGTTGACTCCCTTAAGAGCATCTAACAACTGGCCAAGCTGCAGCTGTACATTACAGGCATCATCTCTTGAGTCCTACTTTAGAGGAGGTGATGTTATCATTGCTGGTTTGATTCCTGTTCATGTCAGCAACACTTACCCACAAAATACCTTCAGGGAACCACCTAGGACAGTTACCTGTGTCAGGTATGTAACATATTTTTTTAATTGTCTACATAGTTTATGCATTACACCTGTGGAGAAAACATTCTCAGAACTGAAAAATGGAAATCGTTTAAAGGGGGAAGGGTGCTAATGCATCAAATGTTATTAAGGGATGAGAAATGTGTGGTGAAAAATCTGTATTTCTGTGGTCTCTTTGCTTTTCATGAACAGTACAAATCAGTTTTATTGTATGATGCAGTAAATTTACTATATGGGTTTCTGATGGGCTAAACAAAGAGTATTACTCTTAGACTGGGGCACTTAAGTGGTATGATAAAAGAAGATGGTGAATGAAATAAGCAACAATAAAACTGAGTGGTCAAGATCAACATATATCAGAAATCTAAGTGATGTACTGAAGCATTGTCTTTTCAATGAAGCATGGATAACCTGGATTGCTATCAACACTTCATTTCAATAAAATAAAATGAGCCATCTCTACCAGTCTGTCATTTTTTCTTAATTTCTTAGCTAAAGGATATATATGGCAAGTGAGGCAGTACAGAGTTGAAAATAATAACACTGAGTCAGTTACAGAACTTGATATTAGGCTTAAATTCCATGCCTGATTAAATGTAACTTTTTATACAAAGCAGTAAGTGCGGTGTCAGAGATAGAACAGGTAGCACATTGCCTTTAGTGCTGGAAGACCAGAAGGCAGTGGGCTGTATCCCTGCATCAAGTGATTGGGTTGCTGACCCTAGACTGCAGCATTAGAGGAGTGGTACACTCCTGACTATGTCCTCTTTTGAATTAGACATTAAACTGAGGCAGGTCATATCTGCTTCAGTTGGTGGTGGCCTTGATGGATGTAAAAGATCCCACAGCACATGTTGAAAAGAGTAGAGTCCTTTATTTAGCACAACCAAAAAAATTATTTTCATATATACAAACTTTACATATTTATAAGCACATATGTACAGATAACTATTTCTTAATACTTATCGTTTTTCTTATAACATCCTCATTGTTTTTTCTTCCATAATTAACCCCCACTCCTTCTTCCACAACCATAATCTGATTTTTCACAATATATCTGCGAAAATCCTTTTCCCAGTTAATAAAATTTCATTCAGTCTTTCATTTTTAATAACCCATATTGCATCTACCCTTCTCACATATTCTTTCTTATTCTTATAATATCCATACATAATCATATTCATATCTATGTTGTTTATGTCATTTATTTTCTCAAAAGCATTTCTTTGCACAGCTTTTTTCCAGAGTTTTCCATGCTTTTACATTTCAAACAAAACATGTTCTGTTGTCTCTTCCTCCCATAAAACAAACACACTCTTTCAACTTTCTTTTGATATGGCATATTCCCCTTTACTGATAACTTATTTATTACAAGTCTCCATAAGAAATTCTGACACTCTACTATCTTGTTACACCACTGTTTCCTAAATTGTATGGCTTTAATGACTTTTTCTGTTAAATTTTCCAATTGATTTGCATAATAATATTGTTAGCACAACAAAACAGATTGATGTTTATTAAGTGTGTTTGTCACAAACAGTTTGAGGTTTGGCAACATTGTTATACTGCATCTTTTTATCTTACTCTGTATCAATTTATTTTCCATATTAGTATTTTTTCTAGATAAATTTTCATTTATTTATTCTCATATTCTTTTTTCCCTTTTTCTTATTCTCAACATCTCCCAGAATTTTTTGTACTTAAACATTCACACTATTAATGTTTCATTCTCTATGTTTACCCACTTTATTACTCTATACTAGTTTAAAGAAGCATCATAAACAACTGTATTTATTAACCTTAATTCCCCCTCATCGCATTCATATACAACACATCTCTTTTCATTGAGTTTAATCTTGAATCCCATATGAAAGAAAGCACCAGTTATGCAATTTCCTTTTCATACTTCACTGGGATCATATAAACATTGGTTTGTTTTGCATCCACTGCCAGTAGTTTCTACCGGTAGCATTCAACTGGTAGCATTCATGGAATTGGAAGAAGGTGCTTGTTTGGACAATTCTGCACTGGTTTCTTTTACTAACATGGTTAAAAAACTTAATGAAAGGATGAATGTGCTTTCTCAACGTTTGGATGGGCTAGTAGCAGTCAAGGGAAACACTGACAATTTGGCGGAAGACGTCCTTGGAGTTGGTTTGGCTTCTGAGGTGACAGCTGACACCAGTGATGGGTCGAATGACCGTGAGGACAGTGGAAGTTCCACCTCAATTGTTTCAAGGGATCCTGTACATCCTAGACCTACCGGTGAATGCCCCAGGACCAGTTCATCTTTGAGCCGAACTGGAGACTCACTGAATGTCACATCTTGGTTGAATGAGCAACTCCCAGTGTTTGAGAACAGGAACGGGTTCGTGTCTATTGACACAGGAACATCAGAAGCTCCTTTAGTGGACTTTTTGAAGACCTTGGACCACAAATCTTTAAAGGTAAAGAAGCTTCAGTTAGAGATTTCCTATTTTAATGAATGTAAAAAAGTGGGGGTTGTGCCAAAGGGCTTGCGCTCTTGGCAGTACCCCACTGGACTGATAGCTGGTTCAGAGTTCCATAAAGTGCTGATTAGTTTGTTTGATAGACATGGACATGAGTTAATGGACTTAATGTCCACATTTTATCAGAAATTTATAGACCATTTGAGTGCTGAAATTGAAATTTTGGATACTAATATCAAGTCAGATGTAGACTTCAACAGGTATAATTATGAGTATAAACAAATTTTTTCGACCATAGACCAACAGATATCTCGTAATATGGAGATGAAAATGAAAAAACTGAAAAGAGATATAGATGCATATAATAAACAAACTGCATATCCCCCCCCCCCATTCTCAGAGTGTTGGCGACAATCTAGGTACTCCTGTCAACTCGACCTATGGGGTTATGAGGCAGACAGCTAGACCTAGTAGGCCGGCCACTGGAGAGGATGTGGAGGATGTTGTTCCTACAGAAAATTTTGTAACTGATGGTGGCAGGGATGAGGAGGTTTCTCGTTCTACACCGTCTTTTTCCTCGAACCGGGAACAGAACCATCAGAGGTTTTACAACATGAGGAGTTATCACAGGAACAACAGCAAGAAGCCTTTTCAGAAGTAACGAGAAAGACAAAACCTGACATTATTAGTAACAGTTTTGGAGATTTTTTTGTTTACAACTACTCAAGTTTTACAATCACTGTGGAGATGTCTGATTTATTTTCAAAAGGTCTTACTTTTGTTCCATGGAGACATTTTAATCTAGCACACACATTGCTTGATTTAAAGTTGTTTATACGTAAGTTGAATTTATTGTTAATTTTTGGTAACACTGTTTTAGATAAAAAAAACTTTGAGAGTTCCAAGTACATTTAACCCCCCCATTCACCCTTTACTTTTTTTATTTGAACACTTGTGTGAAACCGAAATTAGAAACTTAGTCAACTGTTGTAGGACACTTCCGAACAAAAACTTGACTGATGACGAAGTTGACTTGTTGAACACTTTAAAAAGTTTACCTGTCAGGATTCTCAAACCTGATAAGGGGGGTGGTTTAGTACTAATGGACACTTGTCATTATGAAAACTGTCTCACCCACATGTTATTGCAGGATGCTTATACATTGTCTAGCATTAACGAATTGAATGAAGCGTATAGGTGCATCCATGTTTTCTTGAATGATTTGTTTTTAGAAAATGTTATAGAACAAAATGTGTTGAAATATTTGACTGTTTCGTTTCCCAAGATTCCAACAGTTTTTGGATTACCCAAGATCCATAAAGATGTGTACAACCCTCCCATGAGGCTATTGGTTAACGTTAGGGGTTCAATCACTTACCCGATAGCCAAATACGTGGACAATATACTGAAAAAATACGTTGAAAAGGAAACACACATTTGTAAAGACTCTTAGGCTTTTTTAAAAGCCATGGGTGCTTTAGAATTCAGGAGAGGTCATAGATTTTTGACAATAGATGTAAAAGACCTTTATACGTCTATCTCTCATGCTACAGGGATTGATTGGGTCACTGACCGTTTATTGTACCACAATGCTAGCAGTGTAGAAATTAGATTGGTGCAGGAATTGTTAGACGTCATCTTGAAGTACAACTTTGTAACATTTGGGGGAGAGATATATTTACAGAAGACTGGTGTAACCATGGGCTCACCAGTAGGGGCCAGTTTTGCTAACATCGTAATGGCCGAATGGGAACACAGATATGTGTTTGGTAATCGCAACGGTCAGTTCAAAATCGATTTTTACACCAGATTTTTTGACGACATCTTTATATTGACAGAAGGTTCAATTAATGATGTGGGGACTTTCATGGACCATCTCAATTCCAGCACGTCTTTTTTGAATTTTACATTTGTAGAGTCTGATTGTAGAATTTCTTATCTGGATGTAGACTTATACAAAGATATCTCTGCTGGTAGCTTTAAGGCCAAAATATTTCGTAAGAGTTCCTATTCTAACACAATGTTACACTTTACTAGTGCCCACCCTGGGCACCAAAAAAGAGGGGTAGTCAAGGGGCAACTTGTGCGCGCTGCTCGAATGGTAACTGACGATGAACCCTTTTTAGAAGAATGTGAGTTTATTAAGGGATTGTTTCTACACAGAGGTTACCCAGACAAGTTTATTCACAACCTGGTTATTGAGGTCCAGACTAAAAGGTATAGGGGTGTTTATAAAACTATTTTACAAAGCAGTTTGTTCACAAGTTGTCCACTAGAACATTCACCTCCAGTCATGCCTGAAGTCTTTGTAGGCAACAAGAAAGTAGACACTTCTATTTCTTTCATCACTAATTATAGTGCTGAGACTCACTTAATCAAGGAGGTGTTTGTCAAGAACTGAAGTATTTTCTGGTGTGACGATGCCTTACAAGCCAGGTTTGGTACTTTGCCTAGTTTTATATACAGGAGGTGTGATAACCTCAAACGGATACTAGAAACAAAAAAGGACACTCGTGTTAGAGTAGAGGGCACTTTCAAATGTGAGAGTTGCAACATGTGTAGGCACATTGCCACTGGTTCAAGATTCAAAATTGCTGGGTCTTCTTTCTCCACTGTTGGTAGATTAAACTGTAAATCTCGATCGGTTGTTTATTTAGCTTGCTGCCAGTCTTGCCCAGCGTTTTATGTGGGCAAGACTGACAGAGGTTTTAATGAAAGAATCTATGAGCATTTATACTGTATTAGGAAAACAAGTGTGAAAACGCTTTGGTGAAACATGTTAATGACCACCCTCAGCACAGTTTTACTTTTAGGGTGTTAGGACAGGTTCCCTTTGACATCAGGGGGAGTCCTTTCCAACTATTATTAGAGCACCTAGAAGTGATTTGGCAGCTGAAACTCTGTTCATATAAACCTCCAGGTCTTAATGACAGAGTAAGTTTATCTTGCATTTTGAAACTCAGAAGTATGCAGAGGTAATTTTATTATTATGTTTTATTTTTTATTTTTATTCTTCATTTATGACTTATTATTTTTTATGTTCTACTTCTTATTTTTTGTCATTAAATTGGTTCCATTTATTATGTTTTGTTTTTCTTGGTTTTAAACATTTTATGTTTAGACACATTTTCATTGATAATTTTTCATTTTATTTTGGTTAGTTGTTTGATTTCAAAATGCAATTTGTAAAGATCTGACTTTTGTATGCAGTAGCACTTTAAGAAGCTTTGAGATCAGCTTTTTCCCACACATTGATGTCAGCGAGTTTTAACCAGTTGGTTGGTCCATTCAAATGTACCATGTGTTGTTAATTGTGTACTTAGGGAGTTTTTTTACATTTGTTACCTTTTGATGTCTGTCTGAAAAAGTTCAGTTTTCTTGAACGAAAAGTGGATGTTAATAAAACACTTAATATTGGACTCTTTGATGCTGGTTCTGCTGACGTGGATTTTGTTTTATTCATCTTAGGATGTAAAAGATCCCACAGCACATGTTGAAAAGTGTAGAGTCCTTTATTTAGCACAACCAAAAAAAATATTTTCATATATACAAACTTTACATGTTTATAAGCACATATGTACAGATAACTATTTCTTAATACTTATCATTTTTCTTATAACATCCTCATTGATTTTTCTTCCATAATTAACCCCCACTTCTTCTTCCACAACCATAATCTGATTTTTCACAATATATCTGCCAAAATCCTTTTCCCATTTAATAAAATTTAATTCAGTCTTTCATTTTTTTAATAACCCATATTGCATCTACCCTTCTCACATATTCTTTCTTATTCTTATAATATCCATACATAATCATATTCATATCTGTGTTGTTTATGTCATTTATTTTCTCAAAAGCATTTCTTTGCACAACTTTTTTCCAGAGTTTTCCATGCTTTTACATTTCAAACAAAACATGTTCTGTTGTCTCTTCCTCTCATAAAACAAACACACTCTTTCAACTTTCTTTTGATATGGCATATTCCCCTTTACTGATAACTTATTTATTACAAGTCTCCATAAGAAATTCTGACACTCTACTATCTTGTTACACCACTGTTTCCTAAATTGTATGGCTTTAATGACTTTTTCTGTTAAATTTTCCAATTGATTTGCATAATAATATTGTTAGCACAACAAAACAGATTGATGTTTATTAAGTGTGTTTGTCACAAACAGTTGTTTGTGTTTTAGCACTGAATACTCATTTAACTGTTTGAGGTTTGGCAACATTGTTATACTGCATCTTTTTATCTTACTCTGTATCAAGTTTATTTTCCATATTAGTATTTTTTCTAGATAAATTTTCATTTATTTATTCTCATATTCTTTTTTCCCTTTTTCTTATTCTCATCATCTCCCAGAATTTTTTGTACTTAAACATTTACACTATTAATGTTTCATTCTCTACGTTTACCCACTTTATTACCCTATACTAGTTTAAAGAAGCATCATAAACAACTGTATTTATTAACCTTAATTCCCCCTCATTGCATTCATATACAACACATCTCTTTTCATTGAGTTTAATCTTGAATCCGATATGAAAGAAAGCACCAGTTACGCAATTTCCTTTTCATACTTCACTGGGATCATATAAACATTGGTCTTTTATGCTGTTTTTTCCATTAATACTGAATTCACCAGATAAATCTTTTTTATGAACATTAATTTATACATCCTCTATAGAAGACATTTATTTCGCTTAGTTTATTAATACCTCCAACTGCATCATAACTGCATAATTTTCTATAAATTTTTATTCCTAGCAAAGATACTTCATTCATTAAAAAATGCACATCCCCAATTGTTTACCACATCACCCACATGCTTACTTTTATCTTTATTTAAGGTCATTCTCATTTCATTTAAAAATCCATTCAGACAAACTAAACACTTCTCTCATCTATGTTTTGTTTTTAGCAACTATGTCAAAACTACCGGTATCATCATCTTCTTTTGCATCACATATCTAACATCTTTCATTTTCTAAGCTACTTTACTCACCATCATATTTATCACCAATGCAAACAATATTCCACTCATGGATCATCCTTTTGTTATACCACACTTCATACATATTTCTTTACTTGGTCACCCATTTACTAACACTCTCACTCTATTATTCTGATATGCTGACACACACACACACACACACACACACACACACACACACACACACACACACACACACACACACACACACACACACACACACACTTCTAATTCTACTACCTATTCCATACTTCTCCATAACATCCCACAAAACATCATGTCCTGTGGCATCAAATGTCTTGCTAATATCACCATAAGTTTCACATCTTCCCTTTTACTTACATCATCCACAATTTCTCTTACAGCCAGTCACAATTCTTGACATTCCTTCTCTTTTGTACCATATGTACTTTCTTCCATAATATCCCCTCATCCTTCCTTCCATTCTTCTCTGTAATTATTCTCATAAAAATTATATATTCCATATTATTTAGCATGATGGTTCTCCAATTTTTGTTTATTTCATTATTCTCATCTTTCTTCCATATAAATTCTAATATATCACTGCATAACTTATCATAAACAAAACTTTCCTTCAAACATTTATTCAGTACATTTACAAAATATCTTTTTGCCAATCCATTAATTTCTTGTACACTCTATAACTTACGTCATGCCAACCATCCACCTGTAAAAAGCTCTCTAATGTCAAGCAACAGCTTACACACCCCAGTTGACTGCATTGAGAGTAGAACCAGTACACAGACTACAGAACACAATACTTTATGCCAGCACCACAGCTCAAGTCACAACTGTGTCACCATCTGCTACCCTGAAGTCTTAGGAAAATGCAAAATAATCAATTTCGGACCCAAGTGTTCCTTTCCATACCTCCACTGACTTTTGTTCCACAAACTAATTTACCACATTTTATCATTTCCTGTATTTTTACACATTCCCATTTCTTTTTACATTTCTCCTTAAATCACAAAGTATCCCTACAATTAAAATTGTCATGTTAATTACTACATCATCTATTTTATTAAACATATTCTGTCTGTCCTTACTAGTTATATATGAATACAATGATATAATCTATAAACGTTTCCTTCACTTCACATCCACAACAGTTAACTTTCCCATTCTTACCAAAGTTACATCTTGTATTTTCATTTTTTTATACAACACAGTCACTCCAGAACAACTTTCACTTCCTATGTTCCATATTATATTTCTACCCCAGAATTTTTCTATTTGCAGTTTTTCTTACCTTATCAGGAATCTTGTATCCTCTAACATAACAACAGCCATATCACATTCAGCGTACCATTCCAGTATCCCTGTCCTTCTTACAGTGTTAATAATCTGTTCATATTTATTGAAAGGATTCTAAATTGTTGCTTTTACTTCTTTTTATGTTTAGGGGAAATATTTTTAAATTTTTGTTTTCTTATTTTTACTCTTTCCTCTGTTGAATATTTTTTCCTGGGTTTATGTATGACTAATCATTGATCCTCAGAATCAATTTTTTCACTGGGTGGAACTTCAAAGAATTCTTTATGTCAGTCCCTTCTCCTGACTTCTCTTCCTGCTTGCAAACACTCTCCTTTTTTTCCCTCCATATTTTTTTCTTCTTCTACAGTTTCTTATTTACCCGGTTCACCCTCTCCCTTAGACTCTTGTTTTCCTTCCTCCTGTATGTTTTTGTCTTTTTCCCCTTCTTTTTTATTATTTACTGTTTGCTCTTGATAGTCCATCTAAAAGTGTCCATTTTTAATGTAACCTGCATTCAGCCACACATTCTCTTGGTGTATGTCTTTTCTCCCTACACTAGTTACATTGCATCTTATCACACTCATTAATTAGATGAGAAAAGTACCCCCAAAAGAAACATTAAGGCTGGCCAAGCTGTTGAAATAAACAAATAAATAAATAAACAAACAAATAAATAAATGCTTGGTTTTAGTGCTTTTGTTTTAATAAATGCAAAACTTATTCAGTTAAAACAGTAAAATTCTGTTTTTTGAGATTGTTTCTGCTGGAACCACGAGTTGAAGCCACTGCAGTAACATAATAAAATGATACCTATTTGTTAGCCAGGTAAGCCCAATGGACACACAGTCCCTTTTCAGGGTTGACCCAGGAGCAATGTTTAGTTAAATGACTTACTTAAGGTCACACAGCAGGGAAACAAGGGCTCAGGGAATCAAACCCTGTACCATAGGAACTCCAACTTGCCACCTTAACCTTTGCACTAATTGCCAGTCTAAAGAGGATGCAAGAACTGCATCTCTGCATCCAAAGTTGTCCTACTAACCTTGAGTGGCTCATCTATGTTGCACATTGGAGACATTTGCTCCTGTGTGTGATGAAGATAGGGTGAGAATAAGTACCTCCCAGTCAGATAGTATGTTTCTTTAACAGAGACTGTGGACTGCTGTCTACAAGTAAGGTGGGGAAGCAGCTAACTAAAGTGGATGCATTTAAATAACCCTGTGGTCTTGCTCATGAGTGAGAGTAGAGGAGTTTTGGAAATGGTCAGTGCATAGGTTCAGCACTGAAGAAGTGAGTCATAAGTTTACCAGAAAATCTATATCCCTACCATTACACATGGTCATGAGCTTTTGGGCAGTAACCAAAAGGATGAATGCATGGATACAATTGACAGAAATTATTTTTTTTTACAGGATTGCTGGGCTCACTCTCTACGACAGAGGGAAGAACACAGAAATCCAAGAACGCCATGAAGTAAAGCTACTGCTTCTCCAGATTTGATTATTTTTATTTGTTAAACAATATAATACAGCTGTGTTTTGAGCCCCTTTTCAGCAAAGTCCCAGAGAGAAAATCTCACACACAATGTGATAGAAACATGTTACAGTAGATGATGAAGTGTAAAATTACTGATGACAGCTAATACAGATTTTAAATATATATAGTATTTCTGAATGCATATGGATTGGAGACAATGGCATTGACAAAAAGGAAGGAGTTAGAGCTGGATGTGGCAGAGTTAAAGATGTTAAGATTTGCACTGGGTGTGACGAGGGTGGGCAGGATTAGGAATAAGTATATTAGAGGGTCAGCCCAGGTTGGAAGGTATGTTTTTCTTTTTTTTTTTTTTTTTATTATATATTCGAACTTTCAAATATCGACCATATGGTCTCGAACATATGGCATTCGACATTTTGACAGTTTGAATATATATAACATAGACCCTTAGGTAAGTGGTTGTAAGAGAGACAAATGAAGGGTAGTTATAAAAGTAATAAGCTAAGAGGACAACATTCTATGCAGAGATGCAGTTCTCACATCCTGTTGAATTTGCCAGTTGGTGCAGAGTGTAAGGTTGCAAGCTGGAGTAGATACAGTAGAAGAAAGTCAAGATAAGACAAATTTTAAGTTTTACAAGACATTTAGAAATGTTAGCATTTTAAATGTGTTGAAACCCTTCAGATCTCATTTACCTCTATAACAAAGGCATCTCAATTCTGCTTGGTCTTTATATTTTTATCTGTAAAATTTTGGGATTCCATCTTTAGGGATTGTAGCTAGTATCTCAGAATAGTGAAGATATTTGGATTTTCGGCTTATTTCCATACTTTTGTTGCTGTTATTTTTCAGTTGTGCCTCAGTTTCTAGACGCTAAGGTGCCTGCCTAGCATTGTCTCTCTTGGTTATAAAAAAGTTATTGTTTAGACTAGTTTAAATTTAGAGCTATTGTTGCAATTATAGCTGTGAGGTTGTCATGGATAAGACTTTCAAAAAAATGTGTTAGATTTGAGCATAAACTTCTACGGCAGGACTTGCATGATCATTGTGTGATTTGCTTGGGACCAGAGCATCTTAGCATGAACTGCTTTATTTACAGGGGCTTTGGCCATTGATCCTTAACAGACAGAAGGACCAAACTAATTATTAAGAGTCTACTTTCCCCAGAAAAGGCAGAAAAACATGACAGCAAGAAAGATAATGAGAAGGACAAAAAGTTCAGAAACAAGAGAGAGTATCAGGCTTCTACTTCTCCCAAAACAGCCAGAAGATAATCTTCCCCTCCTTGCTCCCTCAGTGCAGATGGATTCCAGATCCACATTTGAGGTTAGGGAGGGGATGATAGCCTCCTTCCCTCCCAGACTGTCAACAGGGCTTTCATAGGTACTGGCTCTACCACAAAATGTCTGTACTTTGCTTCTTCAGTCTGTTATGTTTCCCAAGGATGGAGCAGAGCCATATCCTTCAGAGATCCACAGTGAGCACACTCTGTCATTTCCGTGGACTCTGTCCAATCACTGCCAGAAGCCCCCCCCCCCCCCAGGAAGAGAACATGTAAAAGGAAACACACAAAATCTACTCCGTGGTCATTACATCAGACACAGACATGGATGAAAGAGAGGGTTCCTTCTGGTCTCTTCTGCAAGATGTCACTTTCGGCAAAGTCCTAGAATTAATGAAACATAGGGGATCTAAGCCATCTGAACCACCCTTTCAGGTTGAGGGGGTGCTCTTCGAGACATACGGCTCTGTCTCTTCTACCAAGTGGGTTGTCTCTCTTATGGACCATCTTATTGGTTTGGTTGCCAGGAGGGCATGGCAGGAACCTGACACAGTAGACGTAATCACAAGGAAGGCACATAAAGTTTTGGCCCCCCCTAAGTACAGGCAGTTCTGGTGTAAAGGTCCACTGGTGTACTCTATGATTTTTGTAGCTGTAACTAAAGAGGAACTCTCAGATGAGCCATCATCTGTCCATCCCCCAAGCAAGGAGTCTAGAGTGATAGAATGGGAAACTGCATCTATGCTTTGGGCACATTTGCCATAAGAGCATTAAATTATTCAACCTATATGAACAGATCCCAAAGGGACCTAGCAAAACAGGTTATGGATACTTTGAATCAAGCCATGACTTAGGACTCTTCCAGACAAGAGAAGACCACCCTGAATACAATGTTCAGCATTGCAAACCTCTCCAGGAGTCTATACAATAATGCAGCCAATAAAACAGCATGAGCACCAGGCACTGGAAAAACTCTTCAGCACCTTGCTTGGCTCTCTTTATGTGATTTTGGAAACAACTTTAAGACATCCTTTACTAATGATCCATTAAATGTTTATTTTTTTTCACTAGTCATACCAAAAGATAAAGAAAATTGAACAATGTGCAAGCAAGATGGGAAGATGCTGTCTACCATGCAAGTCAAATCTGAGAAGCCTCCAAGAAGAAGAAGACATTTCCAAAACCAGAGGTACAGAGAATTTATCTATGGAAAACTGATTCAGTACCTCTAAAGGCTTGCTTGACTACCCTTCCCTGGAGGCAGTCAGGGGCAATATCTTGGCATCTAGCTGCATGGCTGTCCATCACACAGTATATATGGATGTAAGAAATTTTATTTAGAGGTTATACTATGCCATTTCTCCAAAGACCATCTCTCCAGAAGCCGCTGTTACCAAATGTTTCACCCCATGAAATGGGCACAGCACTTCAGGAGTAACCAGGTAGTCCCACAAGTCCAGAGAGGGTCAGAATTTATTCAAGATTCTTTTTGGTTCCAAAGAAAAACAAGGACTTCTAGCTAGTTGTGGATATCAGTTGTGGATCTCAATGGCCTAAACTTTGTTCATAAAATAAAAAAAAAGCAATTCAGAATGATCATGATGCCACCAATCTTGCCCTGTCCCAAAGCAAATAGATCTCTAGGATAACTACCTCCACATAAAAACTGCAAAAGAGTCCAGAAGTTTTCTGTGCTTTCAAACAGGAGATGGTCATAGCCTCTTCTGATCCTTGCCATTTGGTCATACCACAGCCCCCCCCCCCCCAGTGTTTACCAAGTGCATGGCAGTAATTGGAGCCACCAGTAACTCAAAGGGATCTTAGTATTCCAATAGCTCATCCATTGGCCCTAGCTGTAACAACGAGGGAGTCCTTACTTTTATGTTTTGCAGCTCTGCCTATTCTTAGCATCTCTGTAAGCTATCAAATATCAGCTTCAACCATCACAAAAGATCATTTTTATAGGTTGCTATCTGGACACAATGTCCAGTCAGGTGTCTCTCATCCCAGAAAGATTATCCTACATTCAACATTCAGTTCAAATTCTTTTTCATCTTCAGAGAACTCCTCTAGTGCTGGTTCTAAGACCTGTGGGACAAATGGAAACTGTAGTTACTATGGTGCACTAGGCCAGATTTCACATGAGGATACTCCAGTGGATATTATCCATGCAATAGTCATAACTGATGGAGTTACCTTCAACCTTCATTCATTTGACTCAGTCTTGCAGAAATCATCTAAACTGGTGGCTAACATCCCATTTTCTAAAGCTAGGAAGACCATACAATCTTTCTTTCTCTCTCTCTCTCTCTTTCTCTCTGTGGTAGTTGGTCACTTTGAGGGGAAGATGGTTCAAGGAGTATGTAATCAGTCAGAGGCCAGCAGTCACATTAACATCCTGGAGATGAGATTACTTGTCCTAGTGCTACAGGAATTTCAGGACCTCTTGCCTTTAGTAGTGATAACCATACAAGCAGGCAATTTGTCAGTAGTCTGGTCCTTCAACAAATGGGGAGGAACCAAATCTTACCCTTTGTAGAGAGGAAATGAGAGCATAGCAATGGGCCTTAGAGTCAGGTCACCTTTTAGTGGTAATGCACATTCTGGGTAAATCCAAGTGGATAGCAGACAGTCTAAGCAGGTACAGTGTAATCCCTCATGAGTGGTCTTTTACTCCATCAGTGGCTCAAGAAATATTCGGCCACTATGGCCAGTCATGCTACAACTTCTTTGCCTCTACAAACAACAGCAAGTACAGAAGCTACTTTGTCCTAATCCCCCTGGAGGGATAGCCACCAGGGATGCTCTGGAATGCCAATGGATCCCCAATTTCCTGTATGCCTTTCCCCTACTTCTCACAATAACCAGGTTCCTACAGAAACCATCAACTTGCAATTCACAGGTAATCTTCATTGCTCCCTACTAACCCACATGGTTTTGGTTCCCTCTACCTCATCAGAAGAAGTCCCCTTGGCCTCTAGATTCTCACTCTTTCAGGCAGCCTCACCTGGACCTTCACAACCTCAAGCTAACTGCATGATTTCTCTAGTTCCCCCAGTGACTAGACATGAGTCTTTGTCTAAAAGCATAATCTGCATTTTATCTGGTTCTCAGAAGGAGCCTACTCAAAAGATATATGAGAATAAACAGAAACATTTCATTAGGTGGGCCAGCAATCAAGGCCTCAATCCATACTTGGTTTTTACTGCTGCTGTTTTACAATTTCTATCCATCTCATTTTGAAGCAGGACCCAGCTACTCCACTATTAAAGTGTAATTGGCTGCAATCTACAACTACCACCCTAGATATCAATGCGGTACTTTTGCCTCTCTTAAACTGTATAAGACTTTCCTCAAAAAAGTGTTCCTTCTTCACCCTCCTCCCCTTAAAGACCCTACTCCATAATGGGATTTGAATTTAGTCTTGGAGACACTTACTAAATTTCCTTTTGAACTTGCTTCATCTACAGATTTGAAGTACTTATCCTGGAAAATGTTTTTTTCTTGGTGGCTAATGAAATCAATAGTAACCAAGCCATTAATCTTCCTGACTTGCTTCCAAAGTATTCCAACAAAGGTGAGTACCTCCTACCTACCTTCGATGTCCACAGGCAACTGAGATTTTACCTTCCAGAACTGAAACATTCAGAAAATATATCCATTGCTTGTTTCTTTTGCCCCTAACAGATATCTCCAAAGTTCTAAACAAACATTGTCCAGATGGACAGTCTGTGGTTTCTTTGTTTAGTCTATCAACAACAAAACCCTAACCTCAAAGCCTAAAGGCTATTCCATCAGATCACTGGAAACCTCCATGACTTCTTTAGGAATTCATCTATTGATGATATCTATGCAGCAGCTGCATGGTTTGTGCTCCATACCTTTTCTAAACGTTTTAAATTATATAATTTCTAGAACCACAGCTGTGTTTGGAGCTTCAGTTCTTAGTGGTATCCTGTGATGTTTCACTCAGTCCACAGCTGAAAAATCAGACGGACGTGGATGAAAAGGATCCATCAGTATAGCAAGTACATAATTTCCATATCCTGTTTCATCAGTCTACCCAATCTGACAGCTGGGACATAACTTCCATTTTTAACTTTTTAGTGAATGATTTAGATTTTAATGGTTTTGCTAGGCTCATTAGAATGAAGTGCTATGTTTTCACTATGTAAATTGATTAGAGTATATCGTTACAGTAATTGTTAAATTTACTATAAGCATTTAGTTCATAGATTGAAACTGCAAGGGTCCTGTTGTGTTATATTTTTTGGATTAAATTTGTTAGGGGGTAAACACTGACGCATGAAAAGAATATGAAGTACTACTTTTAACTGGGATATTGTGAGTGCATTTTGAAGTTCAAATGATTACGTTTCCTCAGTGTTGTAAAGTGATGTGATCTGTTGGGAAGATTTGCACTGAATTTCAATAACTTTTCTAGTTTATTTAGTTGGGTTTTTTGATATTAGCAAAACTAAATGATTAATATAGTAAACAATGAAGGAGTCTATTTGGGTATGTAGTGATGATTTGGTAAGGAATATGTTGTATTTGTACAACATGCTTAGCTTTTGATTAGTTTTACAGACCATATAATCACTATGTTGTCAGATCATAGGTTTTGATCAATGCTCACACCTAGTAATTTAGTACAGGTTGCTTGTTTAATTTGTGTATCATTTACAGATGTTAACTAGTTTATTTTTGATTAGTTAATTTGTCTACTCTGTCACTCAGTTAAATTTGTTAATAATGGGGGTAGAGCACTGCTCCACATGACCCTTCTTCAGGCACAGCTTGAGTATGAAAAAGAAGCACTTGTAAAAATAGAACAATGCACAGATTCAGTTCAGAAGCACAGCAGTATGTCACAGTGTATCGTAGATAATTTTACACTGAAAGTTCATTTTTAAGTGTCTGAGGTAGGATGTTGTCAAACATATAAAGTAGAATACATGCAAGTAAAAGTGAAAGGTGAAAGAGAAATTTAAGGTGAGGCGAATTAATTTTGTTTTATTGACATTTAACAAGACATCCAAGCTTTTGGCCATTGTTCAAGTTTTACATGTTTGTGCTGTGTAATTGTTTGAAGTTCTTTTATGGGTGATGTATTTTGTATTATTAGTGCGGGGTCACCTGCATATTATTCAGATGAGAAGCCCTTTGAGGTGGTTTGGCCGTCTGTTAAAGAAACTTTCCCAGGGGTAAATGTACCAGGCACAGCACTTTACGATATCCTGGTCCTGGTCATGTGAATGTTTCATATTAAATCCTTCTACATAGTATGACTTACTGGCAGGACACACAATAAAGGTAACTTGGATTTATAGCTTAGCTAAGAGCCACTGTGTACTGATAACACGGGGGGGGGGGGTAGTGGCAGATCCAGGAATTTGCAAAGGGGGGGGGGGCGCAGTCTGGTTAATTGACTACTGGGTGAAAGCAGGAAAGTGGGACACTGGGTTTGGTGGTTGTGCAAAGATTACCTTAAGAAGCTGTAACATTACGTGTGGAAAGACATCAATTTAAATTCAGTTGCATATGATTTTGCTGTGGATATGGTAGTAGAAATAGGTAATTCCTGTATAGATAGTACAAGTATTTTCAATGCATGCCTGGAATAGATGAACAAGTTAGGTGCATGGAGGGCAGTAGCTCAGCATGACAAAACAAAAACTACTGGTCTGAAGAATAAGATTTTTATATCTATGAACCTATTAAGTAGGACAGAGTCTGGTTTCTAATAAAATAATACTTTTACTAAAAATGCTCAACTTCTGTGCTATACACAAAAGATAACTAGTTGAATTGTATAGGTCCTTCTCCGTTACATAAAAATATTGCAAAAATAAATGAAGAGGACAATAACAAATTAAAATGGAAAACAAATGGAAATATTAAGACGGCAAAATGAAAAAAAGAACACCAAGTATAGATAAATGGTGCCAGAATAAAGAATATAAAATCAGAAATATGAGATATGAAAGACACACTAAAAGCAGTATCTGTTAGTGAGCGAAATTAAAAGGCATGCTATATTGGTAACTGATGCTATTTGCATTCATTTTTAGATATAGATTTCAAGGGAAATGATGCATGTAAACAAAAAGAGATGGGTGTGGAAATCACAAGTGACTATAAGAAGGTATGAAGATCTAGTTCTTCCAGACAGGATAATGAATGAAAGGAATACTTTTTTTCTAAACGGGGTGTGAGAGCAGAAATTATTGCAAACCATAGGAATCTGTGGAGCAAAGTGTTGAAGAGAATCTAGCTACAATTAACATCAAAATATCCAAAGTGTAGTGAAATGATTCTGTTACATAAAAAATAAGGGCAGGTCAGTATATCCGCAAAAGACATATGACCAGTGGGATGCCCCCAATCAGCACTTCAATCAACATTTAAAAGTCATTACTTTCCAATGCAAAAAAAATCAATGTCACTGATAATGTTATAACTAGAATCCAACATGAAAAAATGTAGAGATTTTAGACGAATCGTGGAGCAGTCAATTAAAGGAAAGGCAAAACTGATGCAAAACAAATAATCTTACTCAGATAACAAATTACTGTCATGATAGGAAAGATGACAACTAAAAACTGAAACGTGACAGTTAAACTAATGAAGAAGTCCACTTCATGCAATGGGAAACAATGCGGTACAGTAAATTGCATAAACAGTAGACGATTTACAACACATTTGGAATCAGTATTCATAAACGCAAAACGCAAATAAATGGAAACAGTAAGAAGAAAATTATACGTTTTAACCATACAAAACACCAAATTTAACACAGTAAATTACAAAGAAAGTCTAAATACAGAACTCACAAGGTATTCCCTTCCCCCAACAAACTCTAGCACAACGTTCTGTCAATGTCATTACAATAAAGAAACATGATCTCAAAAGTTGAGGTCTTCATTACTTCAAGAAAAAATAGAAGTGTCATAATATGCAAAATAAACAAAAAGGATACAAGCACATCTGGGGTACACTTAGAGATCAAACAGATACAAAACACCTCAGTACCATCCTAAAAATATCATTGGTATACTCACTGCCAACCATTAGTCACAATCTAAAAAAGAGATTACTTAACTTTAAAATACACATGATTCTTCACTTAATGAGCTAGACTGTAACCCAAACTAGCACCTGGACATAAACTTTAGGACCCCTACCCATTGTGAGTTACTACCTGGCACTGAGCCAGCAGGTTCCCAGGGCAATATATCAATGTACACCAGATTCCCCTCCCTTGCTTTTTTTCCCTCATCATGTGCATGACTATGGTATCTATATATCTTATTCCTCTGAGTCCCACCTTGAGTTTACACTGTAACTACACCCAGCTCCCCTTATTTCCATACCACCCTCCCCCATAAGGGTACATAAACAAGGCCCTAGTTGGGAATCGAACTTTTACTCTCTGATTGTTCAGCACTCACAAAATAGTGATCGACTGCCAGTAAAGTGAACAGAAATCCTAGGCTGGTTTATATCTCTTGGAGCAACATGACTGCTAAGCTTTACTACGTTCTGTATTCCTCTTTCTTAAACTAGAATCAAAGCTTTCTTTCCATCAACTACACACGTGAAGCCTACATCAAACTTTAGCTGTCAATAGAAACAATGTAGTGTACTTCTGTTCACTTCTTTAAATAGTGCATTATTCATGGCATAGATGTTTACAGTGACACTTAACTTGGAAGGTCCGCTAGAAGAAGAAACATAACCGGCCTTCAAGTAATACCACAGAAGAGAGAAATCATAGACTGCTCCAGTTTATTCTCAAATTCTTTTTGCAAATAAGTTATAATTTTGGAAATTAATGCAGTTAATTTAATTTAGTGATTTGTAATGTTATATATGTCTTGTGCAGACTAAAAAAATTGTCTGCAAAAGAAAAAAGCTCTTTGAAGTTTTCATAAATGCCTGCAGTTACGATGGTTAATAGTGCTACATCAGTGAGGAACTCTGAGGAAGTCCAAGATAAAATGTTACTAGGAGATATATCAGGAGAGGAAACTTGGATGGCAGTCTTTGAATGAGGAATAGAAAACTATTGTTGACATGAAAGAAAGAGAGAGATGCAGCTCTGGATTTATATGCCCGGCAGATGTCAAATACAGGTGTTCTGGCACGCACATCGACAGCAAGTTACATATATGGCAACCACAAATACCATACAGGCTTAAAATTTATAAGCTCTACACCCCTGTAGGCTACTCCGATGGAGCTGTGGATGGCTTACCATGATTTTTTAAAAATCCGTGGCTGACATTTGAAAAGGACAGAACACAGTTCACTATAGAGCTTTGTAGTTTTGGCTTCGTTCCTTCAACTAAAGATGTAAAGTTTCCAAGCTTCACACGTGACTGTATTGAGTTTGTTTTGAAATGTACTAGCATAACTTATTTTCTTCTGATTTTCAGGTATTGTTTTAAGAATTGTGCCCTCTATGGCAACCTACCACATAAATCAGTAAAAGAACTGCATGGTTGTAAAATCATAGTCGGAATAAGCTCATTCATGGGAATCATAGCTCTCAGTCTCAACCTTCCATCTCCAAATTGAGGAATGCCAGCCATAAGTGTGTGAGTAAGTGTGTGAGTAAGTGTGTGACTGAGTGACAGAGAGAGAGAGAGAGAGAGAAATCTTGGTATGTATGCTGTTTTGCAGACATCATAATTTGTTATGGGGATGAGAAGGAAACCAAAGCAAGGTAGTAACACTGAAAGAAAAGAACATAGTCCACATTTATCAAAGAAATCTCTTGTGATTTGGAGTCGCATTAAAAGAAATGGAGAAGGAAATTACAAGTCTAAAAAGGAAATTTGATGCCTTATAAAGAAAAGTCTAATCTAATATTAATTTACAGCGGAATTACAATTAATAGGGACAGCTCCATGACTATATCGCAATGAAAAGCATGTTTTATCTCTGCCGAGGAAAGCATAACTCTCAACCAATCAGGGACAAATTTCTAAAGAAACAAAAAAAAAAAAACAATACTGCAAAATCACAGTGAAGACTTTGCATGATAATTATGCTATAAGCGTGCCAAATGCAGCACTCTCTCAACTGTACTACTTCTTTGTCGCCTTGAAAATAATTAAATTAAATTGGTACTTCAATGAAAATTAGCAAATTTACCTCAATGCAGATCACCCACACTGGAAGAGCAGTTTCAAAGTCTTTTGTCTGGCTGGTTTTAAATTGTCTTGAATAGACAGAAGGTTAACTTAATAAACTTTTACTCACAATGATTATCACAGCTTTCACCAACGTGCCTAAATTACAATGGAGATGCAGTTAGAGGATCGTTTTAAAGAAAGTAATCTGACTGCAACCTCCAATCACATTTTTGATGTACAGTATTAGGTGCATTGATGACAGGATTCTCTGTAAAACATGTTTTTTTTTTTAAATGCATGTCTAAAAAGGAACTGGCGCGTGCCCCTGCACCCATGCCTAAATCTGCCACTGGGAGGGGTAGAAAATGGGGAGAGGAAAAACAAGATGTCAAGGGGGAAAGGGAGAACACAGACAGCAGATGTTGAGAAAGAGGTAAGTTAACTCATGAATGATATTTATGGCTTACAGTCATGCACAGAAGTAATGGGGAACTTCTTGTCCTAAGCACTAACAAGACTATTATGGAGGCTTCACTTTTGAGAACAGTAAATTCAGTCTTCCAGAAAATGAGGATAATTCAGACTGTGCTGGATTAGAATGAGAAATGACAACACAATTTTGATTCATCTCATGTATCTACTGAAAATGTTACTAAACATTCTTAATTAATTATAACTAGGTGAATCAGTGAATAAAGTACCTAGTAAGGAGCAAATTACAGTTTTATATTGGAGAAATTTATGATTTATGTCAATTTGCCACTGATAGTGATAAACAGAAAGGCCTGAAGATAAAATGGTGCTTTCCCCTCAATGTATGGGAGCTGAAATGCATCTGTAAGGTGATTCTGAGAGGAAATGCAAAGCGAAGCCTGTTTAATTTATGCAATCAACGTTAAGACCTTTATACTGTTTTTACCAAACTGTGTGGCTCAGAGGGATAAAACCATGACTGTGAACTAGATGAGTGGGATTTGATTAGCACCAGCCTTGATGGAGCCAGACGTACAGGGGAATGATTGAAGGGGGTGTCTTCCACTTGCTTCTACTGGGGAAGTGAGAAGGGTTGAACACAATCATTGGCACACAGAGCTGGTGCAATTTCCCTATTGGAAACCAGAGGAACCACCAGTCATGCTCACAGGGAGGGTCAGGCCTGCTTAGAGGGAACACTTCTTGTGGAAATAAGGGGACATCATCAATGGTCAGCCCATTGCAGACCGTTCCTCAGCCCTTAGCCAAGTACATGCAGGAATGGGTCATGAAAACCTCAAAGCTTCCTTAATGGATGTCTAAATGACGGATCCTTCCCATCAATCCTAGCTATGGTAATTGGGAAAAACTGGAATGACTGGTCGAGAGGAGCCTAGTGATCAGCAGAGAGCGGGGGGGGGGGGGGGTCTTTGCACTGTTTTTTTTCAATACCTGGCCTTTGGGCTGTTCTTGCAGTTAATGTGTTAACCTTCCTTTCACACATTTAACACCAGAATAAAGAAGAATATTCTATCCAGCAAATACGGTGAGTAGGTAAGTAAATACCTCAGATGGAGTGACTATTTAGTTGCAGCCCAGCCATACTGCTTAACTTCACTACATACTTAACCTAAATCTCAGTTAGTCAAACTCATCTGGTTGATTTAACTAGACCCTGACTTAGTCTACATACATAGTTCAAATGTATTAGCTTTTCATTTCTTTTCTTACCTAGGTGCATGACATTGACTGGCTTATTTTATTTCCATTTATTAATTATTTTGCATATTTTGTTATGAAAGTATATAATTTTTGTATTACATTAATGTTTGTAATTTTGTAGAGCTTAACTTCCCAATTCATTACTGGAATAGAGTCCCTAACTCAGTGGAATTTACCCAATAAACAACATTTTAAACAAATACTCATAAGTAAAACTAAGATGCAGACAGCTAGGTGTTGTGGGTCAAAATAAGAAATACTCATGGACGATGTGATAAGTACAGTCCATTCTCAGAATATAATACAGCTCCTGAGTTCACCCACAGTGCTGTGATAGGCTCAAGTGATCCACTGGTCTTTTCTGGAGGTGAGGAGAATATGCACTTCTCAAGTTCCTTAATGAGCTTTCAGTCTGTACTTCTCACAAGGCAGTGAAAGTAACTGGGTGCATTTGTAGCTAACCTTAACATCAGCGGGTAGCAACAGTAACACCTCATTTGTCTTCCATTCCTGTCACTGACTGGGGATACAAAGGCCCACTGCCTCCAAAGAAACATAGGATGTAATGCCTGAGCCATATAAGTCTGCCCTTTCTCCTTTCCCATGGATAATCTGCCTTTAAAACCGAATTTATGTTTAGAATTTTCAACTTCCCTAAGATAGCCTCATGTTTGTGTCTTAACAAATTATAATTTCCAAGCATTACTGAATCTATTGCATTTGGTAGAACTTTGGTTCAAGCATCTACAGCCTTCTCTATGAAACATAAAAGTAAAATCTTATAACATTATTTATGCAATCTACAGTGTTTCTCGACAGTTTTCAGACTGTATCGCCTTGTTCTTGTGCAGTCCGTTTTCCAAAATATGGTATCTCTGTCACTATTAATGATGACTGTAAAATATCTGAGCATTTCTGACGTCTTTCCCCCTCTTCTCCTAAATGATGTGTATGTTAACTTCCATCATTACTTAATTGTGGGATCATTCTTTAATTTCGAATCACTGGGCTTTTCATTTCTTTCTCTGACCAGATTCAGCCCTGGTGATGTCCTTTGAGAAAGAGTCTCTGGAGACACACAGTGCTTGAGATGAAGTCTTACCTATCATATTTTCATCGGGATATCTTCTTTCTTTCTGATGCTAACACTTTTTGCTTTGTATTTTAAAATCCAGATTTTTTTTCTATTAGCTTCCTGCTTTGATATTCCACCCCTAAATCAGCTGAAGTAAACATCTCAAACTATCTTCCTATAATTGTTGTTGAAAAAATATTACCTCAGCAGCGTACAATCTTTCCATGTTTTTTCTTTCTTTTTATTATCTCAACTACCACACATTAGACTTCCCTGCTACTTGTGCCAGTTGATATTTCTTCTGATCTGCACCATTACTGGGGTCTGTCCTTCCACAGATCTTAATACAATCAGTAAATATTCTTTCCTTCTACTCCTCTTGTATTGTCAGGCTCTGTGTTAGCCCAGGACAAACTGTAGTGCTTCATATTAGGTTGCAAAGAAATATCTCACTGATTCTACCTTTAAACTAAGATGCATAGCATGAGAGAGTATGATAGAAGCAGAAGAGGGTAGATGTCCAGGCAGCAGACAAAAGCTGATGCAGAAAGTAACAGGGGAAGAGATAAGGATGACTTAAAGAATGTCTGGGTAATATTACTCTGCAGTGTAAGCAAACTGGCTGCAAAGATGGTGGGACTGAAGCAGTAGTGCAGGAAAGAAAGGTGTTTATAGCTGGTACCACATACATGACCCATTAACAACTTAGGATGGTGCTTGGGGGAGCGCTGGTTCAGGTTGTTCAGAAAAGATAAAAAAGCGGAGAGAATGAGTTTGGCAAGGGAACAAGCAGGGACAGAACTTGTCATCACATCTCCCAGTCACCTTTGGAGTCCCTCAGGGCTCCATTCTTGGTCCCCTCCTCTTCTCTATCTTCATAAATGACCTTCATACTACTATCCCAAAGGCACAATGTATTCAATATGCTGACGATTCCACGCTGATTTGCTCTTCCACCTCACCAGCCAGTCTGATAACCCTAACCCGGAATACTTTCAACAGTATAGAAAACTGGCTAACTGATCAACAACTTCTCTTGAATCCCAACAAAACCAAGCTGCTGCTTTTCTCTCCCACGTCCACATCTACTCTTCCTTTATTTACTATTAAGGCTAACAATGGTACAGTTATCTCTCCTGACAAGCAATCTAAGCTCCTTGGAGTCATCATAGATACTAACCTCAAATTTGATGCACACATAGACCATACAATTAAGTCTGTCAACAAAAAATAGGATCCCTCTATAAGGTCAAACCTTTTCTAACCCCTTATGCTAGGTGTGCAATTGCCCGAACACATCGCCTCTCCACTCTCCTATATGCCTCACCTATATTTTCAAATCTCTCTAAAGCTAACCTCAACAAACTATCTTCATGTTACTGCCATATAGCTAGATTTGCCACTGGTATGGCATACAGGACACACCACTGTAAAAACCTAACTGAACTTGACTGGCTGGAATTTCCTTCCATACTTAAGTTTAACCAAGTCACAGTAGCTCACAAAATACTTAACCATCCAAACAAAACACCAAGCCTTAAGAGTATTATTAGCCCATATAACGCCATCAGGCCACTTCGTTTGTCCAACAAGTTATCAGTCCAAACCCTAAAATCCAGTAATACAGCATGTGATTCCCTGTTTGCTAACTCAGTGGGTAAAACTTGGAACCTTCTTCCTGCAAACCTTACCTAAGAACTATCTCTTCTACTATTTAAAAAAGGCCTAAAAAATACTTAAGGGCTAACTGGCTCTGTCCATGCCTAAACCCTGACTAACTCATTTTAACAATTATGGTCTTTTCTTAGCTAGTAGACCATCAGCAAGCAGATACTCCACCCATCTGATGTGTTATACCTTAATGTACATTTATGCCTGCTGAGTCTAATATTTCTCTTTACGGTTGTTGCCCTAATGTGCTCTAATTTTGTGTACCGATCCTATTTCTTCTCTCACTTTATTAACCTCTGTACATGTATTAGTGTTCCTACTGTGGTGAACTATCTGACATATTGTATATATCTCTGTCTCCTTTGCATTGTATCTATCTCCTTTGCTCTCTTTGAATATTATTGTACTGTTACTACTATTATTAATTTTATTATTCTGGAGCTTTTCTGCCCGGGCCATCACTGAAAAATGGACATGTATCCAGTCGGACTATCCCGGTCAACAAATGTAAAATAAAAAAAATAAATAATAAAACTTTGCAACTGCTAAGTTAAAACACAGAGTAGTGACACTTGTGAGATGAAGCAGCATTCAATAGGATGATTCCTGCCAAATAAAATTTCAGCTTCAGTAAAGACTCACTGAGGCATGACTTTCTCAGAGTGTAAGGCAGATGCTGTCTTAGGTTTGTGACTTGGCAAGAAGCCTAATGATGAAGAGTCCCATACCTGAATTCCTAGGTCCAGAACTAGCAACATTTAACTTACCCAGCTGCCAAACTCTTCATTGTATTTTAACTTTGGGGGCTGTTTTGTGCTTACATTCCACTCAGTTTGCCTACTTTATATGTTCTTCAACTTCTTCAGACAGGAAATGCACCATAAGAATAATGCTGCTTATCATCTACTGCCATAGATTACGGCGGTAGCACTGTTACCTCACAGCAAGAGGTTCTCCCGTTTGATTCTCGGCTGGGCTTGGGAGTGCCTTCTGTGTGGAGTCTGCATGTCCTCCCTGCGGTTGGGTAGCGTTTGAAAGACATGCGTGCGTAAATGGGTGTGCCTTCATTGAAGGTTGGGTGTCGAGCTGGCACCTCGGCGTTTCATAAAAATCTACTGTCAATCATTAGCGGACCGGAGTTCCGCTGTGGCAACCCCTTACTGGGAAAAGCTGAAAGACAAACAGCATCATCTACTCCCATAGATTTGTATTCATGAGCTGTAGTTGCAAGTTGTGGCAAGAATGGAGGGACTACTCTCCATCCTACCTGAACTGTAACTACTGCAGGTCGTTTGTTGACTACCTATGTGTGTGATGCACTATGATTATTTGTTACCAGTGGTTTATACAATCCTTCAAACTCAGTGGTAGGTGTTTGGTTTAGATAGTTTCTCGGAAGCTTTACTTAAATGTTCCACAATGCCCACCACAGAATATACAATTTTGGTGAACCTTATGGAATTTGTGCTCAAAAGTAATTTTATATACTTTGATGGGGAATACTACAAGCAGGAGAAGGGAGTGACAATGGGTGCTATATGTGTCCCCTTATATGCTAATATTGCAATGTGAGCATGGGAAGAAAACTAAGTGATGAACTCCCATTTTAACCAGTTATTTCTATTTTATTTTACAGTTTGTTTACCAGGGTAGTTCACTGGACCGAAGGTGCCCATTTTCAATGGAGTCCTGAGAAGAAAAGCTCCAACAAGGTTAAACAAATGATAAAGTAATTAGACAAACACACCCAGAAAAAGATACAAAGTATATAAAATTTGTACATTTGTAGTATTACAATGGAATAAAAGATGTACTAACAAAAGTAATAATAATATAACATGCAGCTACAGGGCAACCAAAGATAGTTTCTATATGTATATATATATTTACATAGTGTACACTAGTGACTTCTCAAGTTAACTTATGAAAGAAACAAGAATCAGAGAAGAGGGAAATTAAGGACTAATAGGTGAAGTGAAGATATAGGTATATAATGAAGAAGTAAGGAGCCTAGATGTAGGAGGAGAATTAGATAGGAAACTAAACAGTTGGGGTGTGAATTTGAAAAGAGATGTAGGTAGCATGTGTAGAAGTAGAGTAGAGGGATGTGAGATGAGAAATTAGAGAAGAAAGATAGGTAGGATATGGTTAAGTAGAAGAGATTCAGGAGGGGTGGGAGCAAGAGTATTCCCAGAGGGATGAGAGGTGGGAATAGAGCAAGGTTTTGAAGGTGGAGTGGTTGTTGGTGGTACGAATTTGTGGACGAAGGGAATTCCAGAGTCAGGATAGAGAGAAGGACAGAAGGAATTTGCCTGGGGTTCAAGCAGGTTTTGATTGTTTGACCTAAGTGTTCACAGAAAGGCTTTAAAGATGAGTTTACATGCATAAGAATGTTGGATGAAGGAGAGATGGTGGGGTAATTCAAGCCAGTTTAGTTTGCAGAGGGCAATACAGTGGTGAGTGAAGAATTTGGCACCAGTGGCAAACTTTGAGATTTTGTTATAGCAGGAAGCTAGTTTAGTCTTTAGATCAGATTGGAAATTGGTAAGGAGGGGGTCACCATACAAGAGGGAGGGAATGAGGTAGGTGGTAGAAAAGACATGTTTGGTTGGGGGAGTAAGGAAGCGGTTGTGACGGTAGAGTAAGCATAGTTTTTGGTGGGTTTTCTTTATATTTGTTTGGAGATGAATGTCAAATTTAAGTTGTTCATCAATAATGACAGCTAGTAGCTTCATATGGGGTACGATTTCTAAAGTGGTCTTGTTTTGGCTAGTTATGGACAAAGAGTAATTGTCAATTTTAGTATACTTTGAGGGGTGAATATCATGATTTTGGATTTGGAAGCATTTAGTGCTAGATGGTTGTTTAACATCCAGTTCTCTGTTGATAGGAAGGCTTCTTGGGTTAGTTTCTATAGTTTGGGGAGGGAGTCAGTGGAACAGATTATTGTAGAGTCATCTGCATTTTGGATGAGCTTGGCATTAGGAATGTACTGGTGGAAGTCATTTATAAATATATTAAATAGTAGAAGACCTAATATGGACCCCTGTGGTACTCCTGTGAGGGTGTTTTGGAAAGGGGAAGTACAGTTTTTCTACTTGACTGATTGCTGCCTATTAGAGAGGAAACTGGAGCACCAGTTGATAGAGGAGGTGGATATGTTAAGATGAGAGAGTTTAGACAAGAGGAGGCAGTGTGAGATTGTATCGAAGGCCTTGGATAAATCGACTAGGAGGGTAGATACAATACTGCTGGAGTCGCGTGCAGAATTGACAGTTTCGAGGAAGGAGAGAAGAGTGGTGGTGGTGCTGTGTCCAGGCCTGAAACCATATTGAGTACGGGTAAGCAGATGGTTATCAAGCAGGTAGGGTAGTAGTTGTAGATGAATGCATTTTTCTAAAATTATTTTAGACAGGGGAGAGAATGACAATTGGCTGGACGTTAGAGATATCAGTATTGTTCCCCCCTTTGTGAAGGGGGTTGATAAAGGCTTTCTTCCAGACTGTTGGTACATAAGAATGTTGGATTGACCAGTTTATGAGGATGGAGATGGGGAAGGCAATTTCACTGGCAGTTAGCTTAAGGAAGTTAGATGGAAGGTCATCAGGGGCATTTGAACATGGCTTTAAATTATGTAGGAGTTTTTTTTATGGTACAGATGGGAACAGGTTGGAGAGTGAAAGCATGGAGTTGTGAAGTTTTGTTGCTCGAGGAGGGTGAATTAGGGGAGATTGTGGGCTAGGTATATTATTTGTAAAAGATGTAGTGAGTTTAGCTATAGAGTCAACGAAAAATGAGTTAAACTGGGTAGCTAAGGAGAGGTCAGAGGTGTTAGGGTCAGGGCAAGGGTTACATTTTTTACCAGGATGGAGGAGGGCAGAGATAGTATTCCAGAACTTTTTAGGGTCAGTTTTGTGGTTGTTTTGGAGTGAGGAGTAATAGGATTTTTGGTCACATGCTATATGTTGTTTGACTTTGTTGTGAAGTTGCTTATTGTCAGTCAGGGAGGAAGAAGATTTGTGTTTCTGGTACTTTTTCCATGTTTTGTCCCAAAGGTGCATGAGTGATATAGTCTCTTTGGTTATCCAGGGGGCAGTATTGTATTTAATTCTTTTGGTTCTAATTGGAGAAAAGCTATTTAACAGCTTGATGAAAGTAGTATTGAAGTAAATCACTGCATCTTCTAAGGGGAGGGATTTTAGGGGGTTCCAGTTAGTATGTTGTAGTGAGTCAGAGAAGGATCGAGGGTTGAAATTTTTAAGAGAACAAGTAGTAATATAGTTATGAGATAGCAGTAAGAGTCAGGAAGGGTACCCTTATCAGAGATAGTATGGGGGTGAGAGACTAGTATCCAGTCCAGGATGGTTCCAGAGGAGCTGTCTTTAGAGGGTCTAGTTGGTGAGCTGATAAGCTGGAAAAAGTTATAGAGGTTTAGATTGTGTGAGGTAGTGGGGGATTGAATGGTGGCCCAATTTATATTAATGTCACCTAGAATTATAGTTTCATTACTTATGTTAAAAGAGAACCAGGAGAGGATTTCTGTAGGGATAGGGATATTGTCACCGGGTGGAATGTATAGAAAAGAAATACATATTTTTTTGTGTTTATTTATATTTAAAAAGGCCAGGGTTAGCTCAGCAGTGTCAAATTGGGGTGCAGGTTTTGTATAAGGAGTTACAGATAAGGAGGAAGAAAACAGTAGGGCAACTACACCACCTTTCTTATGAGTTCTGTCATTTCTTTTGATATTATAGCTGGGACGGACAATTTGGGGGTCTTTAATATGAGGTTTTAACCATGTTCCAATGATAGATAGGATGTTGGGGTGGTTGTGGAGGAGCCAGGTATGGAGGTTTTGTATTTTGTTACATAAACCTTAGGCATTCAATGTTGAAAAAAGTGATTTATTGGGGGGGTGATGAGGGTGAGTTGGAAGGGTGGTTGACAGAGGGTCTTGGGTTGGGTTGAATGTCACCTGAGAGGAGAATAAAAATTAGTTGACGAATGTGGGAGAAAAGGAATCTAGAGAGTTTAGTGTTTGATTTGGAATCAAGGTCGTACTTAAGGTTGGGTGTGGCTGAGAAGGGGGCTGAATTTCTATTATCAGTAATAAGTTTTGTAGGAAAAAAAACAACTGCATTGTAACTGAAGAGGTATGGGGAGATAAAGAAGTGCGGGGTGACTTTTGTACATGGTGTGAAAAAGAGGGTGTATGGTGGGGAGGTGAGTGAGGTGGTGAAGGCAGGAGAGGAGGAGGGGAAGTACTATAAGTGTGAGACTGTAGGCTTGAGTGGCATGATGGTGTAGTTATGTAAGGTGTAGTGGAGGTAGGAAGAATTGGTGGAGAGGTGTAAGGTATATATAGTTTATGAAGAAGGGAAATAGTTGGAAGAGTAATATGTGGAAAGGGGCTGAAGAGGAGTGGGCGGTGTTGTTTGTATGGAGTGGGAAATAGGAAGAAGGAGTGGTTGGGTAGAAGTGAGAGTTGGAGGAGAGAAAGGTTGGGTGATGTAGAGTGGGAGTGGTTGTGGGGCTATAAGGGTAGAGGAGCTGGGGGTGTGTGGGAATTGGGAGGAGGGTAGGGGAGCAGAGTGAGCCTGGTGGGCGAATGGAGTGGGTTGAGCTGAGGAGAGTGACGTTACACTAAGAAATAAAACAATCAGTGACTCAGACTCATTCAAAGCCACAGAGTTATAGCCAAATTGATGTGGTAAGTGCAAAACACAAGTTATAATATATACCCAAAATACTGGCTTTTAATAATACTGGGGCAATGGAGGAGTATGTGTAAAAAGTTTGTTGGTTAGAAAGTAGCTAACAGCAGGGATATTGTACGCTAGGGCAGAAAGTATGGGGGCATAGTTGTATATTATGGAAGTATGCTGCCACCTAGTGGTGAAATGTTAAAAGAGAAAAAGTAATTGCTCTAGCAAGAAAGCAAGCGAAGGAGGAAAAGGTGAAAATGGGGGGGGGGATACTGACTGCAGTAGGCTGCTATCATAATGCCATGGGTGCACAGCACATCTAAACACAATAGTTAAAATATACACATACAAGTATAAGGTATAGCCACGTAAACATAGCTTATGTACACGAGATTCCTTGATGATATTTTTATTTTGTGGAAGGATTCTCATTCTGCGCTACATTAATTCATTGAACACATCAACTCTAGTACCACTTATTTTAAGATTATACACACAGTCTTTGAGAACTACTGGAACTATTTGGATGTTTTGATTTATAAGGAAGATGGCTAATTTAAATCAGACATATACAGAAAGCCAACCTTTTCAAATTCTTACCTGCATTTCCAGAGTTGTCATCTCATATCTCAAAAGAAATCTTTGGTAAAATGACAGTTTGTCTGAATTTCTAGGATGTTTATGGATGAAAGGGTTTTTGAACAGGAATGTCGAAGGTTGGCAGATATGTTTTATGATAGGGGTTATCCTAAAAATCTTGTTGAGGGCATTTAGAATGAGTTGACGAGGCTAAGACATGTGAGATTTAACCCTATATAACCCTATATTAGGCCAAACATTTGTGGCAAAAAAAATCTACTGGTTCTAACTATACCAAGAGTTTAGTTTTAGGTGACCACCCCTTAAATTATGAAGTGAGAACATTTATTTTTAGATATTGGCCGCTGCTAAATTCTGATAGGAGTATTTCAGAAGCTGTATGTCACATGCAGTCCTGTGTTCATTTACAAAAGGTGCAAGAATTTAAAATATTCCTTTGAAAATCCATCCTTTTTGAGCTCCACACCTGTGAAAGGTACGACAAAATGTGGGTGATGTAGGCAATGATCATTCAAACTGGAAGGGGAATTAATTTCACTGGAGGAAATATGCATGAGAGTTAAGTTAGCTGATTCTTGTAATTGTCTCTCCACAGGTGTTGTATACATTGCTATTTGTGACCACTGTGGAGCTTTTTACATAGGTAAGATTGAAAGGTCCTTAAGTGTTTTTATGAAAATAACTGCAACATTTGGAGACTGAATATGAATAATGCTTTGTACAAACACACAACTGTTTGTGGAAATTAAAACAAATTCAGATTTGGGGTCTTGGAAAAGGTTACTCCAAACCCTATGGGCAGGGCCGGTGTTAGCATTTTGGGGGCCCCCAGCAAATGTCAAGTTGGGGGCCCCCTAGGCACTTCCAGTATAAGTATCATCCTAACATTGCCATCCATCCTAAGCAACCTTTTATTTCATGCTGCAAACATTTAGGAGTACTATCCACAGACAGACATGCAGCTACAAGCTTTTACATTACAACAGGCCTATGTATCACACTATCACTATGCTGAGCTGTCTAACAAAGGGGCAGTTATAGTTACTGGCACTTAGTTGCAACAGTGATACATTGCACCAAGTCTATGTACAGGTCTGGACTTAAAGTGAAATGATGACTGGACCTACATTTCAACCCCCCCCCCTCCCACACACACACACTCTCACACACACACACACACACACACACACACACACACACACACACACACACACACACACACACACACACACACACCCTCCAGTCCTTTCCTCTGAGTCCTTCTCCTTTTGGGCTCCCCATAACATCCACATTACTTTTTTTATTCCTTTTCTCACATTTTGCCTTACTCTAAGCTTTTTCTCCAGTGGTGGCCTAAATAAAAATTATGAAGAAAAAAAGAATTTCAGTCTTATTTTTTTCTTTCAAGGAAGACATAATTTGTGCCCAAGGCTTAATTTTCAAAGCTGACAAAATTATAGCTTACAGTAAACTAACAAGCCAGTAGTTGTGAGAATATTTAAGTCTTATCTAGAAATACTGCCTACCTCCCTAACCCTCTAAAAAAGACAGTCACTGCCTATGCATCCATCTGGTGTTAGACTGGGATGAAAGCAGAGATGTAAATTGTTTTGTCATATATTTCAAGTGACTGATGATACACATATGCATAGCATGTTCTTCACCCCAGCCGTCAAAGGCAGCCACATGTATATGTGCCTAGTACGTGATTGTGACAATGATTTCACTAATATTCAGATTTGTTCCTCCTAGACAGTACACCTCTCTTACACAAGCTATAGTAATCTTCTTTGTACACCTCTGAGGTCTGTGAGAAACACTGCCCTCAGCTCAAACACAAGCTATAATGACTTCATGTGTGCACCTCTAAGGTTTGACTGTGATGAAAATTAAAGATGTAATATCCACACAATCTCTAGCCCCTCATAACCTGTAGAAGCTTTATGTACACACACACATTTGAGCAGGGCTGGTTTTAGAATGGGTGTGGTTGTAAACAGAGGCTATTATTAGCTTTATCCTAAAAGGGTAATATCTCAGCACCATTCAGGTTAAACAGCGTATTCAGAAAATCGATACATTTTTCTTCAACAAGAATCAGCTTTGGTGGGGCCCCCACAGAGTCAAGGATGATAAAGGGAGTCCCCATTATCCATTTAGATAGTCTGGTGAGTGGGGGCAACCAGACTCCAAGAATATCTAAGTGTCTGAATGTTCTGTGATATATGTTATATCTTACTTTCGAAATATAATTACTTGTTAGGTACATTTTTTACTGATACACAGAAGAATAATGTCTGTGTCCTGGCATTATTGGGTGCATGCACAGATAAAAATCAGTGATGTTTTTTACACACACACACACACACACACACACACACACACACACACACACACACACACACACACACACACACATGCATAAGCCACAACAGTACTAGTTATGTACTTATTTCAGCAAACAGCAATGCCTTGTGCAACATTGGTACTGCCACACCAGATTAGTCACTGCTGTTTAGCAGTTGTCAAACAGCAGAAGCAGTAAGATTTATCCCATTGAGGAGTAATGTATACTTGTCACTGTCCCTACTTTCACAGACCTTCCCTGATTTTGTTCATACTTTTGCTTTATCCGTCGTAAAAAGTCTGATTTGCTGGTAAATCATTCAGGATTACAAACAGTCAATTAATCCAGACATCTGAGTTTTATACTTATTGTCCAAAAATAGATGTTGATGCAAAATATGTTATTCTAGTAACTTTTTAAGAGAATTAGAGTAATATTTAAACATATTTCTGATTCTGAGCATTTATTCTATTATTTTTGGGATTGTACTGAATTCTTAAGCAAAGAAATTGAGTTATAATATCTGGTGTTCTGGTATTAGTTATAAAACTACCTGAAAGAGAAACTATCCCTGATGATCGGAAGCATCAGCTCTTCCTAAAATCCAAAGTTTGCATTGAGGTAAGTCACTCTGGGCTGTTGATCCCTCTAGTGCTTATATTGTTCATGTTCATTATCATCTTCATCCTAACAGGGTCATATCACAGCCCTGTTCATTTTAAAGAGCATAATTAGGATATTAATGCATTTTCATTCCTCATTTTTCCCCAACCAGCACCAGCTTTTGTGGGGCCCCCACACAGACAAAGATGATTAAGGTGGCCCCCTGCAGCCATGGTTTTGCAGGGACCAAAAGCTGGCTCTGTAGTTAGTTTTAGTGGAGAAAATGTCCAAAAGCAGGGTTTAATGAAGCCAGGAGCACTATGTCAGTAGTAAAATATTTAATGGCATTCTGATACCTGTTACTTGACAAAACACCGTTACTACAACCAGAAATATCTTTGAATTTTAAGGGAGATATAAATAAGAGTTATTACCCTCATAGTTTATTAAGTATGCAAGACTGCTGCACTAGCTTTTGTTGGTTTTACAGATGTGACAAAATATCAGGATAAGATAACTTGCTGTGGTTGGGGGCCCCCAGGGAACAGGGGGCCCCCAGCGACCGCAGGGTTCGCTGGTGCCTAAAACCGGCTATGCCTATGGGTGGCCCATGGAAAATTATCCTTGAATCAAGTGAATTATTTTAGCCATTCCATTTCAGTTCACAAGATCTTCCTGGTCTGAATGAAAATGTTCCCATTACTAATATTCTTAAACATAGAGCTATGAACCTATAGAATTTGTTTAAGGTAAGGTATATTAAAAGAGGGTGTGCATGTGCTTGTGTGTGTGTGTGTGTGTGTGTGTGTGTGTGTGTGTGTGTGTGTGTGTGTGTGTGTGTGTGTGTGTGTGTGTGTGTGTGTGTGTGTGTGTGTGTGTGTGTGTGTGTATATAAATTGTATTAGGCACAAACCTTTAATGTATTTAAGAGCAATGTATTTAACACTATAGGTTAATGCAACTATGTATTATGATTGGTTTCATCTATAAAAGGTGTATGACTTGTGACAATTTTTATATTTCAATTTTAGGTAGTAAGATATGACATAAATAACATTATTAGTTTATTTATATGTATACATGGTACTTTTTCATGGGTTGCCATAAAACAGCTATTATATAGCTTACATATTTGTTATTATTTTCACATTATGGTATTTGTGTATTATATTTTAAAATATTTTAAAACCTTTTGAACATTTAAGGCACTCCATTACATCATTACCAGGAAGTTTTAAAGGAAGGGTGTGACCTGTTTTTTTATTATTTCTGAAGAAGTCCATGTTAGTGTGTATGGATGAAAGCACTTAACTTAATTTTACAATAGTCTTTCCTTTCATCCTGTCATCTGGATGCATTGACCTTTTGTTTTCATGAGTAGGTTATTTTACCAGTTAATTTCAATCAATCCCCAATTTCTTATTAAGTACTAATGACACATTATTCTGCTCCTAGTTAAATCATCAGCAACATATGTTGTTTTTATAACTTAATTTAAAGCTGTATTTTTTTAATTTAACCATGGAATAGATTAAATTAGGTTCAGTGCTCTTGTGGGTCATTTTAAAACCTAGCTAATTACCCCATACTCAAACCCTGCACCTTGTGTTTGTAAGATAAACACCTTAACCATTATGCCATCCTCCCACTTCTGAACTGACTAACTGAACTGACACTATTTTCCTATTTGAGTACTGCAGCCTGGAGTCAGGGACACAAATATTAATGTTAAAAATAAATGGCTTTCTCAGCTATGACATGCTCCAGGAAGTTGGTTTCTGCTTGCTTCATTGTTGCATTGATGTCAAACAGATGACAGTGGAAACTGGAACAATAATTAGATGAAATAAAACAGCTGAATAGTCACTCCATCTGAGGTGCCTACTCACTTGTCACAGAATACATCAGAAGCAGCTTGTGAGAATTCTGCATTACATGCTTGAGGGCAACATCTGACCACCAAATGATAGCATGAGACCCCTCTAGGGCATTGTTACTTATCTGGATTCTAATACAATACTGAGTTGTTGTGGCACTGTTTGAGATTTGAGGAAGATACTTCATGTCTCTGTATTTTATTTTTCCATATTCTGATTCATATATTTCAGTGTTATATTGTTTCTCATCAGATAATAGTATGTTGCCATACTTTGTGACATACCTACATGTATGTGTCTATTCATATTTGGGCTTTATTACTATGCAGTATTGTGTGTAGGTGCATTACTGTTGTATAACCTTTATTATAATTTTGAATCATTTTAAATGAAATGCATACTAATATGTTATTTTTTTATTCCTCTCTCTCCTTCCTCTCTTTTTCTTTTTCTTATTGTCTTGACAAAGATGTGTGTGATTAAACATGTTAAATCTTGCTGTACCATCGGCTTTATCTTTCTTCCTAACTGTTAACCTCATATTTATGTGTAGGCAATTTGACCTTCTCTTTTTCCCCCCTTTACACCCATTTTCTTAGCCCCCTTATCCAGTCTATGCAAAAGGGCTGAAAAATATTATTTTCTCATTTAAAATTTTTGCTGTGGCGTATGGCACAGAGCAAATTATTTATCATTAGTATTGTTGTAAAGAAAATTGGAAAAGAAAGTAAGGTCTAAGGGTGGTCACTATCTAGGCATAAATGGCCACATGGCCCAGGTACCTTCTACATTCTATAATTCTAAATGTAGACTTATAACTTTAGCTATTAACAATTTTGGTCTAGATTCTAACAATACTTATCATAGTATTCAGCTAATGAAATGATGGTGGTATTATTGTCCATTTCCTCATAAAATGGTGAGCTTTGGGCTGGTGTGCAAAACCAGCTTTAACAACAGAAACAGTGCCATCATTTATAAGCAAGCGCTGCCTTAACAGTGTAGTGAATACTAAAAAATGAAGTTTTGAAAAGAGGCTGTGCTAGAGAAAATGCCCATTATATTACATGCATGACGTTTTTTAACACCTTTATTGAATTATCAGTTAAGATGTATACAAATATACATTTATACAAAAGAAAAAATAACACTTTCACAATAAAAACATTACACATCACATAAATGCTTTCATGCAATTATCATCAATCCAACATTACACAAATTGTTCAGTTCTTGTCATCCTTTAAACCTCACTCCTCCTCCAAAACATCATTCTGCATGTATTGCTCCCACAATTTCTATTTTTTCTATATAATTTGCTACCCTTTTCTAAAGATCCTACTTCCAGTTCTTTTATCTCTGTCACAATATTCAGTACTTCAAATACAGTTGGTTTATATTCTGATTTCCATTTTCTAGTAATTGCTTTCTGGCAGCCCCCAAAATTAGACTCAACAAGGGCTTACTATGTCTAAACCATTGAGTTCCTGTATCACACCTCAAAAAAAAAATAATAATTTCATTAGTTACATCCATTTGCTCACCCAATATATCTGACAGAGTACTCTGTAGGGATGTTTTAAAGTCTGCCAACTGATTACACTCCCAAAACATATATTCCCATTTATCTCCTTCTTCCCCATCAAACTTCCAACATTTGCCATCTACCTGAGAAAAATTCTTTGGAGTGTGCTTGGGGTATAACAATACCTATGCAAACATTTCTAAGCAAAAACCCTAAACGTTTTTGACTTTGTTCCATATTTGGAAACATACATACATCCTTCCATTGTTTCTTTGTGAATTGTTTATACAATCTCTTTCCAATTTTTCCTAACCTCCTCTAATTGATTCCTATAATTATTGTGCAATATTTATATACCCTATAAATTATCCCCTTTTTAATAAACGTGTCTGCTGATGATTTAACTAAAAACTCTACCAGAGCAGATCATTCAGTTAGGATTCCCCTATCCCTTTTCCTTTGACTATACTCTGATATAAACCCATAATAGAGAAGGGAGTCTCTAGCCTGCAGTCCTGATGTCTTCTTGGCCTCTTGCCATTCTATTACTGTTCCCTCTCTAGTTATCTGTTCCCAATATACCTTAGTTCATTTGCCAGTTTTGCTCAGTAAATTCTATCCCCCTCTTGCCTTTGTAATTGTAGTCATCCCTATCAGGAGAATCTCTTTTCTTCACCCTTGTGTTGGCTTAAGTCTTAGAATACATGTTGCTACTTTATGAATATAATTTTCTGCATGGCTGTTGTTATTCTCCTTAAGGATCTGCATCTGAAATCCCATTGTCTCCTTGTTTCTTGAATTTCCCCATGGCTTCATCATCCTCATAATGTTATCAGTTTTCATTACATCTGGGAGGAATGTTCATAAAACTAATGTTAAGACCGCACTTTATGGTATGCGGCCATGTCATTGCAGAGTTTCACCGGCATGTGTCATATGAGCAGTTCATTAGAGGTAGGTGCGTGTATGTGTGTGTGTGTGTGTGTGTGTGTGTGTGTGTGTTTGGTGTAGGTATATATTATAGATGTATTGTGTGTGTGTGTGTGTGTGTGTGTGTGTGTGTGTGTGTGTGTGTGTGTGTGTGTGTGTATATATATATATATATATATATATATATATGGTATACATGGATTTAGTCATACGGCCAAATGTCGAACACAACATGTTCGAAAGCAGAATGGCAGTTCTGCATAATTGCAAACACAATTATGTCGAAACTCCAAACATCCCCCCTTTTTGACCCATGGTAGCACTTGTTTAGGTGGTAGAGTGGTCGGAAATGTCAAATTTTGAATTTTGTATGACATTCCAACCATTCAACACCTAAATCTTCAACATATAAGTTAGAAGAAAACCCCATTCGACATTCGGTTGTCGACCAATTCCATGTAAAGCTATATATATATATATATATATATATATATATATATATATATATATAAATATATGTATATATGTATATATGGGTCTAGGACATTTCACTGAATGCACATTTCATCGAAACTCAAATGACTGAACACAAATCAAAGCACAATTCACTGAAAACTCAATTCACTGAAACACATTTCACTGAAAGTTATATATGGCCTTTTCCCCACTGAAGTGCAACCATGGAGTTAGTATATATAGTAAAGGGGGTGTGGGGGCACCCCCACCCCACATATTTTAAGTATATGTTATGTTCGGAAAAGAGCAATATATTGGAATTGCAAGTATCCATATGTATAGTTCAAAATATTTAAAATATGTGGAGGTGGGTGGTGCCCCCCACCCCCCTTACTATATATATTAACTCCAGGGTCACACTACAGTGGAGAAAAGGCTATATATAACTTTCAGTGAAATGTGTTTCAGTAAATGTAAATTGAGTTTTCAGTGAATTGAGCTTTCAGTGAAAAGTGCACACTAATTTGACTTTCAGTGAAATGTGCATTCAGTGAAATGTCCTAAACCCATATATATATATATGTATATATATATATATATATATATATATATATATATATATATATATATATATATATATATATATATATTTATATATATATATATATATATATATAGTGCAGCGGTAGCATTGTTGCCTCACTGCCTCACAGCAAGAGGTTCTCCCGCTCAATTCTCGGCTGGAGTGCAGGGAGTGCCTTCTGGGTGGAGTCTGCATGTCCTCCCCATGGTTGGATGGTGTTTGAAAGACATCCGTAAGTGGGCGTGCCTTCGTTGAAGGTTGGACATTGAGCTGGCACCTCGGCATTCATGAAAATCTACTGCCAATCATTAGCGGACTGGAGTTCTGCTGTAGCAACCCCTAACCGGGAAAAGCTAAAAGACGAACAACAACATCTATATATATATATATATATATATATATATATATATATATATATATATATATATATTCAGAAAACCAAAAGACCCAAAAATGTATATCGAAAAGACCCAAAGGAGAAGAAGCAAATAGACTGAACCAAATGAGTCCAAATAAAAATATGTTGCTGTAGGCCACTTGAATAAAACAATGTCTAAAACACAACTAGTTCATACAGCAAATCGGTTCATACAGCAAATCGGAAGTCAAGAGGTAAAGCACAAACCCTTCAGTTGACTCCCATCAACTTGTACGTCGAAGCAAAAGTCAGAAAATATAACATAAACCCTTCGGTTGACTCACAACAGCTTAGACATGCACAAATAAACTCCAAGTCGAAAAAGCAAAGCTGTATGCAGTACACAAATCCTTCGGTTCAAAATCCAAATTTCATCGATGCAAAGACGCTTGTAATAACTCCAGGACCAATATAAAAGAATAGAAGAACCTTTAATGATAAGCGCTTTCGCGGTTAACAATACCGCTTCATCAGATAAATTAAAAACAAGATCTGAGCATTTAAGTACTCACCAACTGAATCTTAACAACAAACCATTGGCTCAATAAATTTAAAACCATCCTATAGTTCACTAGTAACTACGAAATCAAGTCCCAGTATGTGGAAGTGACGAAGTCTACAGGAAGTATACCTGGACTCTAAACTCCCTCTAGTGAGCTTAAGGCTAAACTGCATGGCCCCAAAATTACAACAAAGTTGATGACACATACACTATAGCGTCGGTAACCATACCGTTCAACATATAATGTAATAAGCATTGTTTCAGGTGCTTAAAATTACCTTAGAATAAACCAACATGTAAGTATACACATTAAAACATAAAAACATAAAAATACGAGAAAGGAGCTACTTTTTCTCGTAACAAGGCATGACCATGTTAAGGCATACCAATATAAAAAGTATTATCCAAATATACTAAAATAATAACAAATAAGTTGCAGGGCTAGGAGAGACCGATAAAACAATGGTGTCATGTGAGGAAACAGCATGATGTGAAAGCAATAGCAAACTGGGATGTAACTGATAATGAACATTGTGGAGGGAGACTGCCTGAAACAGGTCGGGGTATGGAAATGGTCACAAACCACTTATAGAATTAAAGGGGTTGTGAAAACAGTGTTCCGCCAGGGGCGTGATGAAACAAAAATATCAAAACGAAATAAACCTAATGGGATAGTATATCCGCCAAAATGTGAATACAGGGGCAAGGAATAATAATTATCTAAGGGGTCTACTCTTGAGATAAGGTTTCAATGTTACCATTTCATTCAATCCACTTTCCCTGTGCGCTCCCAGCCTAAATATCCAGCGTAGTTCTGCTTCCTCAGTCCTATTGGTGAGATCACCAATGCGGGGGGAAATAGATTCTAAATGCAATACCTAAAAATGAAAAATATGACCAGTGCCTTCCCTTATCATATGTTTGGCAAGCGCACTGCTATCATCACCCCTGGCCAGACAATAGTAGTGATCCCTAATCCGTTCACGAAGTGAACGGTTAGATTTGCCCACATAGTACCTAAAGCAATGGATGCAGTGAGCAACATATACTATGTTGCGGCTAGTGCAAGTGGCATTGACCCTAAGTTCCCATAGTCTTCCACTGTCCGGATGTTTAAAGAAATGAGACTCATCAATGTAACAACACTGTGGACAAGTTCCGCACTTATTTGTTTTTTCAAAACCTGTATATGTTACATGGTTCGCTGACCTATAACATAAAAGTTGTTTTATATTGGACATATTAGTGTGAACAAACTTTGGGAATGGGCCAACTATACCCCCTATTTTATCATCTGCTGTCAATATATTCCAGTTATCTTGTACTACTTGCTTGACAATTTGCGTATTCCCACTGAATGGTATCACCAAAGGCTCTTGAACAGGCCTGTTTCTCCTAGCCCTCTCATTTCTTGTATTATCTGAGAAGAAAGGTTTGGCTCTAGTAGTTCTTAAAGTTCCTATATTAGAATACACCAAATCTATTTCCTCTTTAGTATAGTTACGTTCTATTAAACCCTCCTTAAGTTGCTTTAACTCCTCATTTAATCTAGACTCGGTGCTTGACAGTCGGGAAAGCCGCATGGCTTGTCCCTTAATTATGTTAGTAAAAATCCTTGGATCATGCATACTGCCTCTATGAAGATATGAGGATCTATGACAGGGTTTACGATGTACTCCTGTTCTGATGAGGCCATCTTCTCTATATACATGTACATCCAAGTAATCAATACTATTGCCTGAGAAATCTATTGTGAATTTTATAAAGTCACTCACACTGTTTAAATAATCATGAAAAAGATGTAAGGACGTAGTCGTCCCCTCCCATACAAAAAAGAGGTCGTCTACGAACCTCTTAAAGAATTTTATCTGCTCATTGCCTAGTATGTATCTAGTTTCAAATTCCGCCATGACCAAATTGGCGTAGCTGTTCGCACAACTCGTGCCCATCGCTACGCCCTTGGTCTGTCGATAGCATTCATTCTCAAAAAGAAACACATTGTGTTCCAAGACTAGCTCTACCAGAAGGCAGAGGAAGTCTACTCTGGAGTGTGAACTCCCTGGGTCTCTGCTCAAAAAAGATCTCATATAGGCTATCCCTTGATCATTGGGGATGCATGTAAACAAGGACACTACGTCCATGGTCACAAAGAATGTATTCTCTGTCCATACATAGCTCTTCATTTCTTTAAATAAGCTGGTAAGAAATTGCTCCGTATCTTGAAGCACAGTGTGATGATTCACTAAAAACTTCTTAAGATGGCAATCTAAGTATATAGAGACAGGCTCAGTGATCCAACCTGTGCCTGAGACAATGGGCCTAAGTTCAGGTGAATACAGGTTTTTATGGATTTTAGGGAGGCCACCAATGGTAGGGATGAGTGGAAAATCTACATGAAAGTACTCAAAGGTGGCCTCATCTATAAGGCCTAAGAATTTACATTCTTCAAGAGTGTTGATTATGCTAAATTGCATTGCACATACATCATCCAAGGAAACTGGTACATATGAGTCACTTTGAAGTAACCCCAACATTCTTGTCTGATAGTATGATAGTATTTACTGTCCATAATCACAACTGGACCACCCTTGTCGGCTGCCCGAATCACGATGTCTGTATTATTACGTAAATTGTTGATGACTTTACTCTCACAATCTGTGAGATTCTTACACTTGTTCACCAAGTTGGAACGACCAAATTCAACATATAGCCTCTTGACTTCCGATTTGCTGTATGAACCGATTTGCTGTATGAACTAGTTGTGTTTTAGACATTCCCTGGGATTCATGAACCTTGCGCCAGGCGCCAGCATAGCGTCGGCGTTATAACGCCAAATATGGCTGCTTAGCGATTCAGGTATGAATGAATTCCACGTGCACTACCGGGCGTCGCGGACCGTCCCGCCCGGCGTAGGTATGCAAAACACACTGTGTGCGGTATTGCACCATGCAAATGAGGGCAAATAGCGATCCACGGCGGCGAGGCGTAAGCGTAAGAACGGCAATGTAAACCAAAAACGGTTTACATTTACCCAAACATACCGAGGAGTAACGGAAGGCTGTCAAAGTCAGGTATCATATAGGTGCAATATGCCAATGTGGAAAGGCACCGAGAATGTCCAAAGAAAATATGCACAAAATGTAAAAATGACATAAATGGCACGTATGTAGAAAGAACAGCAGACCCCGGGATATGTGCACAGAAGTTGTAAAGCAATGAAATAATATGACAATGTCCTAAAAGAGCAGTAGAACACAAATCAGCTGCACAGCCACCACACACCATAGTATGTATGTAAAGCTGCAACCCCAGCGCAATGGTTGTCAAGGAGTGGTGGCGGTGTCCGCGCCATAACCAGGTATTAGTAGTCAATTCCATGCAAATGAGGCAGATAATAGTGAATCGCAAAACGGCGCGCGTAAGGATGGAGCAA